>NC_134518.1:20280774-20595629 GCF_027942865.1 Odontesthes bonariensis | reverse complement strand
AAAACCAAAAACTAAAACTGACTTGAGTTTTTTCTGCTGCGGTTTGTGAAGTTCTCAGAAAATGACTTTCTACTCTTTCAGCGAATAGATGCTGACAGCCAGTGAAGAGTGGTTGAACAGAGAGGTGAGAGTAGCCACTCCTTTAAATAATCTGTCTTCCATTTAACACCATACAGGTTGTGTTTAAGTAGCTTATGTGTGCTTGTGTGCTGAGAATTTGTGCCCAATTGGTCTGATAAATGGAGTGACTTGAATCCTCAAACCATCAAAACATGTTAGTTCCTTGCAAATGCATAATAGAAGGAATCCTGATGTGCTAGAATAACCCACATACTGCACCAAAGTCAAGGAGAAATGACTGTTGTTGAGATGTTCAAACAAACATTTTTTTTCCACATGGTCTGAAATTGTCCATTCACTAGAAAAATAAATGGATGAATAAATAAGTAAATACCAGATGAAACCAGAATAAGATGGTTGGTGGTTTTAATTGGTCTTAGCAGGTTGACCTGCAGGTTGAGGTTTGTTTCCCTGGCTGGTCTTGCTGGTTTGCCAGTATAGTAGGCCAGCTGGCTGCCTTCACAAATTAGCAAAGCTTGACTGATCAAATATCTGAGAACCAAACGACAGAGAGACAGATGAGAGATAATCTATTTAGCATAAAACCCTATCAACCTTAATGGCTCTGATGGTTCCCTGTGGGAACCTGTGGCACAAAATTGGAAATGGTCGGATACATTTTCACTATATAGAATACTGTTTAATGAAGTTGGCTGGTGGCATCGTGATAGCATGCAGAATGTAGGATATGATGCAAAAAGTCACATAGACATTTCAGTACTAACAACCAAGTCTTCCCGCTGTTCCTTAAATTTGCCTTTTGATTTTGGCAGTATTCCTCACTGACAGACATGTTAGTTTGGTATTTTAGCATCAGAGAAGCTTTATAATTATATATATAGCTTTCTACTTTTTCTGTCTACTTTCCTTTGCTTGTGTATCCATCCAGGATTACATTTAATGTATGTTTGCATGTCTAACGGTGAAAAGAAGAGCTACTTAAAAGGTGAAAGACTGAGAGAAAGCAAAGCCAGATGGCAAATAGACATTTGATGGAATCTAATACGTTTGATAACTGACATGCGTCCTGGCAAAAGCACAGAGGAACAAATGCAAAGCAGAGGGGGAAGCAGGAGAGGCGGGTTAAGGATAAGGAAGGAGAGCGAGGTAAACACACGCATCCAAACACGAAATATATCTCAGCACCTTTGTTCCCTGAGCCAAAGTGTCCTGAGGTGATTCCAACAGCTACAGCCAGGAACTTCCCTCAGTGCATTTGTTTTGCTCATTTTATGACAATCATATTCCTCCACAACCCTTGTAAAATTTCACTTATGATTAATGGCTGCAGTTGGAGGGTTTGAGCGAAAGGATTTTTTTTGTTCCTCTTTTCTTTCCCCCGAAGCTTTGGGTGGGAGTCAATGAGGCATTTTACATGTTGCTGTGTCGCAGTCTGTTACATGTTTGACATGTCACGGTTTGTTAGAGACTAAAACGCCTGTTTTGGACCAGCTGTCCACCCACATAAGGAGGACTTAGAGTGTTCTCTCATGCTCCTTTTCTTTCCCTTAAATGCTAACTCACACACACACTCCTCCATCCCATGACCTGAAAAAGGGAGAATGGCGTGAAAGGTAAATAGAGGGCTTTTAAACTGTCTGCGTGACACACAAAGACAGGAGATTATGGAAGAACTACAGACTCCCTTGCACATACACAGTCATAGTCTTGCTTTTGTTAGTTTGGAAAAGACATTACATTCATGCTTTGGAGACCTACCCTATCCTTAAATCCTTAAAAGTATATGTCCCATCATAGCCTGAACCTTGAAGATGACTGTCGTGATGTTTTGTGTTTTTTATGTAAACAGGTGTAATTAGTCTGAAAAAAAAAACAGTATTTGCCTCTTTAGATTTTAATTTATTCATTACTTATAAATTATTTCTTAGTATTGTACATGCAATGTAAGGCACATAGTGTGTGTCAGTTCTATGCTATTTTAAGTTAGGCTGGTTTTCATTTAATAGTCTTTAAAATCACAATTGAAATAATTAGGGTTAACAGTATTTCATGCTTTAATGTCAGAGCCTCCTGTTGTAGCTGTGCATCCTCCCCAAACATGGCATGGCGATTCATACTGCAAAAAATGCACAGCATTTTGCATTGCTCAAATATAATGCCTCTGTGAAACAAAAAATAAAAAACAAGAAGTCTCTGATTGAGCATATTATACTGTCTAAAATTACTGAGTTCCATCAACCAAAACCAGACTTTTGAAAATGCATTTAAACAAAATCGTACAAAATCAAGCTGCTTAAAGCTGAACTAACACACACTGATAATGTGGTTGTGGGTCAAATTACTCAACTGAATTTGAATAGGCTTAGGGACTCCATACATGCTCCAGAGTCCCATTTTTTTGTAAAACCAATTAAGTAGAATAAAAAGAGTTAGAGTAGCGTAACCACGTTCAAAGAATCAATGCATTGATTGCAGAGAAATCTTTAAAAACCAACAGTTTAGGAACTGATGGCTGGAGTCAAGAACATTTGAGAGATTATCAAATGTGTTTCAGAGCAAAATTATGTATATCATCTTTAGACTATAACTTGGAAGTGAATGGCTTACTTTGGTTTTATACCTTTCCAAATTTAAGGAGATTCTCCAATGTACGATTACAAAAAAAACCCCAAAAACTATTTTGTCTCCACAGCACTGCAGTCTAACAATAATAACACACATTTCCTTAGGCATACTTTTTCAGAGTTCCCTCTTTTGATTTTCTAAATTCTCACAAATTCTGGACCATTTTCTTCTCCCACTGTGCACCACGAAAAAAGGCAGAAGCAAATATTTTCCTGTTCCAGCTCTGGAAAGTACACAAGGCATATCTTATTACGGTCATCTTAAAAGCCCCACGGTAATATGATGCTATTTCTTCATTCCGTTACGCTGTCTGAGTTTACTTTTCTTTAATTTCTTTGTGGTCTTTCGCCATATGAACACACTGAGACAAGACTGGACCAAAACAAAGCAAGCAAGACATGCTTATATCTGCCTGGAACGATGGACCACGATGAGCAAGTAAGAAGTGTTTGGAGTAAAGGGAGACTTTACCAGTTAAGTGTTTTGGCGTTTTGGATTTGTATCTTATTTTTGATGACTGAACCATCACTACAGATGTCCCGAGGAGAGATTCACACAGTGTATAAAAACAGGCTTACTCCCTTTTTGTTTCAGTGCTGTCAGTTTGAATCCAGATTTTTTTTCCTATAACTTTTTGAATGTTTGAAAAGAATAAGCTCCCAGCTGCCATGCACACATTCACTGCTTGGAGCAAGAATATTCAAAGGCAAACTAGAACAAGTTGTTTTGAATAAGTTTGTGCTTTCATGTTGGATTTACGTGAAAGATGGAACAAAGATCACAAGCTCCAGTCAGTTACACCCTGGGTTTCTTGGTTCTGTGTGACAGTCAAAGTTAATTCCACAGCAAAGACCTCAGTGGGAGCTAAAATAACGAGTGACTACAATTTGATTTTGCGCAATGTGGCCGGGCTTGATTGACACATTCTACAATCAAATCAAAGTGCTGACAGCTGGCACTGATTTCATACAACTGTTGTGGCTTAGAGACAGAAAATGAACGAATGGGAAAGCAAAAATACAGACAAACACTGTAATACAGAGAAAGAGCTTTAAATGAGACAAAAGAATGTCTCATTTAAAGCTTTAGATTTTTACCTCAAAATCATACAAACCTGCCATTCAATTGCTGTAATTTTGTATTGGAAAAACAACTTTTTTTCTTTTTGATTTAGCACGAATGTGTAAATGAGATAAAACTTTAAAGTTTACAGCGATGACATTTTGGGGACGTGGGGACAGTCTAACAACAGATTATCATGTTATGAGATTTATTTGGTAGATACGTTAACAAGCCGTAGCCTCACACAGGCCTTCTGCAGTTTTGAGACACAATGTGGCGTCGGCACTAATGCAAACCTGTCCAGCTCCATAGTGTCTTACTGTCAGTTTTACACTTTCTTTTGCCTTTTTCAGAAAAGAGCTGATGTGAGGAGGTTATGAGGAGATGGAACCCAACATCATTTTTTTTAAATGTACTTTAGCAACAACTATCGACCCACGTAACTATCACATGAAAGATTGGCTCACTCCACTTGTAATGAAGAAGCACGTCCCATGTTAGCTGACATGAAAATAAAAATAACAATTCCTCTAAGAAAAAAAAAAAATCCTATGGGCCTGTCTTTATTTTTATCTAATAAGGCTAAAGGGTGTGATGGATTTAAAAAAAAGTTTAGTTTTTTTTCTCTTTGGTGTCCAGTAAGAGCCCACCGGCGTGGTCAAATCGTTAAATGAGAAAAAAAATTACCTTAAAGCTACTCTGACGTTTCCGGATAAAAGTTTGAAGATGACTCGATCACTGTTGATGTGAAACCAACAGCTCTGCTGCTCAGAGTTCCCACGAAGTCACGACCTTTCCAACAAGAAACTAAAGATTTTTTTCCTTTTTTTCTCCCTCGTGCCGAAACAGGCAAAGAAAGAACAGAATCCATCTGAGGTCGCTCAGATAGAAAATATGGAAGCTCGAGGAGTGAAAAGAATGGTGAGAGGGGGATTCAGGGTTACACACAAAATCAGGAGCTCCAAAACATGTATTTTCCTAACCCTCAAAAACTCATCCTCGGCTCTCCCTTCTTAAGCTCTTGGTGGACTTTCATTAAAGTATGCTTTTAAGTTAATGCATGATCTTATCGTGAATCACTGTTCAGCTCGGCCTCTCGCCTCATTTGTTATCACTTCTGATCTTCCTCTTCCTTCCACTGTCTCCCACTGCCTCTCAGTTCACTCTCGCACCACCAACACGCACACACACGCACACACACCTTTTCTCTCTTCCTTCGTTGTTCTCCAATTGCTTCAAGGCACTCATTATCTACTTGAAGTTATGGAGTTCCTTAAAAGGCAGAAACAGAAGACGAGCGAGAGGAGAGGGTAATACTTGAGGCCTGAGACACTAAGACCTTCACCATTCCTTTCCCATCCTACAATCCATCTTTTGTTTAGCCTTTCATTCCCATCCCTCCATCCAGAGTTAGTATTACACCAGTAGCCTTGCCTTTTAGTTCTCTCGCCTTGGTCATGTTTTCTTTCCCTGGCTCATCCATCATGTGCTGTCGCCAGCGGTTGTAGCGCTGTCATGTAATTATCCCATATTTATGCGAATATGCTTGTCCTGTACCACCGCTGTGTCGGTTTTATGCACACTCAGGGTTCCTTTCACTTCATGCGTCTGGTTTAAAAAAGCTCCATGTCATAATACAAGCCAGAGGGAGACATTGGATTGGCCCACAGGCTCAACGGCACAGCAGGATCTCTTTGATTTTAAACCAACCTCAGTGATGGCTGTCATTTCAAGCCAGCAGGAGTCCCAGTTGAAAAAAATGGATGTCCTAATTACTTTTAGGCACCTGCATGCTTCACAGGGTGCAAATGCATCATAAGCAGTTTGGAGGATACTTTTCATTACTGGTCTTTGAGTGCTGTGCAAAACATGCAGTTTCAATTTGAGGAGCCGCAGTTGGGAGTCTAACCCTTTAGCCCAGCTCGGCTAGTGCCATGCTCTGCCCATTGAACTACAGAGAAGGAGCGTGCAGAGAAACAGCACATGGGATAATCACACAGTTCCCTGAAGGTCTAAATGTCTCTTGAAAATATAACTCAGGCCATCTTTAACCTGGACTCCATTTCCACATCTTCTTTCAATTCTGATCGTTGGTTATAAATAATCTCATCTTATTTAGGCAATGTCTTCTTTTGCCCACATGCCATCCCCTTGCTCCAAAAGTCAACCTCAAAGCTCCGAGGCTTTGCCTTATCTGATTTAATCTTAATCTAATGATGGATGCCGCAGCTCAAGGGAAGATTCTATGCCTTTAGAACTTTTTCTGACTGGAAATAGAAACTACTGGATAATACAGCTATTGTGCACATTTTTCTGAAGGGAATCTAATCATTTATGGACTTGTGGACAGTTGAGGAAACAGCTGCTGAGCTCCAGGTCTTCAGATTGGCATCTCTCTTTGCAGCAGGAAGGATTAAACAAGAGGGATCCAGATTGTGTCAATTGAGAAGTTTCAGCTACCAAGCTACATACGCATGCCTTCACTTTCCCACTGGAAAGATAAGTATAACACAATGTTAGCTCTGCCCCTTTGCTTTGGGGAACTGTTTCGGTGTGCCTCAGTTTGTTTTTAGGATTGCAAACCTCAAATGATTTCAAAATGTTATTTAAAAGAAGGTGATGCAACACAATTGTAAACATGCTTCTATCCTGTTTTGAGTGTTTTGCTGGCATTCACATTTTGAATTTGTTTCTATTTCTTGACTACATGTTTCAAATGGAAGTTTTTGTTGCAGTTTAGTTTATACTGTGCATGTGTATTGGTTTATTCAGCGACTATATATTTTCCTCAACATGTGTCATATATACATTAAAGCTTAAACAATTGACAAACAGAAAATTATATCGATGAAATTCCAAAATAAAATCCATGAATCCACCTCTAAAGTCTCCATGACTTATATTTCAATAAAAGCAATGTCACAAGTCTTCAAAAATTTTAAGTTGAGTAACATTATTCTGAAATTGTTCTGTAATTTGTAGATTAATTCTTTTTTTTGGGGGGGGGGGGGGGGGGTCAGATGGCTGAGCCTCTGCCTATCTTTTTCTCTGAGAGACGCTGCTTCTGTAAGGGGCTCTATTCATATCTAAACATGTTACTTACCTGTTGCCATTTGACCTACTCGGTTGCAAAAGGGCTGCCTTGTTGTAATATGGTTAGCACTGTCACCTCACAGCAAGAAGGCTCCTAAATCAAATCCCAGCCTTTCTATGTCAAGTTTGTATGTTCTTCCCATGCAAGCATGGGTTCTCTCCAGGTACTGCAGCTTCCTCCAACCACCCAACAGCATGCATGGAAGGTTCATTGGTGATTCTAAATTGACCATAGGAGTAGGCTAACTGTTAGTGTTCATGGTTGTTTGCCTTTATTTGTCTCTGTGTGGCCTCTAATGGACTGGCAACCTGTCCAGGGTGTACTCTGCCTTTTGCCCAATGGCAGCTGGGATAGACTCCAGCACCCTCGCTTGGATTAAACGGGCATGAAGAAATGGAAAGATGGTTGCAACATGTTCCTCCAGCTGTTTTCTTTTTCTACAACTTACTTTTGCAGCCATTCCAACTTTTGAGATGTTTCGCTGCCATCAAATTAAAGATGAGCTAATATTTTTTCAGGAAATAGTAAAACGTCTCACTCATTTTCTATCATCTATTGTGAATAAAATGTTAGTGTATGAAATTTGCAACTTATTGCGTTCTCCTTTTCTTTACAACTTACATAATTGGGGTTGAACACAAAATTTAACAGAGTGTATTACAGAAGTAGAGCTTCTACTTCAAATAGCTGCAAAGGCCTTGTGTTCCATATAGATCCCAGCTGCTTCGCACTATTGTGTTTTTCTCTAATGTCTTGTTGTCTTGGTTTTACCTTAAAACATTGTTTCTCATTTGTCCCCCTCCAGAATCCAGAAAGGATTGTTCTTCATTTCGTGAAGATGCAGACTGACAATAACTGGGGAAACACTGGCTGCACCGGTGTTTACAGCTTGAGGGTTCATGGACAGCTTTCGACCTCACCAACTGCACTTCAAGCATACTAGTAACACTGGTCTGCTTCTTTTTCATATCTATGTTTGTAATGATTACACAGATTTTCATATTAGTTATAGAAATCACATAAGAAAAACTTTATTGAAGTTTTAAACACTAACAGTTTTCAGATGTTCCTAAATTGCATATTTGCTAATCTTTACTAACATCAAATTAAGCTCGTTCATACAACAGACGAATGAAAGCGGTAAAGGGGGCATTGAATAGAATCAGTTGTGATTCAGTGTACAGCTCTTGAAAGGATTGTTTTCTTCACCTTATTTTTCCACTAGATTCTCACTACACTGTTTGCCAAAAAGTTTATTAAAAGTAGCAAGTAGGCTTAAAAAGTATTAGCTTTACACGCTATGACTACACACGTAACACTTCTTTTATCATATCAAGTTGAAATTCCTTCTGAATTTGATTGGATAGAAACCTTTCTGTCCTTAGCATGACTTTTATTGGGGCAGCTGTTTGAATATGTGTGGATGTGGCTTGTAGTTTAAAAGCGCTTTGAGTGGTCAACTCGACTATAAAAGCACTGTGTAAGTTACAATTTATGTGATATTTATTGCATCTCCTCAACCCATCTGAAGTGGGTTTAAAAGGAAGAAAACAAACAAGTACTTTAACAAAAGCTTGATCAAGTACATAATGTTTAAAAACCAATGGTTATTTCATCGTTTGCTTTTCTTTCCTCCCAGGCTGGCCAAATGGAGACCGGCCTCTATCTACTCTGTCCCAGCTTGAATTTGATGAAAAAGTTAACTGAATTTTATTGGTTTATAATTGGATTAAATCGGAGTTTATTTAAATGGACTGGAATGTAACTTGTGGGATTTCTCTGTAAAGTGCACTGTGTATTTACTTGTAATGAAGAGTTTTTCTGTGCTTTTTCTTCTGTGTGTTGTTTTAACAAATGAATGTAGTCGTGCATTTTGCAAAAGCGCATACTGGTCTTGTGAAAAATCCAACGATCTCGACTCTATGAAGTCATATTTCAAACTATCATCAAAGCATCATTAAGTTAAGGTACATACCTCCTCTTAATTCAGAACATACAGTAATAATCAAATACTTCTCTAAATACTGTTTGGAGATTCTTGTTTTTTACCTTTGACCATTTACTTTTGTTTTATGCTTCTTTTCCACTACAAACAGTAAAGTTTCCTGAGGATGTCCCATGACCCATGAGACGTGTGCCCCTGTCCCAGCTGTCTCCATTGTTTTGGACACATTTGACAGAAAGTGGACAAGATTGAGAGAGAGAGTATTGGAGGACATCCAAATGGTCCCAAGCTGGGGCTCAAACCCTGTGTCAAGGAGCTACAGCCTCTGTACATGGGGCAGTTATTAAAAGTGTCCAAGGACAGTCGTTACAACACAGTTTAGTTTATGTTTAATACAAAGGTGTTCAAACTTATTTTTTGCAATTCCCACTTCCTGACCCTGAGTTTTCTAAAATCCAACAAAATTTTAAATTTACAATTTAAATTTATTGGTTTGAACTTTTTTTTTAAGAGAAGCAATTACAGAGGAAATGATTTTAAGTCAAGACAAATGTATCTAGAATTTGATGCTAGCAACACACTGTAATAAAGCTAGGAGAGAGGCAAAGACATACAAAAGATTTTGAGGAAAATAAAAATGACTCAAAGATTTCTACAATCAGCTGATTAAATGATCAAAGGTGAGGGTGTCAGGATTGAGTATAAAAGCTTCCTATAGTGCTTCCAAGCAAGGATGAGTTGTGGCTCATCACTTTGGACCAACCTCAGTTTGTCAGTTTGAAACGAAGAAAGTTCTGCAAAAGTGCAAAGAACTTTGGTCTTTAACATACAATGCATAAAACTGTAAAAACTTTCAGGGAGTCTGGGGGGATCTCAATACATAAAGGCCAAGTATGAAAACCTCTGCTGGAAGCACGTGAATTTCAAGCCCACAGTCGGCACTGCATTAGAAACAGTCATTCCACCATATCAATAAAGCCACATGGGCTTGGAACTACTTTGAAAAAATCATTTTCACTGAACAGAGCCCGCTACTGTATCCAAAAAATGTTACCACCAACTGTGTAACGCAAGGAGGACGCCATATATCAGCTGAGATTGACACAAAGACCACTGGCCTGCCTGGAGTCCAGATCTGTTTCTTATTGAAAATGTATGAAACATCATGAAGGGGAGAATCAGACAATGACAACCATGGACCACTGAGCAGCTGAAAAATATTATTCTATAAGAATAAGATATACCTCCTTACTAACAGAGCTGTTGCAGGAATGCTTGTGACAATGAAGACGTTTATCTACTGAAATTCATACTAAAAGTCACAGTTTGTTGATTAAATTGATGCTGCTGTGACAATCTCACTATATATAGCAGAATATATTGCAGGAATAACACTGCAATGCAACTGCATAAGTATTGTAAGTGCATATGTTATTATAACATTCTTACATTGTCATGAATTATTGAGGTCATGCAGCACATTCTGTGTTTGCAGTACATACACCATAGGAAATGGAACCACATGGTCCGGTCAAATAATAGGAGCTGCCATTGCTGATTATTGTCACACCTTGAACCCGTCATTGTTATGTTGGCGGAACGTCACGAATTAAACACTACAGTGAGGATGCAGAAACTTAACATGTTGAAGCATATTAAGACAGAACACGTATGTGGCATAATAAGATGTTTTCTAAAACAATCAACTGTTTTTTTTAAGTACAATACTGATGTGTGTAACTAATTGAGCATTAGTTAACAAAACTAAAAACGTCTTCAATTGGAATTCAAGTCAATCCTCTTCAGATCTTCCAAAATGTTAATTTTGTTATAAATCAGATTACCCAGTCATACATTATAATCATATGATAATAATTCATATTAGATCTTTCTTACCTTGTGTTTGATATATCAACTGTGTAAAGATGCAGATATTGTAAACTTGTTGTACAGTATAGATAGTTAGTCTAATACAGAGTGGCACTGATACAAACTTGCATGGACTTTAAAAACTTTGTCCTGTTATCATGTTTTAGTGAAGCAGCAGCACCATTTATCAAGTGCAGGGCGTGTCAGAGCATGTCCTGAGCCATGAAGACGTTGAACCGACGTTGTTAAATACCTGTTCAATTGTAACTTTTCAGCAAAACAGCACCAATATCACCTATACATTATAACTGTAGTGTTACATTAATGTTCATACAACGTTGTAAAAGAAATGTCCCAATCATGATATTGTGGGTAATTACAGTGTTTTTTACGGTTATGACACATAATTGCAACAAGACATAAGTTCTGCTTCACACATGTATGTGTAAGTAAAGCATCAGCACTCAAAGTTTGAGATATATTTGCTGCTTTTCTCACTTATCTGCTCACAGTTACAGCATGAAATGAGCACAGCACACCAGTTCCTCAGCCATTTCATGGTCAGTTTCCTTCACTGTAAGTTACCCTATTAAAAAAAAAAGAAAAAAGAACAACAAGAACAAAACCTTCATTAAATAAATAAAAATGTATTTTTTTATCATTATCATTGCTTTAAAGTGGCTATGTTCCAAAGCACATACAACTTTTTCACGCCACAGCACAACTCTGTCATCATCGCTCACCTGTGCACTGGAGCTCAGCCCCGACATGACGAGGACAGAGGCTACTTTTCATTTGTCATCTTCACTATATTATTTGGGT
This sequence comes from Odontesthes bonariensis, assembly GCF_027942865.1. NCBI lineage: Eukaryota > Metazoa > Chordata > Actinopteri > Atheriniformes > Atherinopsidae > Odontesthes > Odontesthes bonariensis. The sequence continues at coordinate 20,584,131 of NC_134518.1, read as the reverse complement.
TTTTGTACCCTTCTTTAGATGTGTATGCAGATCATTTAGAAAATAAATTCCACTTGAGACTTTTGCTACATCACCTTGTGCCTATTTATGCTCAGTATGTTACACACAAACCAAAGAGACTGTTGTTATAGTGTAAATGACACTGTGTGTCATTTTTTTGAGCCAGTATTAAAAACCTACATTTATGTAATATGCAACCTCTTTTGGTCGTGGGAACGAGTGAATGGGAAATCTTCTCGGACACGACATATTGCCACCTACAAACAGATGGCATCATGTAACATGACCTTTGCATGGATTGAAAATTAAAGTTAAAAACAAGAGCTCAAAGGCTGCAACCGACTAGAATTATTTGTTGTAATAAGTTTGGCAGCAATAGGCTTTATGGAGCTTTATGGAGCTTTTTTCACCCCTGCTATTTTAGAAATGTCCCCGTACACTTAAGAGTACAGACAAAAGACAGATATAGTGTTTTTTATACTGGAGGACTTATTCAAACCAGCACTTTGAGGAGATGCCAGCTGAAAAAGAAAAAAAAACACATTTATGATTTAAAGGGCTTTCAAGGATTTCGAAATTTTGAAAAAAACAGCTGCTTGAAAAACAACTTTTTTGATTTGCAAGATTATTCAAAGCAGTCTCGCTGAAGTTGGCATGAACATAATCTATTAAACTCATTTTTGGAGACCGTTTTCTGCCCAAATGCTCCTCCTGTCCCCAGGGCATGCTCGAACAGGCCCTCATTTATTGCCTTAAAGAATAAGAGACCTCTAGTGGTTGTGAGATCAACTGCATATAAATGGTGAAAATGGCTTCCCATGGTTGGCTGTAAGATTAGTCCGAACCATGACTTTCTTTAACCCTAACCAAGTCGAGTTATTGGCCAAACCCAACCATCAATTTACAAAGCTTCAACATAATGTGTTGAGTTTACAGGTAACCAAGACAACCAGCAAAATAGCATCCATGAGGGTGAAGGTTTTGTAGTAAAAATAATCTATTTAAGCCCTGACCATGATCTTTGTCTAACCCTGACCAACTACTCTTATTGTCTAAACCCAGACACAAATTAAAAAGTGTTTCAGTAAAGTGTAAAGTGAATGTAACACAGTGGTGAAAAACCTGAGGCCAAATGTTTGTCTTGAGCTTTTGTCGTGAATGTGCGAAGATAGAAAGCGCTGCGCATTACCACTCCATCCTACCTGTCAGGAAAGGTCTAAAAAGGAGTTTTACCAGTTTTAACAGACATAAAAGTCAATGGCAGTTTGCAGGTGTGACAGTGGAGTTGTACGTGATTGTCATGGGTTCAGCTTCTGTTCAACCAACAACTTTCTATGCTATTCATTTACTTTGACTCACTGGTTAGATTCAGGCAACTGAAACATCTTGTTAGGTTCAGGCATTAAATAAAACTACATGGTTGTGTTTTTTTCTATAAAAAGAGATCCTCCCACGATGTCTACCACGTGTCGGAAATCTTTTTCCAGCCAAACGGGTAACAAGTCCTTTAAAAGATCCAAATGTGATGCAGGCACATCTGAAATGAATTACTTTGACAATCATGCCAAGGTTTTGAAAAAGAAAACGTACAACTCAAATCTGTCTGCACAAACAAATGTTTTTTTGTTTTGTGCCTAATTTGGGATTTACTATAAAACCATGCTGAAACATTGCAACTCTGACATGAATAAAAAAATAAAGAAACAAATATAGAGGGCTTTTGTGCTTGAATTGCTGACCAAATCCACCACTGGTGGAAAGCTTTGAAAGAAACAAGAAATCCATATGTATTAATATCAAACTGGCACAAGCAGCTCCAGGCTTTTCACTTTTCCATGTGCGTCACGAAGACCGTTTATATACTTTGGAATATGCAAGGTTGCAAGTTTGCATGTAAACTAGAATCAGTACAGGAGTAACTTATAATGGAAACGGTAGGAAAACCTGCAAAGTCAAAACAACGATAGCATGAACAAAAATTCATCCTAATTTCAGCTTTAATTCAAAGGTGTTGCTCCTCATACAGTTATTTGGACCCCTTTACTGTCTCCACACAGCACAGTTTTCATGTGCGCATAAGCTCGATGAAAAACCTTTGCATTAGCTGCTTTTAGTTCCATTTGTTAAAGTCGTTACAAAAAGCTGTATAATGCTCCGGAGTGAAGCAGCTGATGAGAAACTGGGAAAGACTGGTGTACCATAGTATCATGGGGACTTGCGTTCTGAGTCTGAAAAGGCAAAACTTATATAGCTTTAGAGACAAAAAGCTCTTAAAAAAATCTCCAAATTACTGGAGGGAAACAAGAGGCTGGGAACAAGAGGCTGGAACCAAAGAGACGTGTCAAAAAGATGTATTCCTGCTTTGCTTTCAGTGTTTGAGAAGGGTGCTGGATTGCATTAAGGAGAAATGTTCTACTTCACATCTTGCCAGGGGGTAAGTAACCCCACTGGAAACTGTTTTCTTTCACCGCACAGTTCTGTTTCCTAAATTTTTGGCCAGTAGTTAATGAGGTTAAATAGACTTCTCTTGTAAAAGTAAGCGCCACGCAGTTTTTATAGGCTTCTGTTGCCCTCCTGTGGCGAGCATTAAGATTGACTGTGAGCAGTGCATGACTTCTCAAGCGTTGTTAGTTTGACCACCTGTGTGTAGTTTTGAACTGAGAAGAATGATGTGTTATGTTCTTGAGCTAATGGCGTCACAGGATTAGATATGTTTTATGTTTCAAGTACCGTGAGACTCGGCCTCTCCCCCTGCTAACCCACCAAACGTCCTCTTGTTAATGAAAATTAAGACCATATTGAATTTGTGTGTGTGTGTGTGTGTGTGTGTGTGAAGAAGTGCGTGTTTATGTGCATTCACTGATTGCTGTCTGGACTTTATTTAACTAGAAACAGATTGAAGAATGATAATTAGGTCTAATAAGACGGAATTTCCCTTAGTATGTTGAACAGCAGCCGCATCACAGAGCTGCTTTTTAAAGAGGATTCAGGTCAATTGGAACCACAACCACTCACACACACATGAGAAATATGACACTTCCAATAATTCATTTGAATGCTTGACATTTTATGTGTATTCTGGGATTCACACTTAAAAAATATACTTGCCTATCTCATGCAGGCCCGTTTTGCAGCTTCACGGTTAATGCTCAGTCTTCAACATGCTGTTTTATGTCAGTGTGACGGTTAAATCTGATGTACTTAAATAAGCTACTCGAATAACATTTTGATCATGAGCATGTACATCAGTACAAGGGAAATACCATTGTGGTTATGGGGACGGATATGCACTTGGCCGACAAAATTGTGCCTTCGAAAAGAAAAACAAATGATAGAAAAAAAATCTACTGCTCAAAAAGCATCGGATGAAAAAATAAAGATGCCTCCATAATGAAAATCTCACACGTAGAATATTAAGAAAGAGTCTCAGAGATTTTACATATAAACTACCTGTAAAATGCATATATGTCCCTTTTAAAAAAAAAAAAACATCAAAGGATTAAATTCCTTTAATCTATTAATTTTATCAAAGTTTTGACAGCACATAAAATGTGGCCAATAGTCACGTTCCACCTAAAAATGAACCCTGTGGAACGTGTGGAAGGAAAACTGTTGGCTATGGAGACACTGCTGAAGCATTGGGTCAAATTTATATTTGATTAGATTTGTGTGTCTGTGTGTGTTATAAGGGCTCTGAAATTGTATTATTTAAATGTGAAAAATTACATTGTCAAATTACAGATGTGCTTATGACGTAAGTAAACTCACAACAGCAGATGATCTCACAAGAATGCCTGCAGGAGCAACATTTTTAGAAAGAACAGGTTATTCTTTAGTTCCTCCTTCAGAATATTTGGAAATTACATCAGCAGGAGGGTGAAAAGAAAGTCATTTAAAAGGATAGAAATGATCACTGTCTGATGCAGTGAAAGTACGATAAGACTTTAACGAAACTTTTATTACAGCTCTCTTGTTGAATGAAAACTGTAAATGAGCAGCCAGAAAAAGAAATCAGTAACATTGCATCCCTTGAGAGAAAGATAGCAGATATGAAGACATGATTTTAAACGCATCACACTTCATTAAGTGAAGCTTTCAGCCAATCAGGGCACAGCTGTGCTGTCACAGAGGTGGTTCTTAGCCGCTTCAACCCAAGAAGAGCGGCTGAAGCTAACAAACTGTCCCGAGTGCAGCTACCTTGTCCCCATAAAACTTAAATATATTCCACGTGCCATGATCTGTGTAGTTTTGGTATTTTTTTGGCTTGTTTTTCCATGTTGGGTATTTCTATTCTGTTCCATGTTAGGGTTTTGTTCACTTCCTCACTTGTTTCCTCAGTCGCTCTTCAGTCCGGTCATCAGCTCCACTACCTTCACATGTGTTATTTCCCTCAGCTGTAATTATACTAATGGCGAATGGTGGTGTGTATCAGGATCTTGTAATTATGTTTCTACAAGACTGTATGACTATGTGACTTAAATGTGAACATATAGGTTCATAATGATAAATGAAGCAACAGCCTCACCTCATTATTAGCTATGAGCTGCTTTATTGTACAGTGTATACTAATTTGTTTATGGACAAAAATGATTTAGTACTGGATCTGTGTTTGGACTGAGCTTGCCACAAAAAAAAAACTAAACTAAACAAACAAAAAAATGGTGTTCAAAGACAGCACTCATCCTCTCATGACCACATCCTGGTCTGGACTTCATCACCCTGCTCAAGACACAAAGGAGAAGCTCCGTGCCATTTGCTGCTCGCCTCTACTTCTTAACAGTTAAATTGTAATCTTTGTACAAATTTCTGAGAGACCAGAGGCTCTTATTTGTTAAATGTGTGCCTCCTGGCCTCTTCTCCTCCCTCTGTGACTCGGAAATCTTGGCAAAACTTTTTGAAGGATGCCACCACAGAAAAAAAGAGGAGCAGGCTGCAGCAAAGCAACGGTTAAATGATGCAGTTGAGTTACACGTCAATGATGTTGGTTTAAACTGATGCACAGAGACAAGAATGTCTCAGACTGAGTAATGTCTCTTACTTTTACTCTCCTAATCATGTTACGGTTTGATGGCTAAAGGACCCAAATGCAGAACAGCAGGCCAGAGGCTGAGGGAAACTTATCTGGTGACTTTATTTAAACAAAACAAAAGGTTCAGCCAAGCTGGAAAACCAGAAACTAAACTTAGAGAAAAAACAAAAGACCAAACTAACCATAAGATAACTGGAACACAGGAAACAGACAACAAACTGGAATAAACTGAGTATCAATGATGAGGATCTGACAACGACTGATTAAAACCATGGAGGGACTGATGAGACAAGTGACTATGACAACAGGTGAGTGGGGAACTGAGGACAACTACAGGTGGGGATGTGGAACAGAATAAGCTAGAAACCAAACTGAGAACAGGACTGAGAGATAAACACAAGTAAAAAACTGTGGCAAGACAAATCTAAGACTACAGATGATTGAGAAACAAAGGCAAGAACAAAAACTAAGGCAAATCATAAAAGAGAGACGAGAAACTAAAAGGCGCATCAAGAAAAGACCAATGCAAACAGAGAATTAATCAAACTAATAACTCCAAAATACTAAGAACACAAACAAGAAAACAGAATCAAATAATACACAGAAAACACGAGAAAAGGAAATCTAACCCAAAATAAGCCAGAAAAACCACAAGCCCTAACAAATCGCATCTCTGGAGGGAGAGACTACTGTGTGAGGAAAAGAGTCGAGGGGAGGAATTGAGGGTGTACAAAATGGGATAAGGGGCATGCTGTGTTAGTTAGCACAAATGACTGTTTATGGTCATTATAGCAGGCAGCGCCGCCAGCTGTTGGCTGTAGTCTTACCTTTAAACGAATTCTTAGATATCTTTAAAGAACGCTTGTGTGTTTATGTTCTTAAATCTGTCCATTAGTTTTCCAATAGTCAGTCTCTCTTAGTTACACTTGGTAGTAGAATCTGCCCACCAGCACATTCAAAGTTCACTAATGAACACAAAATGATCTTTTTATCTGTTCAAAATAGTAAAACCTACTATTTTGTAGAGGTTTATATGGTGGATTGTATATTGCCTGGAACAGTTGCTGGACAACAGTCACTCAGTCAAGGAATGATCTGATTTTCCACTATAAAATACATATTCTTTTTTAAGTTTTCTGATTTTATTGACCTAATAATATACAAAATGTTCATTAGAGAGGTTTTGCAGGATGACTGGTGGAAGTCTCACCTTTAACAGGCAGATGTAAAAATATAACTTTAAAGGTAAAGTTTACCTCATTTTCATCATAATGTGACTGATTTTACAATATCTGATGACTCTTTTCAAATGAAAATTGCCATGACACAGGCTTACACTTTAACTCCTGCATACAAGCGCCACTGATTCTTTCTGGTCTGAACCAGATCTGATCTGTTCACGGTCTTTGGCCATCACCATGAGAAAAAAAGCCAGGAACACACAGGTTTCAGGACCATGTTACGTCGAGGTAAAAACCCAATGCCTCAAAACATCCATAGGGACGACGTTGACGCCTGTCAGTCTGGAAATGTTTCTAAAGTCTTTCCAAAAGCTACTCCGACTCCCAGCCAAGTTTATGCTGTTGCAGCAGAGAAAGTCTGGAAAGTCAGAAAACTGCTGAATATTCCAAGAAAACGTATTTCTGTCAAAGTCACTACAAGTGCAAAGAATAAAAATCAAACAGGAACTTTAAAAGAACCCCGTCATCTAGGCGTCTGCAGATTCGTTTTGTCCTTGGCTTGGGTCAGTATTCTTGAATTCCCGTTTGAAAAGAAAAATGAGATTCATGGCAGGGTATCAAGACAAAAACCACTGCTCACCAGGAGGAACATTAATGCATGTCTGAGATTTGCCAAAAGGCACCGAGCTGATCCTTGGGAGATGAAACTTTTCTTTGGCATCGTATACTCTGGAGTCTTTACAACAAACTCCCTATTTGTTATGGCAGAAAAACAATTGGTGCATTCAGCACAAAAACACAGTAAGTCCTAATTACATTTCAAAACCAATCCTGAAATCTCTGTTGTGACTTACTCATAGGTAAGTGTTACAAATAAGGGAACTTCGCATCAGACGGAGACCGCTGATTAATGTAATTATATCCAAAAATTAACTGATAATGCTCAGTGCTTTAATCCGCAAACAGCAGAGTCTATCATCACAACATCACCTTGATGACGCTCTAAAGCTATCTCTTCCATCTTTTCCAGCCAAAGACCAGAGTCAATTAATAATACTGATTAATAATGTTTAATCCATGCTTTAAGAGCAGAATAACTTCCAATTTCAACTGCTTTTTGAGTCTAAGCTGTTTTCAGTCATTTCCCAAAGTAATTCTTCTTGGCTGCACTGACATCCAAAATTAAAATAGGAACTTTCGATTTTATGTCACAAAGGAACTCAACAGCCTGTATGCTTACACATTTCTTCATTTGGATGTTACAGGAAGTTGCAAATGAAAGCCAAAGCAAATATTTGCACCGGGAACGTGTTTTTATTCAGACATTTGACTCAGACTCCTAACGATAGTTTAACAATAACTTGAAACTCGGCTGTGTTCGTAGAAAGGAGGTGGTGGCTGCAGGCAGCAGCAGGCAGCAGCAGGCAGCAGCAGGCAGCAGCAGGCAGCAGCAGGCAGCAGCAGGCAGCAGCAGGCAGCAGCAGGCAGCAGCAGGCAGCAGCAGGCGGAGCAGATAGGAGTGGTTGTTCCTGTAGATCCTGTAGAATTGATCACGCTGACAATGAATAGACATGTTCCATGTTGCATTTTCCAAACCACTGAGTTGCCTGATTGGTTTTAAACATGCAATGTTGGATTTTTTTTATTTTTTTTCATTGTCTAATTGGAAAAAATCCTGAGGTATTGGAGGAAATGTGAAAAAAGCATGAAGTCGTCGCTGGGGAGACACATATTTTGGTTAGACTGGGTGTGTTGTCCGTGTCATGACTGTAGTTTAAGGAGCAGATTGCTCTTTTGTTTCAAAGACCGACACGTTATTGTTTGAATTTAATCTTATTATTGTAATTTCTTCCTTCCTGAGCAAACAAATGCATCTCTTAAATAGACTAATTAAAATTGATATTTCTTTTTTTTTTATTAACAATGTGAGCTTGGTCTTTGTATTGTTATGCTTTAGAAAGTTTTGGCATCACTAAGTTAAGGATCTTCAAATTTTTTTCCTTATAAACTTGGATATGAGGTGTGAATTACTTTGGGATCTGTAGTGTGCAAAAAGGTGTGGAAGGCCGATGGAAGGCCGATGGATACGCATTAAGTTGAAAAATCTTAAGTATGTGTGTGTTTAGTTGAGTGTTAAAGATCCAAATGCAGGCTCACATAAGGCACTGCTGTGGTAGGAGGCCCAGAAAGTCCAAAACTAACACAGTGAGAGGCGGGAAACAGGTCATGCATGGCATGAAGCAATAAACACACAGTGAGCAAATAAAACCTAGTATTATATGTACTGAGGGATGTTACAAGACATATGAGTAACACAGCTAAAATTCAGGCGTAAATGATAAACAGGAAGTCAATACTAAACCAAATGCACAGGAAGGATACAGGAAGTGAAGGAGGACGAGAAGACGAACAACAGATTCCCTCACAAATAACTCGAAAACCCAAAAACTGAGAGACAAGGTCACACTAAAACAGACCATGAGAAGGTATTTATAAAAGTAAGAGTAATCCAATATTTTTGTTATTCAGTGAGTCAAAACCTCTTTGACTCACTGAATAACAAAATGCCTTTCAGAGGCATTCAGTGGTCAGGTGCTCTAACTCAACTCATCAGACTCTGTCATGTTAGTCCAAAGTCTGCCTGTTGCTCACAATGTTACAGATGTTTGTTCGGTCATTGTGACGTGTGGAGAAGGATCAAAGGGTGTTCTCCATGTCTGGACATGTATACCATTCATCCACAGCGGTGAACTGCTGGCTTTGTTAACCCACTTTTATTTATGCAGGAGGCGGTTTTATTTACTGACAGGTGAAATATAAGAAGTACAGTGAGAGATAGTGACTCAATTCATATCTTTGTGCTTGAAATAAAAAAAATCCTCAGTGAGCTCATGTCTTGTCATGTCCCTACAAATTATCATCCACCAACTAATCTGTTAAACAACTACAGCTTGGGCCAATAGGATGGCAAAGAGCTCACATAACATCTACCGGCATCAAAGTCTGAGAAGACAAAATTCATCTGAACTCATCACGAAAACATCAGGAATAAAAGCAGCGCATGGATCAGTTTAGTCTTTGGGCATTTGCATGATAAGCAGAGAGATGACCTGCACGAAACCGAACATGAACAAAAAGTATGCAACCATTCCCTCTTTGTGGCTGCGTGAATCTTTTGTCAGTACTGCTGCCTATCCAGCAGGTGGAGGCCTCCATCAGAAGTCCAGACTGCAATGAGGAAAGATGTGCATCCTTTTTTGTTTTTTCATTTGTTGTGCCCGAAGGAGAGCAAAATGTGTGATGCATATTCCATCAATTCAAATGTTACAATAAATCTCCTCTCTGACCACAGGAAGAAAAAAAACATGTAGTATATAGCATGCCTGGTGAAGAGAATGTGAAGTTGACATCATGCTCTTGTTCAGACATCGTATTTTCTTTCTGCTTGTTCTGTGAGTGCCGTTTTGTATGCACAGACCCTAAATCTGAACTTACTATAGTGTTTCTATGCCCAAACAGTAGGATCAGCCTCTAAAATCTTACCTCAGTCCATTTCTACCCGTCATTACCAAACACTAAGTAAACCATAGTAAAAAGAAAAATGATTTAAATTATCAAGACATGGGCTGCACAGTGGTGTGGTGGTTAGCACCTGGTTCGAAGCCCAGCTGGGGGCGTTTACATGTTCTCCCCGTGCATGTTTGGGTTCTCTCCGGGCACTCTGGCTTCCTCCCACTGTCCAAAAAACATGCATGTCAGCTTAAACTGTTGACTTTAAATTGTCCATAGGAGTTAGTGTGAGCGTGCATGGTTGTGTGTCTTGTTTTTCTCCTGTGGCCCTGTGATGGAGTGGCGACCTGTCCAGGGTGTACCCTTCCTCTCGCTCAGTGACAGCTGGGATAGGCTGCAGCCCCCAGTTGGATTAAGCTGGTATAGAAAATAGATGAATGATCAAGACACATGATTCAAGCACACCTTTACTCTAAATGTAGTGACTCAAAAAACCCACTGCATCTGGTTCCATGAAGTAAACACACTGATTAATGTATTTGAAGGTATTATGATCAATTTACTTTGATACATTTTTCACAAAAAGGGATTTTGGACACTGTTTTTTTAAGTAGCAGATATTACAACCCTAACCCCAAACTAACCCTAACCCAGCACAACGTCCAGGTCCATCTTATCTACCATTGTCCTCAGTCGCTTCCTTTCTGCACCAGAATTGACCATTTTCTGCCCAAACAAAACAGATTGGTTGTCGCATGTAACCATGGTTCTATGAATGACAATCAACACGCCAGTTGGTGTGGTCATTCAGAGGGCTCGTGCAGCCCCTTTGTGCAAAAATTGAGAATGAGCCAGTGAATGTAATTTAGCTGGGAGTGCATCTGCTCAGAGGGGAGTGGTGAACTTAGTATACTGTCTCTTGACTATATAACAAGGACAAAAACAAACCAGAAAAAAAATAGCTGAGGAAATGGGAGAGCAATCCAAAGTTGGCGCTCCTCTTATTTTGCTTAATAGAATCATAACATCAGACAAAATGAACCCTCAACAGGGATTTTCTGAGAACGTCAGAAAATAAAAGTATCTCATTCATATAGCTCTTTTCCAGTTTTACTGACCATTCAAAGCGTTTTTACACTACAAGCTGCATTCACACACACTCATACAGCACTTCTCAGTCTACAATGTGCAACAAACTATACAGAGTTTCTTCTCTATCGTGCGCATTCACACACCAATGGACGCTTCACAACTTCAGTGTCTTGCCCAAAAACACTTTGTCGTGTGATCCTTCTTCTGAGCAACAGAAGCAGCAGTAGGTATTTTAGCTTCTTGAAAAAGTCCCGGGGTGTTTAAGTCCCGGGTTTGGGGTTTGTAGTCAGGTGGAGAAATCAAATTTGAATAAAAGCTTCCAAGTCAATGTCATAATGAAGGAAAATGGCAGCCCGTCTGCTTAGCCTGTTCAATGGAGAGTGCAGACTGACTGCTTCTCCAGAGGACCATTGCTGCAGATTAAATTAAAAACAGAATGAGGTTAGATATTTTCAGAGCTAACATCTCATTTTTGATTGTTTTCTAGTTTCTGTTGAAATAATCTGTTATTATTGTCTTCAGCTTTCAGCTACTGACCGTCCCCATAGAATCTGGCCATCAAGAGTTATTTAATTTAATCTTCTCAGTATGTGATTACTCAGCTTTCATGTCTATTAGGCTCCACTGCTGTGTAGAAAGTACAGTCTAACAATGCCAACCTGAGTGTCAACTGACATGTTCACGTGGACATTGCAGTTAGCAGGTGAGGTTAAAGGTTAGGTTTCCAGGTGTCACAGCTGGAAAGCTCACAAATTCCAACAGGATTATTCTATTAAGAAACTGGGGCCCCGAGTTCCCAGATTTACACCTGCAGACCGAGCAAATGTTCCATAACCCACAGTAAAGCTGTGTCTAACCTGCACACGGGGCAGCAAATTGCTATAGATTTGAAATGAAGTGCTGTGCCCTTCCCTGTGAAGCCCTGCAGGGTGCAGATTTGCAGATTCAGGCCATGTCAGTGTCAAAAGTAAGCAGGACTAATGCTTTTCTATGGAGGCCAGAATTACCAAAGAATTACCAGAGCTGGGGCGCAAAGAAAATTATAAAGTTGACTGCTCCGGACAGCAGGGTCACACCGAGGCCCTTCTCTGCAAATAGCTCGTATTTGAAGACTTTTATTTTTAGTCAGTATTTTTCTATTTATTACCAACAGCTTCAATCATGGTCTGTGATTAGCTGCATTAGTTTGAAGCAGCCTTTTTGGATCCCTAGAAAGCTAACCAATAATTGGTCTGCGAGCCTGCTCACAGTGCAAACAGACTGCATAAAGATTCATCCAACTAATTTCCAAAATGGCAGACGATTTCCATCAGAATTGGACCTTCTCTGGTTCAGAGTAATAGCGTAACAGATTTGTCAGGCCTCTCAACTATAGACAGAGTAACACTGAATCTAAAACGACGCAGGAAAACTTCACAGAGTGTGTTTAGGTTTCAAGTTTCCACTTTAAGTTCCCCATATTACCAAAAATAGTCAAATCAAATCAAATGTGAGGTTTTTTTTAAATACATGCTCTTGTTTAATTAAAGGGCAGGATGCTGTTTCAAAAGACTTTGGAAAGAAGAATGTAAAGAATTTAACTGTGGCGCAGTACATCTTCTTTTAACAAAGCCTCAGTTCGAATTAACGTCACTGAGACCAATTATTGAAGTAAGGAAAGTGAAACACCTTCTATTGTTGCATGATATAAGCAGCACAACAGTCATATGCTCGCTTGGTGTTATTCCTTTTATTTCTTGATCACAAGTGAGTTTTCAGTGAATGACGTCAGTTCAGGAGCCATGCACTTGAAAAACTTGCATAATGGGGTTTGGTATCGTCGTGCCGAAATTTGGAAGCTCTTTCCTGAAAAAGACGCCATCTGGATGGCAGCACATGTCCCTTCAAAACCTGTAACTACCGTCAAGAATGAAAGGCTCATTAAAAGATGATCAGGTTACAAATGCCATGTGCACCCCCATACCAACATGAATGCTAACTTTTAAACTGTGCACTGGTAACGAGCCAGTTGGTGTCTAATCTCTTTTGCCCAGAGGACCCAGAATCCATCATTTCTAATTTTGAAATTTCACTATGCTGTTCAGGGGCGTTCCGGAGCCCATATAATAATATTTAAAAAAAATCAAAAGGGTAATGTTGCCTTTGGGATAGTTGCAGTTGATAGAAACAGAAAATCTGAGGATAGACATGTTGTAAAGGCTTGGAACTAAAACTGAGGTTTAAAAGCATTTGAACCATGACCCAACAGCTTGTAGAACCACCTTTGGCAGGATTGACTTAAAGTAATCATTTTCTGTTCGATGCTATCAGTCTTTCTCACACTTTGTGGAGGAACTTTTACAGTGTTGCTTTAAGTTCTTTGACTTTTGCAGACATTCATTTTTTTTTTCACAGCGCTCCTGAGGTCCCACCACATCACTCCAATCAGGTTGAGGTCTGGACTTTGACTCAACCATTGCTGTGGTTGAGCTGGAGGTTGAGGAACCCACATGCAAGAACTATTAAAAAGGGAAGCAAAAACTCATGAGCAAAGAAAAGGACGAAAGGTTTTCCAAGCAGAAACTTTACAGAGCAACAGAGAACTAACAAGACAGAGGAATTATCACGAGTGACTGAAACGGCAACCTGAAATGATCCGACAAAGACTGACTGAAACCCAGGGGTCAATATACTGAGGGAATGATGAGGCTAATTAGAAATGGAGACCAGGTGTGACACAGAAAGGAATTAACACTCAAGAGAATACACGGGGGGGGGGAGCTCAACAAAATAAAACAGGAAGTAAGGAAACTAATGTACATGAGGATGAATAACTGACAGAAAACATAGGAACTAATACACCAAGACAGAAAAACACGGACCGTGACAACTGCAACGCCACGACCATTTTCTTTTTCAGTCATTCTGTTGTAGATTTGCTGCAGTGTTTGAGACCAATGTCCTTTTGCGTGATCCAGCATCAGCCAAGCTTTAGCTGTCGGACAGCTGGCCTCACATTTGATTCTCTCTTTGCTATACAGAGCAGTTCATGGTGGACTCAATGACTACAAGGTGTTCAGGTTCCTGTGGCTGCAAAACAAGCCCAAATCATCAGCCCTCCACCACTTTGCTTGACAACTGAGGTGTTTGTGTTGTTATGCTGTTTTTGGTTTTCACCAAAGGTGGTGCTGTGCATTTGGTCTCCCATTTGGTCTCATCTGTCGACAGGATATTGTTCCAGAAGTATAATTGGTTGGTAGGGTCTTTTTTTATTTTAATTGCACTGTCAGAAACTTTCAAATGAATCATACTGACTGAAGCCTGTAAAGTCTTAGATGTAGCTCTTGTTTTTTTTGTAAGCAGTAAGGGTGAACTTACTGGATCACAAACTGCTACAGGAGTTGGCTTACTGTTTTTTTGTTCTTAAATAATTGATGACACAGTGTAATATATCATGTGTTGTTCTTCAGCTGAGGTTATTTTCAGATGATTCTAAGACCCGACAAGGACCAGATTATTATTTTTCTCAAATCATTATATCCTGATACTTAAAACTTAAGAAGGGTGAGGGTGCACTTTATTTTTACCATGACTGCAGGTTTAGGCACTAACACAACTCAGCCTTAAAGCAGTGAAATGTCGCATGGATCATTTCCATGAAGTTAAATGGGAGAAAAATATTTTTCTTTGTCTGCAGTGGTCACGCTGTAATAGTTTACAAAAGCCCAATTGTGTGTAAGAATCAAATCGAATGATTCAATATGAATTATTTCATGAACTTTTTCACCACATTTTGTTAAGCGTCTCGCGAGCCCATGGTGACAGAAGCCTTCAGGTAAGCGCAGTATAGACTTTTGTCCCGTGAGCAGGCGGTGAGGGAGGCAGAAGCAGGGCGATGACTTCTCTCCACCTCTCGGCGCTAACCGTAGAAAGAGGGTGGGGATTAGAAGTCAAATAGTAGAAGAGGGGTTGTCTCAAATGAAGCTAGAGGGGGGAAAAGAAGTGAAGAGTTTAATAGGACCTCAACACAATCCTCAACAAACAAGAAGCAGAGGGGGGAAGCTGCGATTTAGGGGTTCAGTTCGTCGCTGCTCACTGTTTTAGAAACAAACAAAAAAAGAAGTTGATTGGTTTTCAATAGAAATTTTTATACTTATTAGTGAGCCATTTTTTTTTTATAAAAGAGCAGTTTCCTCTCAGATAAGTCACGCAACTCAAGTAAGTAAATGAGTTTTCTCTCAATTACCCTTTGTATCGTTTATGTATGTTAGTAATTGTGGTGTTAACAGTATTAAGACGCTGGCAGCATGAGGCGGCAGTTGGAATAAACGGCTGTAGACACGTGGCATGAAACTAAACACACGGGGACAACTTTCCCTTTGGTTTCTATCAAAGAAGCTCCTTATTAATCGCGCCAAAAGATGTGGGAACGACATGAAGCCTCAGCGCTCAACAAATTGAGTGTGAGGAGCACGCCTGAAAGATGACGACTGTCTCGGAAATACCTCTTTAGTGACTGCCATGCTTTTATAGCAGTTCCCTGATTAAGTCTCGCTCTTGTGTTGTAGTAGTAAACTCATGTCTGGGTAATCTCGGGTAATGTTCTGACCTGTGAGCATATATGAACACAGTTCGGCCATTATAAGCCTTGCAGTTGTACTCGGCCCGGGTTTAAATGGATATGTGTTGTAGTCCGAAACAGTGGTAAGATAAAGACATGTGATGCTTTCACTGGCTCCCCGCAGAGTCCGAAATCATCAACATTGGCCTTAAAAGAAGCGTTTTGAATAGTCAAAGGGCTGTTCTATGCCGCTTGTGAAGTTGTGTCATACATAAAAACGCATATCGATATGTGCAAACTATTTTATTTAGAATACATCACGGGGGGGGGGGGGGGGGGGGGGGGGCTATCTTGTTCAGTATGATAGAGTCCAAATCAAGCTGCTCATCAAAGTTGCTGGTCCAGTAGTTTTTAAAGTGCAGCAACAGTTTTGGTGCGCTGTTGAGTTGTTGACTGATAAATGATGGCTTTAAAATAACTAAACATGTCAACACAACAGCAACATAAAAAGCTAAACAGAACTGAAAGACTTGGTCGCAGCCACTTTTGTGTCTTTTCATTATTTGCGTAAACCTGATATTTTCGCCATTTTGGCCCAGCAAGTGAACGCTGCATCCTCTCCCCGGGGTGGGCCGCCCAGCTGAGCCGGTAACCGGACCCGGGCTGAGGTCATGCCGGCGGAGAAACAGCTGCCCGCCGGCCGGCCGCGCAGCATCAGAGAGTTGCTTTTTTGGACTCCGCGGGGAAAAGAAGCGCCTAGGGCGCGTGGTTTATTTTCATGGAAACTTGTGAGGATAAACAGTTTGTCGTGCGGTTCTTTGTGTCCTGCAGAGGCTGTCAAACATGACTGGTCAAGGTCACCAATATCTCACTAGGGCAAAGAGAGCAGCGCTGGATGTGAGCAGCAGCAGAGGGACTTGAAAGAAAGCGGAAGACTTAGTGACCCAGACACCTCTTAGTTAACTCAAATTCAAACACAGGCCCTAGAAATGTATTTCTCCTTTTTTTTCCTTGTGTTATAAATATCCTAAACATAAACAAAGAGACCCCAACACCAAAAGTCCCATGACAAAAACAGTAGCAATGTTGCAGCATTCAGCTGGTGCTCAGGTATTTCAGGAAACAACTTCCTTATATGGAACTTAACCAGGCCTCCTGCCCTCTCTCGCCACACACACACACTTCTCAGTGCTATGACAGGAGCTCACACCTGCCTGCCAACACTTAAAACACATTGCTTTCATGTTTTACTTGTCGGCAAGTCCTCGTTGTGTTGACCTTCCTGCATTATCACAACACAGGAGCACTCGTGTTCGCCACAGAGACACGGTGCTCTTTCTAATGAACTGCGGCACTAAACAGGTGGGAAACGGCCAGAATGCGGAATGCAGAGGTAGAGGTTTAGGAAGTTGATCAGATGCTTGTTAGCAGCTTGCGTAACTTGTTTGTCGCGTTTACGTCCACATGTTTAATTTAACCTGTGCTCAGACACAAAGTGAGAACTTGATAGCACAACAACGCACGCTGTGAGGGCTTCTGGCACCTTGCAGGCATGACTCCTGTATCAGTTGTTGTCTCCTGAGTAATGGCTGCCAGTGTGTGGTACGATCTCTGCATGTCCCGATGAAGCCTCTGTTGTGAATCCAACACTTGTGACGGTAGCATCCATACTTAGGAATTCTATGGATTGTGTCTATCCTCTCTTCGTTGTACACATACATAGCCTATTTTCTCATATTGGTTTCGACAATATGCGCAGGTCTGAATCCAGTTTAGTACATGGTAAAAAAGTTTTGACAAAGAAAGAAGAAACTGGCAAGATTAACCTTCAGAGTTTCAGAGTCAAGAAAGTTTATGCAGCTTTTCATTCATCGAGATAATTCAATTTAAAGGCAACAAAGGTGCAAGAAACATTTTCCTTCATGAAGAAAGCAAAAAGAAAGATAGGAAAGCAATGCACTATATGATTAGATTACAGCTGGATTTGTCTAAATCAGACTGCTGAAGCTTCACATTAACTTCTCTTGCTGAACTTTCTTTGCACTCAACACTGAATTTTGGGTCCCATTTCTGATGTTGTGCTTATTCCAAAAGCAGCCTGTTTAATTAGGTTTTGCAATGGGTTTACCCTCACTAAAACAAGCTGATGAAATCCTTTCCCAATGCCTGTAGTAGTAGTGTGTTAACCCTTTGCGGTCTTGGGGCTGGAACCAACCCATCCAGTAACTACCACTACCTCCCAGGGTACAAGCCTGTAACTACAACAAAAGGAAGGGCTAGCATCATATCCCATGATGCAGCACCATCATTGAACGTTAGAGTGTTCGCTGGTGTTGTTGTGTCCCCATCAATACTAATTGAAGCTGGAGCTGATAAATACCCATAACAACTACAGAGTGATTTGAAATAAGTTTCCTTTTCTGCACTCAAAACCCAGATGTTAGTGAATTTTTGACCAGTGTAAGAAGGTTTTTACAATGCAAAATGGCCATGACTTCACAGGAGGACTTTCCATTAATGTTGGCTACTCCAAAAATTAAGAATATATTTTATCTTTTGCTAATGCACAGATACAGACGTTTGAGATTGAAAATGATCAGCTAGGATAACTGAGGGTTTTATTTCCTGCAGTTGTATGGCAGAAACGTTACTTTTCCCCATATCAGAGTATGTTTTAAATGTAAAGGTTGTATGTTGATGTTAGTGCCATCAAAGTGACAGGCACGATTATGGAAACTATGAGAAGGAGGACAGTATTAATGTCAGTGGTTTTTATTTTTCAAAGGTAGTGATTGTGTTATGATACGAGTAATTTCTGCCAAACGTAAGTTTTTAACTTTGTTTGCATACTCGATGAAAGATTGGAAAAAAACAGAACGAACCACAGGCATTGTGGAATCTTGATGATTTTTGACCGTCTTTAAAAAATTATTTTTTGTAAACAGCAAAGCTAAAGGACCAACAAGAGCACAAAGGCCAACAGTTGTGGCATCCATTTAAGTTTGTTTGACTTTTGTTTTTTTTACCTCAAGTGGAAGAGGACGGCTGGTTTGAGAGCAGTCGCACACCTTTTACAGTGTGGCTCAATTAACAGGTTCATTTGTGGAATATATTCATATTTACACAAGTGACTGAAGGAGTGCTGTGTCGCTCGATGTTGTGAACCAGGGAGTTAAATCTGTGTCTGCGTGAAAATATTCAAAGGTTTTCTTTTCTATATGGGGTGTCAATTACGAAGAAATCCTCCTTTTCAAACTCTCTTTTCAGCACTGAGGCAGATCACTGGACTGTGAGTAATCATATTACACACACGCCTCATGGGCACACGCAGAGATAAATCTGTGCCCTCAGGGCCCCCCTGTTTCTTCAGCACGACACACACACTTCATTCAGACGTGTGCGTTTCCCGCATGAGGCCTTGACTGCAGCATATCTGCCTCTCTATCCCTGTCCTCTGCAGTAGATAGAGCAACTTCTTTTTTATTTTTGGACATTTGTCTTCTTGTTTAGATGTTTTTCAAATGTTTGTGCTGCTGTTGAGATATCTTGTCAGATTTGGCTTGACTTTATTGCCGCAGGTTACAGCGACCTGTCCTGTCTGTGTGCATGTGTCTGTGTTTTCAGGGTGGTCACGACTGATCTGACTGTATTTAGCCGGCCAGTTTCAGCCTTTTTTGTTTGAGCGCTCAATGGTGTTTACATAGCAGTCGCATCACCACTCGCTCTGGACCTGATTATTTCAGTGAGATAAAAAACAAAGCTAAACTGTTGTTGCTGTTATTCCCAGACTCACTCAGTCAATCTATGCTGCTTAGAGATGGAAATGCCAGCCTTTTCTGGTGCTTCCCCGATTTCCGGAACAAAAGAAACTGATTGAGTGTTCAGTATTGTTTCTGCTGGTTAAGATGAAGACCACTGTCACTGAATTGCTGTGGACAATGCAATGAGAGGTGCCAGGTACTCAGCAAGGATTTACAAAACAATTCCTCCAATAGGCAAACTGAGGAGAATATTTAACACCTCAAAGCACTCCATCAGATGTCTCCAGAGTGCATCATTTTAGAGCTTTTTAAAAAATTTTTTTTAGAGATTTCTAATACAAAGAAAAACTACTTAAAGTCAATAGAGTGAAAGAAAAACAAATCTTTTCTTTGTTCAGAGGATCAAAATGTGAACATCTTCACTCAGAACTCTGTGTTATCCATATTTATACTCAAGTTGTGAGTATCTTTTGAGTGTCTATCTGAACAATTAGCCGGCTTGTTAAGAGAAATTTAATAAACGTTAATGTAAATGTAAATGTTCTTACATGTCTATGTTTATGGATGTTTTTATATTTCGGATTCATGAAGTAATTGGAAAAATGACTGTATCTTAGATAAACAAATGACAAAAGTCAACTTTTAGTTGCAGAGTTGAGTTATTAATAAAAGATGGAGCATGCAAACTGGAGCTTGGTATTGTACATACACATAGATCTTTGTTAGTGTAACAGACTTGTATCCATTATTTGGGGGTTTTGAGAAGGATAAAGCATGCTCTGCTGTAGTGCTGATTTATTTATTGTTTAACTCTCCAGACTGCATTCAACTAACTAGTCGACAGCTAACCACGAAGTCTGAAAGTCACCCTCGATTCTGAACCACCATCTGCTCAGTTGTGAGGACCATTCATGTGCACACAGTGAGATCTGTAACAAAAATCTGTGATCGTGTCGTTTTAGCTCTAAAGAAGAGTTCAAATCAACAAAACTTAATATGTAAGAGGCTGGATACAGAATACATTTTTTGTAATAACTGGATCTTTCCTGTCTGCGGATTTTCCTTTTGACTGGCAGTTTGGCCTTAAAAATGTAAGCAAACAAGAAAAAGGCCAAAGATATTTAGCTATCATTTATGTAATAATCTACGATAAACAAGTATGTTTTATATGATCATATAAAAAAAAGACAGTGTGATTGATAATTATTTTCTCCTCCTCATCCCCTTCCCATCTTCTTCTCCACTCTGCCTTGGTCCCTCCCTCCTCGTCCTCTCTTTCAACAGCCATGGCGCCCTCTCTTCTCCAAGCCTATAGAAGGCGCTGGTGGATGGCGGTGACGGCGGTGATTGAAAATCTGCTGTGTTCGGCCGTGCTGCTGGGCTGGGGCTCCCTACTTATCATGCTGAAGAGGGAAGGCTTCTACTCCCACCTGTGCTCAGGTAAATTCGATTGAATGAACTTTAATCTGTTCCATAATGCAGTAAATGCATTCAGTTTGTGACAGGTCTGGAGGCATTGTCTTGCTGAAATGAGAAAGGCTTTCCCTGAAAAGAAACCATTTACATGGCAGCATGTATGTACATACAGTATTTGTTAGGATTAATGGCGCCGTCACAGATGGGCTAGTGTGACATGCAGTCATTTCCACCACAAAGTCATGTCTGAGGGCCCGAGGACCACAGGGTGCCACAGTCGTTCGTTAATGGCTTTCGGCTTTTCCACTGAACTGGAAACCACTGACGGTGGACATATTGTCATCACCATTAGAGTGATCTTAAAAGGTGTAACTGCAGGCTTTGTTCCTATAACACACCTCCTTTGTCAACATGTTCCCACAGTAAATGACTCCGTGGTCGTGTCTTTGGGCAACTCTTCTGACGATGAGGTAGAGAAATGGCTCAGCTGTGTGGACCAGGAGGAGATGCTGAATCTGGGCTTCACCATCGGTTCTTTCCTGCTCAGTGCCACAACACTGCCGCTCGGTATCCTGATGGACAAGTTTGGTCCACGTCCAATTCGGCTGGTGGGCAGGTAATGGTTGTAGAATAGGCACAGGTGTGTCACAAGTATAAAAAGATGTGTTTCTGCTGGTGTGTCTGAACTCCTGAAACGCCCTTGCGCACTGAAAGGTTTTGTCACATGGACACTCAACTGCCCCGAACGAAACATCTAAGTGGATGGATGACATTCCTAAAGTTGGAAGAGGAATTCCTTTGTTTTCTCAAAGTGTGTGAATCAGCAGACATAGATGCGGCCACTAGTTTGTGTGTGTGCAGGGAGAGCACAATTTACATTTGCACACTATAAATGGCTGTGGAAACTTTTTAGTCTAATTATGTGAAAATGTTCTGTTAGTGTAAAGCTGGACAGCTCTTAGTATCTTTACAGCACGCAAAGAGTCACAGTACTTAGTTAAAACACACACACACACGCTTTTAAAAACACTCACACATGTTCCCACAAGCTCCTCATTAGCTTGTCTATGACTCAGATACTGTTGAGTCATCAACTGTGAGTTATCTTGCGTTTGTATCGAGGCCTTTGGAAAGTTTCTATTCTTGTTCCCCTAATTGAAATGATTTTTTTTCATTGCAGCTCATGCTTTGGTTTGTCGTGCATTATCATGGCTGCGTCTGCCTACAACCCTAATGGTTAGTACAAGCAATAACACACCAGAATATCTAATGGATATCAGATGGACATCAAATAATCAAGTTCAAAACGTCTCACAGAAATACGTACAGCTGTAATAGTCACCACACTCATCTTGTGGAAAAGTTTTCTTCAGGACAGTTTATGTTTTAAAGTGACAGCCAGGAGCTTTTGTTTTTTTGATTTTACAAGGCAGAGGAGCATTCTCAATTATTACTCTGAGGATTGCTCACTTTTGCCACTTAATAGACTAAAATAAAAGTATAGTAATTCATGGTAATGTGATCTTAAGCCACAAATTGCTGTTTAAAGCAGGATAAAGCTCTTTCACATCTTAATTTTTGCAGGTACACAAAGGTGTTATTAGTTCTCAAGTTCTGTGTTGTGCTGCTAAAACCAATATTTTGTTTGAGATGAAACTTTTCTCCGTGACGTTTATCTTCTTCTCTGCAGATCTGTCAGCGCTTATCTTCTTGGCTCTATCCCTGAACGGTTTTGGAGGCATCTGCCTGACCTTCACTTCCATCACGGTGAGACACACAACAACAATAGTAACACAAAACAAAAAGTAACGCACATGTGTTTATCATTTCCCGTAAAGTACAAAAGTTCAGCCTAGAGGGGTTTGAATGTGTTTTACATGAATCTGACCAGGACTTCCACAGTGAAACACTCAGTGGGGTTACATGGCACTGAAAGGATCGGATAATAGCTTGGTTTCTCGTGACGTAACAGTGCTGCATCGCGAACGCGTGAAATTCAGATGGATGTCAGGAAGTGAAGTCTGCCCATAGAACTGCTGTGTAAAAAAATCAAGATGCCCGTGTTTTGTGCTGTTTACGGCTGCTCCAACCGTTCTACCCGTGAAAAAGAAAAAAGTTTTTTTAGAATACCAAAGGTTGTCGTACACAAAGGTGAGAAATGTAAAAAGCTAACAGAACAACGCCGTAAAAAATGGATTTCAAACCTACGTCTGCAGTCGGGAGGAGCAGAGTCAGTTTACTCTCGTGTCTGCAGCGACCACTTCGTCAGAGGTATGTTAGCTAACTACTAACTTTGTTTTTGTGGCTGTGTTTATATAGCATTGGGGTGTTGTTAAATACTCATTTACTTAGTAATAATTATTAATTTTCCGGTAGTCTAATATGGGCTTCATTGTGACTTTTTAGGCATCCCTAGCGTAAACATCCTAGCCTACATAAATTACTAACCCTGCCATTCAATTACAATGAGCTGCAATGACATCCCCATCCTCCTTCGCAATTATCCAAGTCTTCAGTGGGGTTTTGTTTGCTCTCTGAGAGTGGTTTACCTTGAAACATAAACGACTGCAGGGCTCTCAAGTGTCACGCAATGAGCGTGAAACACACGCATTTCAACAAGTTCACACGCTCACACGCCACACATGCCATTTCTCACGCTGAGAAATGATCAACTTCGTCGCACAGAAATTCTAATGGCCTATACTATAAATGAGTCAATGGCAGGTTACTGTGCGCTCGTACAGCTCAGAACTATAGCTCTGGTACAGTTGTCTTGATTTAGCAACCCATCGGCAAATCACAAAATAGAATTTCTCAGCCAATCAGAAAACAGAATTTCTTGTTGCCGGGTGAGGTCTGAAATAGCTTTCAGCTGCAAGCACGCGTTCCATGAATGCACAGCGGACATAACCTATTATGCTCTGAATGCGTGCAGAAGTTGTAGACGAGCTGGAGGTGGAAGAGAACCGTCAGGTCATCAGCACGTCATATCTTCATTTATTTGAATCTTTTATTAGTTACTATAGTTTTCCTACTCCTTGTAAAAGACCAATACCTGCCGATTAAAGTGTTCGTTGGAGTAGTGGGCCTAAATATTCAGCACACACCCTTTGACATGAGCAACTTAATGAAAAATGAAAAATATGTAGGAGTGTAATTAATTGTAGTTAATTTTTTTCAAAGGTGACTGGTATGAGCAGATTCCCAAGGCTATCTACAATTGCCAAACTGGTATTAGTTCTGCCGCACTGAAATGCTGATGCAGAGAGGGTTTTTTTCCATGGTAGGGCTCAATAAGACCAAGACCAGGAACACGTTGGCTCTGAATGGAACTCTGTCATCCATCATGACTGTGAAAATGGCTGTGCTTTAAATGGGAGCCTCCAATATCAGTCATCAAGCATCAAAATCTGCCACAAACACTTACAACAACACTCATAAAATTGTTTTGTTAGTTAAGACTTTGCATACCTAAAACAATTTATTTTAAAATAGATTTGTGATTTTGGTATAAATAAAACAATTTCTTTGTTCTTTAAGTAGCTAGTTTATGGCGATGGGATACTGCAAGGGACCAGCCCTAGCCTGACTACGTCATACTCACGATTCTAGTCAGAATGTGAGTCTGATACCGCTCAATAGAGATTTGGGTATGGGGCGTGTTTCAACCGAACCAGGAGAAAAAATGCCTCTTCGCTCAATTGGACAGACCTAAAACCAATCAGAGCAACGTAGTATGTGACGTAGATTAAGCAACACACACTTGTTGTAGGAAGGACGGCAAAAACATCTTTTCTATCGATAAAAGCCTTTATCACGTTCATCTGTTCGTCTTTCAAAATGAATGCAATGTGGAGATCCTGTAGAACAGACTCGATGGCAGAATCTACACACCCTAGCTCTCCAGCGGCAGCCGTGTTCAGCTCTTTAGTGACGTAGTCGATAATGTCCCTGTTGATCATCTGTCCATCATCGTATAAAGCCCGCCCTGGCAATCTGATTGGTCCGACCAATTCTTGGTCGGGCATAATGATTTCCCAACTGAGCAGAGCCAGACCGAACTTCCCGACCAAAACTTTTATGGGCGGGGCTAAGTTCGGCTGGCACCCAGGCTAGACCAGCCCCCCCCCCCCCCCCCCCAAAAAAAAAAAACTAAAGAACCCCCCCTGCCGCGCGCACACGGCCCGGCCCCTGCCCCGCCCGAATCTCACTCCAAGCAAACTTGAAAATTTGAGAGCCCTGCGATTGTCAGGCTAACATCGTCGTTAAGATGCGTTGCTATTGTTACATTACATGTATAGCCGGGTTACTGCTTGCATCTTAACACATAAAATAATATAACAACAATATAACTCACCCTGGCGAAGACCAAACAATATCCGTCGTGGAACCGTTTAGTACCAAGGTTGTGGACCCATCCGCTTACAAAAAATTGTACGCCTCCATACTTTTGTAGGTCTTCATTGTTGTTTTGTGTAGTATGATGTTTGAAGGACCAGATAGTTGGTTGTGTCCACAGCCTCGATGGTCGACAAATCCTTATATTCTCCAGAAAATTCACTCATCTTCATAAGGTACGGGTCCCGCCCAACATATTTACTCAATAATTGTTTGTATCGTATTCTAGAAACTGGCTCTAAATCTCTATAATACGGACTCTCTGGAACGGTTTCCTCCATAGACGGAGTCGCCATATTTACTTCCTGACAACCATCTGAAAACCGCGCCCCCTTACGACCACGTGACTGAAACCAAGCTATCAGCTAAATTACAATAAGAATGAGTTGAGCAAGGGTAATTAACCTTGGATATATTGCGGTGAATGAATTGAATCAAACTCAGGCATTCGAGAAAATGGCGAATGAAGAGCAAGATGAAGCTACGTCCCTCTACTTTTCGTTTGTGATGAGCTGCTTATTGCACAAACGCTATGCACAACGGCGCATTCTCCATCGCGTTGTTTGTTTCTTTCTGACGGCAACAACAACAGTAATATCGTCTCTTCCGACTTCTGGTTCACGACCACGGGAAAAAATCTCGAGCATGCGCAGAAATTAAAGTCTAATTCACCACATGCTTCACCCGTCTGCAAACACGTTTAATTTGACTTTCAACCGAGTTATCTCGGGGTCTTAATCTGATCCGATCCAATTTCTTGTCAGAATAAGGTGTCTACATGCACTTAATAACTCAATCTTATTATAATTTAGCCAATTATCCGATCCTTTCAGTACCATGTAACCACACTGACAGAGTTGGCAGTATGATGTTATGGGGCTGCATGAGTGCAAAAGGTTATTTACTGATGGCACCACGAGTGTGGCTGACAAGGTGACTCTCAGAGTTTCTGAAGAGTAAAAAAGGAAACCATGACCTGTATGATGCATGACCTGAATTCAGAAGTAGGCATTAGAAAAGAAGAGCAACACAACCCCTCCAGCAAAGAACACCTGTTTTTTATTGCAAGCCTGTATTTTCAATCGTTACCTTTTAGCTTTAAATGAGAGTAAATACTCATCTCTTCAACCGAAAATTACAGCTACTGAAGGATAATGTAGTTTTAAACTATTTGGCATTTAACTGAGTGCACCTCTGTTGACTATTGGTATGGTGCCCCATAATTTAATGCAGGTTTAATGCAAGTTATAAACAGCCTCTGACTTCAGCTTCATGTTAAGTATTCACACTATTATAAAGAAGGAGAGGATCCTTTTAAGAATATTAAATGGCAACTTTGCCTTGTGTATCTTCTGAGAGTGTCCTACACTATATCATTGAAACAACAGGTTACATAACTTATATTCGGAGAAAATAGTAATGTAGAAATTTGTACCTGGAACGGATGAGTGGAAAAAGTTTTTGGCAGCTGATAGCCTGAGCGTGGTCAGGGCTTATGTTTGCCCCAGCTGAGGAAACACTGTGTGTTGTGACTGGAAACTGTGTTTGTGTACACTCACGTCAGGCATGCGTAACTAGGTACGATGTATCAGTTGTTACCGACATGATCGAGAGTTTTATTGTCGTCTCTGCCTCGTGTCCTGACAAGTATTCCAGTTTGTGCCGTGTGTGGGTACATTGTGTTTCCGTCAGAGCTGCACATGACAACCCAGAGATGGGCCGTCTATGATGCAAGTTTCCACCAATGAAAGCCCGCGGTCGGACACACACCCTCACCAAAGCTCGACCCACTTGCCTCTACTCAAAATACTCAAGGGCGAATTGTAATCATGTGTCTTTTGAACCTTCTTATGCCCTCTCTTTCTGCTCTTATCATGTTTCACGGCTTTACACAAAATCGAACACACACATTTTTGGCTTAACACGACTGTGGAACATTTGGGTGTGCTAGTGTGGTCTTATGTGTACAAATAACCATGAAACTGATGTTTGGATAGTGAGGGCTCAGGGTGATATGGACAGATGATGTTGTCCTACAGGTTTTTTTCTGTGTGTTGGCTGTGTCAAACAACACCTGTCTCAGTTAAATGAACACAATTCATACCTTTATGAAGAACCAGTGACTTCACTTTTTTTTTACTCGCGTCACAGTGAGTAAACGGCAGGATTTCCTTTTATGGTCAAACTCTCCAGGCAGCAGGTTCCCATGAGAGCTAAAGCGTGCACGTTATCCACTTCAAGCGAATGGGTTTTTGGTTCTGAGGGCAAGTTGACCCTTTCAGCTTCCTCAACGACCCATCTGAACTGCTCAGAAACACTCACATAAGCAAATGCACAACTGCAGGTACTGAGCACATTTATTAACCAGAGACATCCTGCTGTAATCTTCATTGTGACAGCTCGTCATACAGCTGACTTTGAAATTCGGGATCTAATTCTGGCACAAACGCGTACAGCTGCATCACGTGTTGTCAAAATGTTTCTCAAAGTTTTCTCTTCGGAACTTCCCAGTAGTGCGAGTTCACAAGTCACCTTCATACCCTTCTCTGCCTCCGCGACAGACCTCCAAGAATTCAGCCAATCAGAAGACACTTTAGCCAGATCCTCCCTTCTCAGTAGGAGGCTTCCCCTTAGAGAAAGCTCTCCCTTCTTCTGAACTTATTACAAACTATTCTGAGTTATTGGCAAAGCCAATCTAGAGGTACCCATGATGAAGAATTAAATGACTGAAAATGATCGTGTCATGTCCACTTTAAGTAAGCTCAGCAGAAATTAAGTAAAAGATAGAAGGCTAAAATAATGGTCAAAGTGGTGAAAGTTCAGTTCATGAATTGATGAATAGTGGAAGTTTCATTTATAGTTTCGTTGTTTTTTTCCGGATCATATCGGGCAGCGATGAAGGCAGAAACAGCCAGAAAGAACATTGTACAATGTTAAACTTTGGTGATGTTATTTATTTCTTCATCATTTCTTTAAGAAATGGATTTGGCATGTCATGCTGCGATACACATTACAAAATTTGGTTTTATGTGGCCATCTTGACAGGGGATTTCATATCTCAGTTAGACTTTCTTGGCCAATTAAAGGGCAAATAAAAGAACAAAACTTGCTTCCAAATACTTTTTCAAAGCTAGAACACTAAAATGACTCCATGTTAAAAAAAAAGCTGGAACAAGACTTTAGATCAAAGCATGGTTCAACATGTTGTTGTTGCATTTCTCAGACAAAACATGACATATGTGGCCCTCACAGCTGTATACTAATCATTTTATTACTTAGAATTAAAAACTAGCTCAGCTGATCAGCGTGACTTCACCTTGTCACTTCATGACTCAGTGTAGCGGCATCACAACAAAATGGAAAGTCCTTTCAGTGTTTGACCGCGTTCTCTACGTTCCATTAAACACACACACTGGCACAAGATTAATATCACCCCCCTCCTTCCTGTTTGTCCCCATCTGACCTCTGTTGCTTGTGTTGCCTCTGTCGACACTTATGATTGGGTTTACTGGCGCTCACTGACCTCGACGCTGTTGTTGGTGTTCTGATGAGCAAATGAGCACAAGGACAAAAGCACACAGGCGCGACATCGTGACTGAAACCATATGCTTGAGAGTAATAACTCGAAATTGTTGATGAAATGAAAGAATCTGTTGAGTTAAAGTCTACAGGAATCAGTTAGTTTACATTGTGTTCTTCATAAGTCTCTCACGTGATTTAATACAATAGTGTTAATGAAGTATTAGCATTACCTAATGTGGAATTACAATTAATCACTTGTTAACCTCCAACATACATAAAATCACAGATTGTGGCACAAGTCCTTCAAATGTGAAGGGCAGTATTGGACATTGCTAATACAATAACTAAACCACATAACCAGGTTAATTTCCTTTAGTGGTGTGCCCGTTTTCTATGTGTATTGCAATAAGACGTGTATTTATCCAAATCCATGCTGGCAACTAAAGCATAAAATTGACAAAGAAATATGAATTCCTTACAAAAGTATGGAGTGACTGTTTGAAAATGGTAACAAAATAGAAAAGAAAAATAATAGAGAGAATAATATAATGTATACAAAGTAAGAGGCTACCGAGACAGCTCTTGTTTCTCAATTTTACATGAAATTACCACAATTTAACTGGTGTTACCGCCATATTTTACCTCTCTGACAAGTTCTGGGAAATTCCGCATTTTTAAAAATGTTAGTAAACTTTTATATAACCAGTAAGAAATCCCATTGGGATTAAAAAGTCCTGTTCAAGATAGCTGCAGCTCAGCTTGGTAGCAGGCATGTAACCATGCATGCAACAGACTAACAAACAGCGCTTGAAGCAGGCAGAAACAATTCAAGTCTAGATTACCTGTTGCGATAATGATTTTCTTTTATTTTCTGCAGTTGCATGTGACTGGGCAACTTTCATGTTTTCACTTTTCAAATTATATGAACCACGGATTACCCAAATTTACAGTCATTAACAGAGGCATCGCTATGTGAACAGATTGAACAGGCAGCAGGAATGCACACACAATGGGCACACTTTGCAGCTGGTGTGACGCCAGCAAAGAGGGTGGACTGAACTCAAAGCCCTGCAACTCTTAATCTAAAGAACTCTCTGTGGCTGTATCTTACATGAAAAAAAAGACCAAATCTTGCACTCTTTTTGCACTATTCCATTTTTCTTCTTAGCAGTTTAGTTAGTGCGAGTCAGTGAGTTAGTTGAGTGATCGATGCCCTCATGAACCAGTGTGTACTCACTTATGTGCTGTGCCTTTTGTGCAGATTTACAGGAAGGCAAGGCTGAATAAATTCCTCGTGTCGTGCTTCATCATCTTTAATGATCCATGTTCGCACAGACAGAGCTTGTGTTTCACTGGTGTCAAATTAGCATTCAAGAAGTACGGACGAGCCTCTTACATTTACTGTAACACGTGGGATTGCCCTCAAACAGAAGTGGCTGCGTGCAGGGGCCCGTCTGATCACATGCTGGTGATAAATGTGTGTTCAGTTGTTCATTGCTGGAGTTATGAAAGTTGTCTGTAAAATTTGCTCAGCAAATAGAAGCCACTGCAGGGAACTGAGCGTGACTCTGCGGGTCAAACACGAAGCGACTTCAAAAGCTTCCATCACGTCTTAACATTTGACCAGTTTTCATGTTATGCAAGTCTGCTGCAGCTGGACATGAGCGCTGCGAGGGAAGATGGTTTGGCCAATCTATGAACAGTTAGAGGGCGGCAGGGAGTGGAGGTGGAAATAAGAAGCCGGTGCTAATCAGCTGTGGTTTAGTGTTTCCTGCTACGTTCTCCACAGAGTGAGGAGCTGCAGCTGCGGCATGGGGAGATCAGTCAAACCAAAAAAAAAAACGTACTCCCACTACCTTTCTCTGTCGTGATTTCTGTTCCAGTCTCTTGCACTCCTCCTCTCCTACACATTTTTTTTTTTCACTTTCTCTTCCTGTAACCAACCTTTCTTCCACATGGTTAGAGCTGAAACTAATTTCTAAGCTCATTAATCTACCATTTGGCTCATTCTCCCAATGATTAAAGTCTTAATTAAACTCAGTGCCAAAGTCTTACAACACTCAAGTGAGTGAGCACAGCAGGAGTAGAGCCTGAACCGATTAGTCGTGACAAACGAAAAGCCAAAGCTCCATTTGTGTCTCTCTGACACCAGTTGACCCTTGTGTGCCTCCATACAGTCACGTGTTAGCATGCAGGACATGTGTTGCATACCCTGTGTGAAATATGTGCTTTATGGCGTCTGCTAGTCGTGCACGGCTCATGCACACACGCATTTACTTGCTTTCTGCATCCCAGACGAATCATTTAGGGCAGGAGTAGATTTTTTGCTGCCCGTATCCTGAGAGAAAACGTCAGTTATACGATATTTCACACCGCTGGAATTTCTTTAACATTTGTAGGAGACACAAACTCCTGTGTGTGATCAGAAGACTCTGTCGCATACATTCGACAAACCTCCGCAGCCGACAGAGTCCGGCACCCCAGCCCTTATAGCCATGTAGGTGATGTGCAGTATTCCTGAGGATTCCCAGAATCTCTGAATGAAGATGGGTCTTCTCTACGATGCTTTTCTCATCTTGCTGAGAAAGTCCGAGTCCCTCTTGAATACCCAGAGGAAACCATTTTTTTTCCTGTTTAACTGCTAACTACTTGGTAGCATCTCTTGAAGTGACCTCATGCTTCCCAGTGCAAAACAGACACACGCTATATCCTGCTGGCTTCAAACTGTTACTGTAGGGCAATCTCATGGCAGCGGTCAACCTCCACGCACAACCGATAACATCAAATTCACACTCACACCCGCACCTTTGCATCCTACTGGATTTAGAAGCCAAACGAAGGTCTTGGACCATCGATTGCCCCTTTCTGACGGAGATGAGACGCTGAGTGAGAAGTAAATAACAACAGAATGCAATTATTTGCAAAAATTGTAAACTGTATGTTCATATGACAAATGGTAAAAGACAACATATGGAAGGTTCAAACTGAGAAGTGCTGTTGTTTCTAGTCTGGACACACCTACCCATTCATTTTCAGTGGGAACTTTTGAGTGGTGCTGTTTTTTCCCGCTGACTTTGATGGCTGTAGCGCACTTGAAAATAAAAAGGTGCTGGAGGAGCATTTTCCCAGCTAGTTGGGTTAATTGGTACTTAGGGAGGGTAAATAATGAAGCAATTCAAGACTGACATTCCTTGGCAAAAAAATAGGAATTTCATTATCCATGTTAAGTGACATTAAGAGACGCTTTATAAAATTCTGTCATTTTGTCCCTGTGCTGTTTCAGTACTCACATATACACAAGTTGCGCATCACAGCATTCTGTTTTTATCTGCATTTCAATCCCGGTGAGATCTGTTTCAGAGTGCGTTTTTAAAATTGTGCCACTTGTTCATAAGAAGACAAAGTCACAGACTGCAGCACTTCATTACCTAGTGATCTTCATAGTTTCAGAGTTATTAGAAGATTTCAGTTACACTTTAAGCTGCGACATTTACCGTGTTTATATTAGTAATGGATCGCCGAGGACTCAACAGAGGATTACCCTAGGTTTTGCAGCTTCCTTCAGCGCCACAGACGTTTACACTGATCTGGTTTTCCAGTCTGCAGCAGCAGGGATCCCCTGATACAACCCAATTTGTGATCAAAGTGATACGGCATCCTTTCACATAAGTCCTTCCATTTCTCCGTCTGTCGTTCCCCACGTCCTTCCACATGAAGGCCAGGCCCGAGCTCAGCACTGAGCTCATTAATGTCTCATGAATGTTGTACAGTGAGATCAGTGCAAAGGAAGAAAGGGTCACTGACACTGCTCAGTGCACTCTGACACAGCGAGGAGATTAGGTGACGCTCGCAGAAGTTCGGAAAGCCTGTGGTCAGTGCTCAGAGAGAAAAGTGAGTTTGTCATGCAGCACAACTACAATCCCCCACATGTGATTTTATAATCATGATTGACCCATTTAAAGCTCTAATCAAAGAGCACTTAGTGTGCTGCCAGCACAACAGGTCATTGTTATTTTTTTCTAATCTACTTATTACTGTAAATAGGTCAACCTAATATATGATGTGTTGGTGCCTGCCACCACATACTTTTTGCCATGTGTCATGCA
This sequence comes from Odontesthes bonariensis, assembly GCF_027942865.1. NCBI lineage: Eukaryota > Metazoa > Chordata > Actinopteri > Atheriniformes > Atherinopsidae > Odontesthes > Odontesthes bonariensis. Next base: position 20,551,576 of record NC_134518.1, on the reverse strand, counting down.
GGCCCTCGTGGTGGGTCTAAAGAGTCCTGTGAAGTTCATAGAGAGCTGGCTATAGATCGGCTTCTGCATTTTTAATCCGAACTATGGGAATTTGTTGAGATTGCTAGAATAAAGACGGTGAATGGTGACTCAGTGTAGCTTAATCTGTGTTTGAACTATGGGGTCAGGACCCAAACTAGATCATGACTTATTTTTCGTCTCCCATGACATGGAAAGTAATATTTCTTAATGAGTCTGCATGGAGTTACTGAGTGCAAACGCTGTGAAACAGAGGAGCGTCTGTTCATGCCGCTCCCACACAGCATCTGTCTGCCCTCTGCTGGTGCACTTCAGCTCAGGATGGTGCATAACACACACACACACACACACACACACACACGCTTTTCACAAATACCAACAGTGAACTTATTTATAATGATTGTATCTGTTGTCTTTTGTCCCTCAGCTCCCCAACATGTTTGGGGCTGTGAGCTCCACCATCATGTCTCTGATGATCGGCTCCTACGCCTCCTCTGCTGTCACCTTCCCAGGCGTAAAGGTAATTCACAACAGTTATATTAACAGCTGGGGGAGGGGTCGGCATAGTCAAATCTGCTGCCTTACTTGGGCCTGTATATGTTGAGTTCGAATGTTCTCCATGTGCCTGTGCGAGCTGTGCTCCGGCTTCCACCTGCAGGCAGATAACGTGCGTTGTTGGTTAACTGATGACTCAAAAATGTCTGCAAGCGTGACTGTGAGCATGGATGGGGAATGTATTAATGTGGTCTTTGTAGCTTGCTCTGCTGAGGTAGAAAATAACCTCAGTGAGTGCATCTTTAAACACAAGAGGAAATTTTACGAAAAAACCACTCTCTCTGTCCTCCCCCAGCTGATCTACGATGCAGGCGTGTCCTTCCAGGTGATCATGTGGATGTGGGCGGGTCTCGCAGGGTTTGTCTTTTTCAACTGTTTTCTTAACTGGCCGTCTGATGGCTTCCCCACACCTGACGAGGTGGACTACAGGTCAGTGTGGCCGCCAGCCTGTTGCATCTCCTCCCAGCTAATTAGGACATTAAATGTGTTAAAGAAAACCCTAACTCCCTCATTACAGCAAGATCCTCACTCTGAAAGAGCTGCCCTCGTCTGACCAGAAGACAGTCGGAGAGCGGCTGGGCCAGAAAAACGGAGACGTCCGACACTCTACAGAGAAGCTTCCTAATGGTCCCGACGCTGCATCCAGTGAGTCAACAAGCACTGTTCATTTATACAGCCTGAGTTTGAAAACTTTTTTTGTTTACAGCAGCGGAGTATATTTAGCAGAAATACGATCATGTATATTTTCTCACCTGGAAGCCACAGTTATGGGGCTAGAGGGGGTTGAAAGGGGCGGCTGCAGAGTGGCACTGACATGTTACAGGGAGAGATGGAAAACTTTGCAGTTAAATTCTCTGCTCAAGTTGGGAGGACGTGTTTGACAGATGATTTTGGAGACTGAGGTCGGTCATGCCTGAATTTGCTAGTACTGCTCTGCTTGACTGCCTGAACTACAGCAGCGAGCGGGATAATTTACCGGAGACTTACCCAAACACAAAAGCAGGACATCTCCCTAAAATGTGGTGACTTTGATTATGGAAATCAGCTTTGACTTTGACTTTGAAAAGATTAATTTGAAATGTTCTCGAAATTTCTGAAAAGATGCAGCTTTTGTGACCTGTTAAATCCTCCTGTAACCCATCACACTGCAGTATGATCAACAAGATGGTATGATAACCATTTCTCACACTGTATATGTCAATTAAAAAAAAACTCTCCTCCTCTCTTAGATGCTAATTCTTTCCGCCGGTCAGTGTTCTCACCCATCTTCCTGTGGAGTCTTATTACGATGGGGATGACGCAGCTGAGGATCATCTTCTTTATGGGGGCAATGAACAAGATGCTGGAGTTCATGGTCACACATGGAGTAGATCATCGTGAGTGTCCAAGCATGTTTTAACAAAAGCGTACAGTTTATCAGATTATTACATGTTATTAAGATCATTTTGTTTATGTATTTCAGCAAATGATCAGATGGTGATTGAGGCAAAAGAGAAAGGTGAGCAGTTTCATGATAAGACCTTCGATTTTTCATACTTAACGTGGCTTATTATGCGAAGATCTTTTTTTTTTTACTTTTTCGTCAATTTAAAAAATATGTTTTCTTTCAGTTGATTTCTACTCGTCAATTTTTGGCACACTGCAGCTGCTGTGTCTGGCCACGTGTCCTCTGATCGGCTACATCATGGACTGGAAGATGAAGGAGTGTGCGGATGAGAAGGCCGCCCCCTCAGGCACAGAGAAGGGGTACATGCAGTGAAACACGACAGATGTGTTTCTTTATTGTTTAGCGTTTGGCTTTCAGACGTAGGCAGGAAACACGTGAAGCTGGAGGAAGATTTGACATCATTTGTCTGATATCAGATGAACACAAAAGTACATTTAAGTAAGAAAATGTTTTCCTGTGTCTCCATTAGACCGACGAGTGGACCCACAAGAGATCGTAAGATCCAGAAGATAACCAACGCCATGAGGGCTTTCATCTTCACTAACCTTCTTTTGATCATTTTTGGATGCTGCTGTCTTATTGACAACTTGCCTCTACAGGTAGCACACACACCAACGCACGCCTTAGAGCAGCCACACAAAAATCAGTTGTGTGAACAAAAGGTCTCACGACTCAAACCCACATAATGCCTTTTTCCTGTTTTTTCCACTGTAGATTCTGACCTTCATCCTCCACACAATGGTCCGAGGCTTCATCCACTCCTGCTGTGGGGGCCTCTATGCTGCTGTGTGAGTGTGGCACTGACATAACATCATGACATCATCACTTGCACATCAGCACAATAACAGCTAGAGGATAAGTTACCCGAGGCATGGACAGTTTATTAAAATTCCTGTTTAGATCACACAGCAAACATTTAAGTGGTGTCACGACAGAATTTAAACTATGCACCATATAAACACTAAAAGTAAAGCAGAGCTTAACAATGTGATAAAAGCCTCCAGATGTGGTAACAAAAGTATGGCGTGCTGCCTTTTGTGTAGTCACTCGCAGAGTATGTGAATGTGTCTGTCTTATAACTTGTCCATGATTTAACCACAAAGATTATTGGGGAGCTCAGTGGTATATCCCATTCTAACCACTTCATACCTCTTCCACAGCTACCCGTCCAACCACTTTGGAACACTGACAGGGCTCCAGTCCATGATCAGCGCCGTGGTCGCCCTGCTGCAGCAGCCGCTCTTCATCATCATGGTCGGGCATCTGCACGCAGACGCTTACTGGGTGAGAAACACACTCGTGGATGATTTCCTGCACACCAGGATAGACATAAACTGTCAGCACTGCTCATTGTGGCACAAAGCGTTGGAAATGATGTTGCTTCTGAAGGCACAGTTTAATTATGATAAGGCATATAACTCTGTGTGGAGAAAACACACGTTACACAAAGAATAACTTAATCATTTGTATGTGTGTTGGAGGGTTATCCACATAAACATTAAACTACTATACACATTCCCCTCTTCTCTAATGTCTGCTAATCCTAACTGTGCTATAATACCAGACTAAAGAGCCAGGTCATCTTTTTGTACTAAAGTTTGGCCCTGTAGTCACAGATAAATGAGACAGAAATATACTATATTAAATCATATATACTGTATATTTCCCTTTTCTTTAGTTTCAACAGCAGGTTAACATTTGGTTAACATAGAGACAAAACATTATAAAATAAGAAAAAAATGATGATTGTGAATAACAATCACAATCAATAAAGGACGCACCCGGTGTACATACATGCATACAAACAATGTGCACACACCTAATGAACAGCACAGATACAATACATCGTAATGATTTATGAAAAGAATACCTTTTGGGTATTTTTCATGATCATAATATTCAGAGGATTTACTTCAGTAAAGGTACTAACACAGCACTCCAAAATTACTTCATAACATATAAGTCATGTGTATAAATGATTGAATAAGCACGTTTATAAAGGAAACTGCACCGAAAGCAGTAAAATAGCATGACCACATGTACCCAGCATGCTAAACTAATTGGTGAACATTGTACCAACAAATAACTCACACTCTAAAGTCTATTTTACAGATTTGTATTGTCTTCTCGCTTTCAAGTGACCAGTTCTCACTAAAAATGTCATTTTATTTCCTTCACTGGACAGTTTTATACCGCTGCCCTTGAAACGACAAGCTCTCACTTTTACTTATGCCCCTTCTGTGTCTTTCAGATCAACGTCGGCCTGCTGATTCTCTCATTTTTCGGCTTCCTGTTGCCGGGTTATCTGTACTACCACCGCAGAAACCTGCTGAGGGAAAAGAAGGTTAGAGACAGGCTACCTGCCAGTCAGGAGATGCAGGCCCTCAAGCACTCTGAAGCGAACGGCTACAAACCTCACAGCAACGGCTTCAGTGCGGCGGAGGCTTAAACAACGACTGAGCCGAAGACCGCGGGAACTGTTAAGATTCGTTTTTTCTACGTGCCTCAATAATGAACACCAGCAATCTACTCTTCCTGATAGATTTTGTTGCGATGGTACACGCTTTTTTTTGGTTTCCTTTTGTCAATGCTTGTGCCCATATTTCTCATCACAAACTGAACCACGGAGCCGTTTTGTTGCGAAAGATGTTAAGTTCTCTTTTTTTATTTTAGTTCACGGACGACATGTGCCATCTTCATTCATTGCTGTTTATTTATTTTGGTTCACGTCCAAAGAGCCGAATTAGTGTCAATTAAAGCCATAGCGTTCAATTGCAAGCGGATGCAAAGACAGCAGTACTTGAAATACTATTTTATATAGTCTTCTGACAATCATCACAATTATTGCTAACACCAAAGAACACTTTATGAGAATATTAGTTATGAGAAAGGTGACACTTTCCATTCAGTATTGTATTGAAAAAAAAAAGCGTGATGATGCAATCATGAGGTGTATTAATTGTGCTGTTTCTACTGTCGTCCCCCAGCAAACACTAAACATGTCCGTTACCAAAGCTATTAAAAACAGCACGTAGGCAAAGAAAATGTAAAACATCAAGACAACAGAATAGCGGTACATACGAAGGAGCTTTGTGGTGTTATTTCTGAGCCCACTTGTTCACACACGCACACACACACACAAGAAAGGCTGGTTGTTGAGATACCACATCTACCTCCTTTCCGTTTATTGTACTGTCTCTGCAACAGACTTCCATCTCTGTCCATCTTTCTCCACATTTGGAAATATAAACGATTAGGTTTTTACATGCCCATTGTGAAAAAAAACCTACTGAGTTTTCTTTGTGCCTCCAGACGTGATAATGATTCAGCCCTTACATTTCTGTAATGTTTATATATACATATGTATATATATATATATACATATGTATATATGTAGGAAAAACATTTTTTCAAGGAAAAATGTAACTGATATGGGTCATTCTGACACACAGTGTGTGTCAATATTTGAAACACTTTGTACTGCTTTATGCACAGAAATGAACTAGTGTGTGTATAAGATGTGTATTTAAGTGTCTTTTTTTATACTTATAGTTGCAGTAGCATTGAAAAGGGAATGTAATTGTGTAGTGGGCTTGTTATAAAAGAAGCTCGGGTGATTTTTCTTCGTATTCTGCTTTTGCCTTACTGTCGTGTATTGACTTTAGGAGCAAGCAAACCTCAAGCAAATTTTTTTTTTTTTTGTAAATAGAACCGAGGTCTGGCATGTGTTGTATTATGTTTTTCGCCTCCTTTACTATAAATGGGTGTGTGCAGCATATGGAAGTACATTAACTGAAGTCAACTAAGGAAAACACTGGCTGCAGTTACACTTTAAAAATTTTTTTAAAAAATTGATTCACATTTGACAATAGAGGGGAAACATCTCGCTGCAGTCGGTGGCTCCTGTGTGTCAGCCAGCTGCAGAAAAATGTAAAGATCCTCCAAAGTTAGAACAAACTGTTTGATGTATATGTTCGTTTCCGCATGCAGAATCTTTTGCATTGTAACCATTTCTTTTTTTTTTTCATTTCATTTCTCTTTTCTGGTGCATTTTGCTGTTTTTTTTTTTTTTTTTCAAGCTTCCTTCACATATACATCCTGTTCAGCTTTGCTCTCTCTTTTGAGAGAAAAGATGCGTTTTGTTTCCGCCTAGTGTTTTTAATCGCTGTAGAAGTGAATTTAAGATTATTTGCCTCTGCCAAACATCTTTCTCTATAAACCAAAGCCATCTCTAGGGACTGTAAAGGTAGTCAGTGCAGCACGCGACCTCAGGACAGCACGCAGGAACAATATCACAAGCATTAGTCGTGCGGTCAACAGCAGTATGTAGAAATAGTGTTGATTCTGCTTGATAATCTGTGTTCTATGCTTTGTATTAATAAGTGCATTTCAGTGAAAGCTGCTGAGGTTTTTGAGTTTGGCTCTCGCTTTCCTCGTGATGCTCAACCATAACCATAAATTCTGTTGCCTTAGAAGTCTCATAGCGAAATGGCCACTAGATTTGCGTTAAAGCCGATTCACGGCCTTCCACTTAACGGGACGTCCTTTTGCACATTATGCACGGGACGAACATCAGTGGCTTCCTGGAATGAAACACTCCTGACAGAATCTACAGGAGAAAACATCAGATTTATGTGAATGTTAAGACTGCACCATCAGATGAACAACACCAACGTTTGTTAATCTGACTGTATATTTGGGACTGTCTGGCTAAGTTAACCTTTCCCACCTTCAATCAATATATCCAGCATGTGCATTTGATAAGTTAATAAATTTCTAAATACGACTGTACTGTGTTTAGTCTTTTTTTCTTTCCTTTCAGTCATCTACCATTTGTCACTGGCTGCCATAATGTACACCCCAGATTTCAAACTATAGATACACGTACTGTCAGCACAGCACTGTGCACGTCTTGAGCCTCCCCTAGTTTCTTTATACATTACCATGAAAACAGGAAATAGATGAAGAAATGTTTTGAAACAAGTGCAAACATACATGGAAATATGATTGAGAAGACAAAATGAGTTTGCACTATTCTTGAAAATGCCCATTTGGTATGACTGCCTTTATTCTTAAACACATTATACAAGCGTTCTTGTCATTTCTTTAAGTAGTCTTCAGGAAGTTTTCCAGGCTTCTTGAAGGACATTTCAAAGCTCTTCTTTGGATGTTGACTGCTTTTTGTTCGGTTCTCCGTCAAGATGAATCCACACTGCTTCAGTGATGTGCAGTTTAACCAAAACACTGGCTAATCCCTCGAGTTGGGTTTCTTTTTTATGACTTAATGACTCATAGGTCTGAAGGTGCAGGGAAGACTTTCTGTGAGTTTGGAGAACTGTCGTTCAAGACCACTTCAAAAGACGGAACAAAGTTTGTCATTTTGGAAGCAGAGTATAAAAAAAACAAGGGGTGGCTAAAGACTTTTGCAGAATATTCTGTGTACTTCATTGCATAATGTAAAACAAATAAAGTGTCAAAAATGTCTGAAACAGGGAGATAAGACCAAAGATAATAACCAAAGTTTATTTGATTTTGGCATTATGGTCAAAAGATAAACAAAATTAAAGTGAGACATACATACGGTGATCGCTCACTCATCCACAACACCACACAGCTCATCTGCCTTTTACACTGTTCTGTAACAACTCTTCATCATCCCCGACATCCACTGTGTCGCTGCTGAACCACACACACACACACACACATCATTCAGCATATGTTTCTCTCATTAAACATACTCTTAATACAATTACCTGTAAAACACACTCATCCTATTACAAAACTCACACATTCAAACAGACATGCACACAGTGGACTCCTGTCTATCTGAGGCTGTTGCTGTTGGGTTGTGATCCAGCGAGGCCGGGGTGGTCGGGACTGTGGCGGTTCTGGAGCAGGAGACACACAAACGGAGAGATAAATGCTTTAACAGTGACATGTCGCTTCAGTCTCAGATCATTTTCATCCATCTCTGCAGCAGCAGTTCCCGTGCATAGACATGTAATTGGCCGACAGACTATAGAGGCGTGGACGATTCTCCACGAAGCCTCTCCTGAAAACGAGCGACCAGGTTCTTCTTTTAACTGGTAATGAAGTTTTTCAGAATGAGGATTGATCCAGGTGAATGAGCGTTGAGTGAGATCCGTTTTTGGACCGCATGTGATCAGCCGCAGGGGGACACAGACTGGTGCAAATGACAAAATTTTGATCTCATCGTATAGGTCACTGGATTGGTTATTGTACTGAGCTGCAGGGAAAACAATTGTGGGACCTCCGTCAGTTTACACACAAAGGTGTGCGTATTAGGTGTGAGTCACTGCCAATTACTGAGAAAACAGGGTGTGATATGATGTCAATATCATGTCATATCATTCAGCATCTAATAAAATGCGCTATTTAATAAAATAAGACTCAAACTGCTGAATTCAACTGAGCAATGAACACTATTGTGACACTCATTATATAAACACTAGAAGCTTTGTATGCGGCATCGCTAAAGCAGATCAATCCTGCCTTAACTTATTCTGACACCTGCTCAAAACCAGGTCACATAACTTCCCTTTCCCATAAACAGACTCAAAGTAAACCAAGAAGAACGCACCTCTCTTTCTTCAAGAGAGGAAAAACATTGTTTCATGTTGTCATTGTGGGCTGCTGAGTGTAGCGAGATGTGGAAAAATGCCAGTTGCATTTGTTCAAAAGTCACAAAGTTTGTGACAAACCTAAAGGGTTCAGGAGAATTTGGGAGTGACGGTGCAGTTGTCAAATGTTTGGAAAAACAACAACAACGAGACACAGAACTTCATCAGCAGTAATAAAGTCACAGCTGTTGCATACAGACTATACATATGAAACTATTTCACTTTCTAGAGGTGAACTTTTTTATATGTGGTTATGTTTTGTATCATGTACAAGTTTTAATATCATAAATAGAAATGACTTTGATTCGGTAAATGTCAGGAGAAGCGTTTAGGACAGATTTTGGGATTCGTTATCACGTCAAACCGCAAACTCAATGAATTTCTTGCGGTTTTGAAAGATCTTCTTACCTTCTTCTTTTTCTTGTCTTTCTTCTTTTTCTTGCGATCTGGATCATCGTCACGCTTTTTCTTCTTCTTCTTGGGATCAGAGTCTGATGGAGTTTCTGTTAGATCACAGCAATAGAAAGCATGTCACTGAACTGAAAAACATGTCGTGCTCTTTGCATTTGTGCCTATGAGTAGTTTGCTTCATACCTTGTGGTAACGGGTCCTGTGGTCGATGGTGCTTGTGTTTGTGTTTACTCTTCTTCTTTGGAGGCTGTATGTGCATCAGTCTGTACTGTTCTGGGAGCTGGATGGAAAAACAAACAAAACAAACACGAGCATGAAAAATGTTGCCAAGTTAAGATAATTTACCAATACCCTGTTAATAGGCTTAGTAATCGGGTGTGAGAATGCTGAAAACGTGTGCTTTTAGAATTTGTGCACAGTATCGTATCAAAAGTACCGGTCCTGTGTGTAGTCTGAAGCCTGTGAGTAGAGCGCCGGTCAGTGGGCTAAAGGAGTTCCCACAAACTGGAGGTTTGTCGATCAGGGAGCGCAATGAACTGCCGTCCTGAGTGCCTGGGCAGTCGATCATACCTGCACACACAAGAGAGAGAACAATGGGAATTAAAGAGGGAGACAGCAATCAAAACAAAGGTGACCAGTTGTCCTCAACATTCCATCAGGAAACACTTAAATGGCTGGTATCACTTTGATTGCTGTTTTTTCAATAGTGGAGATTTACTAAATCTGGGGTCTCATCTGTAAAACAGACTTGTGATATATTTAAAGAAGCTATGTGCAGGATTCATTATCCAGACTGAATGAGCTGAATACACCCCATCTAAGCATTTGGGGAAAACTTTAGTGGCTTCTGTAAACCTAAAAGGCCTCTATTATGGTGCCCTCCATTTACTTCAGAACTCGAAAGCTGGAGATGGGAATGAAATCACACCCGAACTGACAGTATTCCAGTTGCAAGTTGGAAAACCAGCAGGATTTGCTCATTATTGTGCCAACTTACCCAAATCAGCTATTATGAGCAAAGCAAGCCAATAAGAACACATTACACCACATTTTGTACATACAAACACTGCAGCAATATGTGAACTGAACACCAAGCCAGGCTGCTTTTTTCTTTTTTGCCCAATCTTAGTTTCCACAGAGACGGGGCAGTGAAATATGGTGGATTCCGAGGAGGAGGAAACACACTGGCACTTCCAACATTCTTATTTTCGCCTCCCACTTAACAAAAAACAAGATAATCAAGAAAATAATTTTACACTTCTGCCTACAGAATATAGACTCACTCTAAGCAGGTTTCCGCTCACTAGCGAAGGAAATCCAAAATGATCTTTTGAAAAGCCGCGTGAAAGATGTGTGAATCAGACACATTTCTACTGACTGGTTTGAAGCAAATAAAGAGGTCTACATAGTGCCGCCAAAGGTTGGAGCTATCGGCCCTTTTGCTAGTGGTTGTAATTCAGTGGAAATAGTAGTTATCCTAACCAGAAACTCATTTCGAAGAGGAAACCACTGATACCACTGACAGGTAATGTGTGTAACACTGCCCATTCTTTTGCAACACAATGCTCTGCAGGGAAAACCTGCATGCTGACAGTCACGTGGACGTAACTTTAGCCTCTTTCACATGTGCCTTGTCAAGCTAAGACTGATGCGCCTTCATTGCACATCGTGTTCTGTGTGAAAGCACAGAGGCGGAACGGCTGGTCAAAGTTGATTCATCGTTGAGCCGGCAAGGGAGGTAGTAACGGAGGCCAAACGTTACCGCCTTGCGTGTGCTTACACATATTGAGCTGGCGTCGCGTAACTCTCCACTCAAACTAACAGTGCTGTCGTCACTCGGCTGATTGCTCGACGCCAGCTTGATGTGTGTAAGGACGCAGCAATAAGACATATCTTTTGTGCCGATAAGGCAGAAGCTATGTGTGATAGAGGCTTTTGACACCACCTAAACATTTTGTAGGGCAGTCACATTCCCTCTCATATGACAGCAGCATCCTCCCCCTGCAGAATAGAACTGGATCCTGCAAAAAAACTGCTAAAGGACCTCACCCCACAAACCGAAGGGGTCCAAAGGCTTAAAAACATCCCAGTACCAGACACTCCAGAAAAGTGCTATGTCAGCACGAAGAGAACCTACTCAACATTATTAAGCAGGTGTTCATGATTTCACAGCTAATTATTTTCATGTCATCAAATGACTAAACCTTCATTTCTGCTGACATCATACATTGGAAAGTCAAAAGGGATGTACTGTCAACATAAAATGATTTGAAATCCATAGATTACAAGTACTTAAATTAGAGGTGGTATATTTTATGAACTAAACTGGATGCAAACACACTGTTGGGAATGACCCCAAAACCAATTTAAGTCAACTAAGGAAATAGTTTTTAAAGGGAGGTATCATACCTGAACCACAATTAAGACTAGGTTAACAGGCTTCCTCTGTGTAAACCTCAACATCTGTAGGAAATGGGGTGAGATTACTCCTAATACTGCAAGTGATCCTGCACATTATTTTAAAAGTAGCTCAACAACATAAAAGAAAACAAGACATTTAACAGCCGTCAGAAACAACTAATGTACTCGTCTTATTTGGTGTGCTATTCCACGTTTGGGTTAACAAACACCTCACCTGGTAACTCTGGCAGAAAGTTGCTGAGCTTTTCCTTCACCTTCTTCCCGCAGAATTTGTTGTAGGCGTGTTCCAGGTTGTAGTGCGTGATGAGGTTGGTGTTGCCCGTTAACTCGTTTCCAACTACAAACACAAGTTCATATTAGAGTAATATAAGCAAAGGAACTAGTAAACTGTTAATTAGTTATACACATCAGCAAAAGAAGACCACTCGATAAAATGAGTGACCATTTCCAAACAGGGCTGACGCTACTCCAATGATGCTCATTCTTGTGATTACAGCAGTTGCATAACCTTTAATCTTAAAAACACAAGAACATATGTATATGCCGACGAGCACAATAATACTTCCGAAAGCTTGGGTGTTTACTAACTTGTGTCTCTTAACGTATGAAATAACTCTTCTCAAGAAAAAAAAAAGGGGGGAGGGCTAATGACGATAATTAGCTAACTATATAATGTAGCTTGCACCTTACTAGTTAGCAAACGTTAGCCAACATTGTTTACAAACTGCTTAGCAACCTTTCGTGACAGCTGGACTACTTTAAGAGACGAATTACACACATAGTATTCAGAAGTTAGAATAATCCAACAGTACCAGGAAGCTCTCGCAGTAAGTAGAAGGGTTCATTCATGGCTCCGGGCTTCCGCAAAGCAGGCCCTTCATCCCCGAGCTGGGGTGGCATCTGTCCCGTCATAGAGACTTGATTTTGCGGCATAGGCGGTGGAGGTTTCCCCGGTCCGAAACCTAACGACGAAGACCCGGGCGGTCCCTGAGCTTCATTTTGCCCGTACAGGGTTGAAAACATTTCCGTCATTCTTATCACCGGTAATACATTTAAATTGGAAGAACACGCCGGTTTCGTTTAGCTTATAGCCTGTCTATAGAAAAGGTGGGTCAACATGAATCCATCCGAGCGTCAACTACTCTACTCACTTCTTTGTGGCTCTATTTTCACGGCCCACATACCGTAATACCGACTAGAAACACCCACTTTACCGTAATAACAAGAATATGCAGTATTGCGCAAAAGTCTTGACTCACCCCTCATTACTCCCACATGGAATAAGCGCAGGAATGTATTACATGTGTAAACATGAATTGCATTACAGTACAATTCTATAAAAGTCATTATTTGATATATTTATTCTTCCCCTCCATAAAGCCTGCTGCCACTGATTTCAGTCCAGTTCTTGTATCATTTTTTTTTTTATGGACATCACTTTCAGATACCATTAATCTGCTGCACATAATGCTGAAATATGTCAAAATTTCATGTAATAGTACTTTAGGAACCACTTTGTTGGTGCAAAAATACAATTGACTCCTGTCAAACTGTTATATCTTTGACATTTTTCATAGCTGCTACAAAAGAAATGGGATCAAGTGATGTGTACTTGGGCCAGTCTGCTAATAAGTGCCTAAAAATACAATTCAAAATCGTGTCTTTACCAAGTTGCCTGTTATTTGTAGACAGAACACTGGTTTATTCCTAGAATTAGAAGCCTTTTTAATGCTTGAATGATTAATAAGTCAGTGTTAAGTGGGTTAACAAACAAAAAAAAACAAGCACATTCTTATGAAAATTGTCACATACAAGGAAAAAAAGACAATAGTAAAAAAAAAAAACTTCAGAAATTCTGGAGAACTATTGCTCCTGAGCACTTTAAAAGATTATAAGAAAGTCTGGCTACTTGAAAGAAAAACATAAAGAAAAGGGAGGTGGCTTAAAAATACTGTAATCACTCCAACAGAGTTTCCAACATTTCAAGTTTATTTCACACAAACTAGCACAGAAAACAGAATATGTACAGTTGAGTTATGTTCACACGTCAAAGACATCAGCAGGGCAGAAAGAAGAAGCCAGCCGTTCAAACTCTGTCACTGACACCTGAAAATGAGAGAAGAAACATAAATAAGCCAACAGTCAAGACTGTTTATGTCCCACTGAGGAAACCAATTTCACTTCACACGAGTCCACACAAATTTTAGCCAATAACACTTCTTTCGCAAGTCCATCAAACAAACCTCTCAAATAAAAAGAGCAGAAATAAGGAAAAGCTAAAAATTAACGTAAAAAGTCAAAGAAGGGAAAATCTGTGACGTAAATAGCTTTGGTATCTGCCTACCAACAACACTTATTTGAACAAGGACTGATTTCTCATGAGCAGCCATTATTCCTCTCCCACCTTCCACTCATCCACGGCTGTGGAAATGCGTTGTTCGGCCTGAGCAATACTCTCTCTGCCAGCCTGAACCTTCTGAGCCAGGGCCGCATTCTCCGCCTGAATCTTTACCAGCTCCCGTCGCATGTAGCCCTCCTGCTTGAGGTAATATTTCTTCAAAAAGCTGCAAAAGTCCTCCTCGGGAACCCCACTCGGTCGCCTATAGGGAAGAAAATTAGACGAGAAGAAATTATTGCTTTGAATTTTGATACTGCTGCGAAAAACCCAGAAACATTGCAGATGTGATGGTTCTAAAGCTATCATTTGGAAATGATAGGTTGGAAAAAGTTAGAAAGATGTATAAAGGGAAACTGAGCACATTCAATCAAAAGCTTGGTGTGTGGCCATGTAAAAGAAAGCTGAAGGTTTCAGAGGGTGAAGTTTTGAATGCCGTCCACTCACCATGCAGGGTTTGGATTGTTCTTGGCAGCAATCTCCAGCTTGTCCAGCTCATTCAGTTTGAACTCTAACATGCCTTCTTCGATAAGTCTGCTGATGTCTTCCTTTATGAGCAGAGACACCATGTGTTCATGTAAACAAGTGCAATTAAAGACAGGCACCTAATGCATATACAAGCTATAAGTATTTGGATTGTTCAGATTGTCGCTTGGAGGCTTTGACGGTACCTTTGGGACCCTGCTGGACAGTGATCCTACCAATCACCAATCACATGTGATGACAGCATGTTTTTTTTTCTTTTCTCCAAAGCTTCATTATCTTAGTCTCTCACACGGTCTCTTCTTCACTTCTGATTTCCACAGACTAGCTCCACCTCAACATACTTTCTATTCTTAATCAACTCTGAGCCATTGGTGAGTGCTTTTTTTTTTAAAAAAAGCTTAATTAATTACTCTTTTTCCGCAGTCTTCAGCGTATCTGTCTCTCTTTTTGAATATTCTCCCATTTGCCCTTCCTCTGGGTTTTCTACAGTGTCATTACGTGGCAGCTTTTTCATCAGATAAATTCCTTCAACAATCCGTTTCCATTTGTCGACTGTTGGGGGATCTGCTTGGTATGATGGAGTATTGCATTCACTTAATAATAATAAAAAAATTCACCACGTTATCTCGAAATTACGAGATAGTATCTCATAATTACGAAATATTTATCTTATAATTACGAGATAAGATCTTAAAATTACGAGATAGTATCTCATAATTATGAGATAACTGTCTGCATGAGATGATATGTCCGCTAATAGACTCAGCAGCTTTAGTTCGACTAGTGTCTGACTGATTTGCAAGACAATAATGGACGTCTCTCGTGGAATTTGTTTTTATTTCCTTCTTGGCATGAGGCATTGGGAAATATTAGCATTTCTCAGGATGGATGAGTTCGGTAAAGTTAGAAAGATATTGGCAGATTCGGACTTCCGGGATCAATAACTCAGAAGTGAGACGTTGTTAAAACACAAAACAAGAATATTTTCAACCGTAGTAAGACAGACAAGGAGCTACAACCTAACTTTCATCAAAACGAGCCTTCGTCGGAGCCACACCAATAACATTAGTGTTTATGTGCAGCCGGCTGTGAGAGCAGCGAGCAGGGACCGTCTACAAAGTGCAACCGATGAGAGACATTACAAAAAAGAATCAATAAATATTCAATAACTTCACTAGGATACAGTGTAGTGTCACCAAACTCACTACACACTTCACTGGTCTCCTACAGATTACACTACAACTGCTTTGAAAGAAATTAATTGTTGTAGTACCAAGGAGGTAATGGGAGTGGTTGACCTGAGGTTTATGATACTACACTGTAATAGTTATTGAATATAAATCCTTATATTCCCCCAAACTATGGAAAATGAATTTCTTGCAAACCAGGTGTTGTAGTGTAATCTGTAGGAGACCAGTGAAGTGTGTAGTGAGTTTGGTGACACTACACTGTATCATCATGAAGTTATTGAATATTTATTGATTCTTTTTTGTAATGTCTCTCATCGGTTGCACTTTGTAGACGGTCCCTGCTCGCTGCTCTCACAGCCGGCTGCACATAAACACTAATGTTCTTGGTGTGGCTCCGAGGATGGCTCGTTTTGATGAAAGTTAGGTTTAGTTGTAGCTCCTTGTCTGTCTTACTACGGTTGAAAATATTCTTGTTTTGTGTTTTAACAACGTCTCACTTCTGAGTTATTGATCCCGGAAGTCCGAATCTGCCAATATCTTTCCAACTTTACCGAACTAATCTTCAGTAGAACAAGAACAGTGTACTGACTAACTACTAAGCCAGCCTGGATGCATTTCAAATGCATGAATCTGTAGCCATGCAACACACCATATTGGTTTAGTTGCTCTTGCACGAAGAGCGCAACTTCCAGCAGGTCAGATTGGGCTTTCCTCCTGTACAACCCCAACGATTTCAGTCGCCTTCGTAGCGTTGACATGCTTATTTTAATCCCATCCATCCTGAGAAACGCTAATATTTCCCAATGCCTCATGCCAAGAAGGAAATAAAAACAAATTCCACGAGAGACGTCCATTATTGTCTTGCAAATCAGTCAGACACTAGTCGAACTAAAGCTGCTGAGTCTATTAGCGGACATATCATCTCATGAGATCTTATCTCGTAATTTTGAGTTAATTATCTCATAATTATGAAATACTATCTCGTAATTTTGAGATCTTATCTCGTAATTATGAGATAATTATCTCATAATTATGAGATAATATCTCGTAATTTTGAGATCTTATCTCGTAATTATGAGATAGCGTGGTGAATTTTTTATTATTAAGTGAATGCAATACTCCATCGTAGCTTGGTGCCATCTGCTTGTTATAGATATTTTACCAGCCGCTTTCCCCTGCATATTGCCATCTGAAAAGTTGCCAAGATGCAGTATTATAGTATTCAGTGGTAGATGATATCCTAATATTATTTTAATTCCCCAAAGAGCCGCTGGAAATTCTCTCTAGACGTGAGCTAAGATTTTTCCACATATTTGCCAATCCTTATTTGATATTTCAATTTTAAGTTCTTTTCCCCCCATTCAGTGTCCAACTGAGTATTTGTCATTGCCCAACAGTTTGCTTTAAAACATTGGCATGAGTCGCGTTCAATCAATGTGTTTTATTCCAGAGAGGGGAATTTCCTTAATGTCCTTGTTATGATAATTGATTGTAAATGCCTAAGGAATTTATGGTTGTCGGGTCCAAATTAAGTCTCACACTTAAGGTCTCTGAAGAGACCACCCACTTGTTCATTTTGCGTTGCTCACCTGTATCGTTCTCTGCAGCTCCTCTGTGAACTGCTTGTGAATGCTCTCCATCCTCTGAGGGTTTTTCTTGTACAGTGGACGAAACATGCTGGCGAATCCTTTAAAACTGAGAGTGAAAGCCGTGTCAACCGCATTGCGTTGCTTTGACGGAAGGCTGTTTTCTTTTGACAATATAATAAAAAAATTGACCATAACAACTGTTCACAAGAAGGGACAGAGCATACTCCACTTCTTGAGGAAGCTTAGGTCTTTCAAAGTTTGCAGCAAGGTCCAATCTCAGTTCCTCCAAAGGCCCCCATCCCTCCATTTAGTAGTGATTAGGTGAGTTTTTTTTTTTAGGAATTAAACAAGTGGTGGTCTCGCCCTTCAATTTAGATGTAGGGGGCCATTAGGATGTCTGGATAACCACTACACCCTGATCTTCCCTCCTTTTTCCAGAGGTTAACATAATGAACAATGCTGCACGCTATTTACATAACTCTGATCAAACAACAGTGTCTTCAGTCAGAGGCTTCTTCAGCTCCACTGCAATAAAGTCAGGTCGAGGAGGCCATTCTTGGCAGCAGCAACAGCCTATCACAATGTCTATTTAATTTATTATGACTGCCTTTTCTTGTTCTTGTCATTTATTTTTTTCACTTATCTAATTTTATTCTATTTAAATGATCAGATATTAATTATTATACTGCGATAATAAAATTTCCCATAGCGGATTAACAAAGTAATATGCTACTTGTACTTTATTTGAAATCTGACGAAAATGCTAGAGTTACTTCTTGTCAGATGTGAGGATTCGTTGCCTTTGTGTCTGATATTATTTTAATGAAATATATTTGGGTGATGAACACAAAAGTAATGCCGGGAGCTTTTGTTGGGTAAGCTTTGCCACGTAAATAGTTGTTTTGGACAGGTCGGTGTGTTAACCTGTTTGTAACTTTAATATGTCACTTATATGCAACACAGAGATAATAAAGTAATTAAGACGTCCCGCAGTCACTTTCCACGGTATATTCACAGCACAAGCACAAACGGCACGGTACCTGGCATGCTCCATGAACTTGTTCAGGCTCTTCTGCATCACTTTGTCGAACAGCTTCAGTCGGTTGAAGCGAACAGTCGTCTCCTCCGTCGGCTTACCGACATCTCCTGGGTTGGACATCTGCGAGGAAGCTTCTCCAGTAGCTGCTTCGGTCTGCTTTTCGGCGTCGTCTTTGTCGTTTTTTTCTCCAGCCTCTTTTTGTGTTGACACGCTGTTTTCCTCCATGTCCAACTCGCTCTGTTTACGTTTTTGCAGTACCCGCCAAATCTACGGCGAGGCGCTGCGCACAAAAGTGACGAATGCTATCAATTCCGCGCATGCGTATCACAGCCAAGACGTTCAGCTGTCATTTCTCCTCTAAAACCTGCCGCGGTGGGCTGTCCTCTCCGCCAACATGGCTTTAATCACAGGATTGTTCGCGTTCTTGTATCACCTACCTCAGATTTACAAATGGCTGCTGAAACCTTACTACGTCACCTCAGTCTTCATGACCCTTGCTTTCCTGGTGGTCCGAAAGGCTCCCGGTCTGTGCGAGCACCTGGCGACCGACCGGGAGGACGGCAACTCCTGCGACTTTGACTGGGTGAGCATGTGGGGGGATAATGTTGCGCTGCCGTGCTGCCTGCTGTTAAATATAGTGGAGCTAACTCAGCCGCTCTAAGGGGAGCTCACTTATCACAAAGCAGTTGAATGAATTTGTGCTTTTGTTTTACAGAGAGAAGTGGAGATTCTTATGTTTCTCAGTGCAATAGTGATGATGAAGAACAGAAGAGCCAGTAAGTCCCACTTAACCGCCACACCCCTGTATTTATACTAGGCTTTTATGATCAAGTTATAAAACAACAAAGGCGTGTGTATTTATTATATGTATTCAGGTCTAATGTGTAATGTGTTTGAAATACATGACCTGAGACCAGCAGAGAGGCCCCCCACCAAGCCTCATCCAGGAAGTGACTCACAGATAAACGTGCCTTTGTAGTGTAAACATTACAGGTGCTGTGTGGTCCCACCCTCCTTTGACCTTGCTGAGCAATGTGAAGGTTTCTTCTCTTCTCCATTCACTGATCCACCTCTTCTCTTTTCTGTCTCAGTCACGCTGGACCAGCACATTGGCAACTTGTTCATGTTCAGTAAAGTGGCCAACGTCATCCTCTTCTTCAGGCTGGACATTCGTCTTGGGATCCTCTACCTGGCACTGTGTGTCGGTCAGTGGTCTTATAAGCTTTGCTAGAAATACTGCCCCCTCTCGCTGATGAATCCGAGTTACTGTGGAGATTTAAGAACATATCACTCTCGTATAGCGGTAGTAGGTTCCCAGCCCATCCCAGCTCAGAATGTGGCAATGTGCTATTAGGATGAGTGAACTCACACATCTTTGTCAACAATTCGCTTTTGTCAGAGGGGTTGGGAAGGAAAGTCCTGCATCCACCTCATTAAATTGGCTCAAAATTTCGAGACGGTGCAGAGGGCCTTCACATGTTTCGCACTCTTACTGATTACAAAATGGCTCCAAGTCGTTTAGGTCAAACTTCACTATCCACCCTCAGCAGTTCAGGAGTCAGCGTGTTTGTTGAAGTGGCCTGTAGGTGGTGCAAATGCTCATAGCAAAACTTAAAACACACAAAGTCTAATTTTAATAACTCATTTTAGCTTTGAGTTTAGAAGCACTGGACTAAACAGTGAGATAACTCAAAATTGAGCAAACCTACGCTCATTGTTTCCCAGAGTGTCAGTGTTCATACATCAGTAATGACTTACCTGATGTTAAACAGAGGTAATCATTGTTTCAGGCAAGGCAGCCCACTGTAAAACGCTGCAAGAAACCCCAGAGATGCCACACATTAACCGATTTAAGCGAAAAATATTGCCTTCGGTCTTTATATTTGACCTTTTTATTCCTATAAGATCATTCTTAAATATTCCTGAGATGAGAAAATCCTTTGATTATCCTCTCAATTCAATTGACCTTCCCACCCTGTTTATCTGTGCTTTGTCTCCAGCGTTTGTAATGACCTGTAAGCCTCCTCTCTACATGGGCCCAGAGTACATCAAGTACTTCAGTGACAAGACCATAGATGTGAGTCCTTTGTTTTAACGTTTGGCAATTTTCAAATGTTCATATGCAGCGTGGTGGGTAAGTAAAGATGTGACCCATCGGTTGCACCGAGCACAGTTTTGCATTTCCTTCGATTGCAATTTTAAGCAGTGTGTCAAATATATTAACTGAGTGCAAAATTGTGACAGCAAAGTCTTGGACCTCCCAAAGTGGTGACAGAGGTGCGTACTTGCCTATTCTGCTCTGATCAGCCTTTGTGTTATTGAGCCATCAGGAGGAGCTGCAGAAGGACAGTCGTGTCACGTGGATTGTCGAGTTCTACGCCAACTGGTCCTCTGACTGCCAGTCCTTTGCTCCCGTCTTTGCTAACCTTTCTCTCAAGTAAGGAATCGCCCCGCTCTTACTGACTCCCCTTCTCTCATTAATGAGGGATCATTGATTACGTTTGAGACAACGTCTCACGTTTGTGTAGTCTATTAGGCGTGTACTTGCGTACATTTGGCTGAGCTACGTAAAACAGTTGTGAAACAGACACACATTTTTTTCAACATGAACCCACAAATCACCAGTTTCTGCTAAAACAACCATAAAGTCTCACGCTTCTGGAGATGCACGGGATCCGTTTGTGAAAAATACTGAGATTGAAACAAAAAGTTTCATTTAAATCCCGAGTACACCTGTACTACAGTGATTTAAGCGTTTGTAGCCCCTTTAGAATTTTCTCCATTTCTGGATAAATTGAACATGATATCAACACATTCTGACACAAGTTGTGCACAGATAAACAAATGATTATGAGCCCCGCACATCCGCTCTTGGGCATTTCAGCCCATTTATCTGTGCAGAACAGGCTCAACTTGGAAGGTTTCCTCACACATAGTTCTTTAACATTTCTCAATATCTTTTTTTATTTATTTTTTATTTAAATATGCACAATGATAAAACAATAAAATACATTTATTAATACAAAGGAATGTGCAGGAGAGGAAAGGAAGCCCAAGGGCTTATATAACCCCCCCCCCAATACAAAACACTAAATTAAATCAACCAATAAATATATATATATGATAATAAATAAATATCAAGACTTTGACCTCAGTCGTTCCAAGTGATTTAACTCGATTTGTCTTTTTGCATTCTTAGATATATACAGACCTGCATTTTTTAGATCATTTTGCTGCAGTTCTCCTTGTTCTTGTAGAATTTGCCTGTATGCCATCATTGCTGAATTAATTGATCCAGCAATGATGGCAAAGCCTCCCAACTAAGATGCTGCACTACCACCACGTTTCCAAGATGGATGGGGGGGGGGGATTATTTTCCTCGTCTTAAACATAAGAAGAAATACCATAATGTTTAATCCAAAAAGCTGTATTTTGGTCTCATCCATCAGAACATTTTTCTTGCAGCCCAGAGGCCAAGTAGAGTTCTCCTTATGGTGGACTGATCGACATTGACTAAAAGCTTACAAAAATCTTTTAATTGTGCAGAATTGACTCTGAGCACCACTGTGACCTGGCAGAGGGTTAATCTATGTTGGTAGATCACTCCTGAGGAGTGAAGCAGTGATGTTACGTTTCCTCCATTTGTACCCAATCTCTCAAACTGTGGATACCTGGAGTCCATGTTCTTTAGAATTTTTCTACTCTGATGAACATCAACATGTCTTTCTCTGACGTTTGATAGATCTGCTCTGATAAGATCCTTCTACTTTTAACAGAAAATACAATCACATCTGATTGAGCGAAGACAGCGGACTCTTATTTTACCTTCAAACTGATTCCAGATCTTAGAGGTCACGCATACCTTTGCCACTCGCAGATATGTAATATTGGACCCTTCTCTTTTCGGTTCTCTACATGTACTTTTCAGACTTTTGTGCCAATCTGATTATGTTTCGCATCATATTAATGCAGTTATAACGCTTCTAAAGATTTGAATCACTGTAAAATCGTGGTCTTTTATGTCGTTCAGCTGACGTGTAAGAAAGTGTCATCCAACGTGAGGCAGTTGGACTTTTAGGCTTAATGCTCTTGTGCATCTTTACGTACGTACTACAGGTACAACTGTCCTGGACTCCGGTTTGGGAAGGTGGACATTGGACGCTATGGAGAGGTGTCAGAGAAGTCAGTTTTTCATTGACTCTGCTTTGTTCATGTCTCTCAGAAATTGCTTGTTTTTATATATCCTCTGAACACCGATTGTCCCATGAATTCTCTCAACAGGTACAGGGTTAGTACATCTCCTTTGTCTAAGCAGCTGCCTTCACTGCTGCTTTTTCAAGGAGGGCGAGAAGTCATGAGACGTCCAATGGTGGACACTAAAGGGCGGGCTGTATCTTGGACCTTTAATGAGGTGTGTCCTCTCTGCTCTTAACAAACGCATGTAGTGATTATGATGTGCTTACACTCGCCAACTAACCCTTTGTTGTCATTGCTAGGAGAACATCATCCGAGAGTTTAATCTCAATGAGCTTTTCCAAAAATCCAAGAAGCTGAACAAAAGTTTCGGTTTGAAGGAGGAGAATCAAAACGGTTCTCAGCCAGAGGAGGGCAGCGACGAGGTGCCAGAGACCGACAACTCGGAGCAGCAGACGGAAAGCAAGAAAGACCAGTGAAGCAAAGAGCTCAGAATGGCTTTCCTTTGTCCCATCATTTCCTGACTTTACATTACTGTAAAAATACAGTAATTTCTTCAAATCAAGCCGTCTATTTAGGTACATTTTATGAGAAGTTATTCGAGAACAAATACCCTTTTGTATTTATTTTGACACTTTTAACATCATCTAATCCCTGCATGTAAACCCTTTGCTGCCTGTTTTTTTTGCATCTAGTATTTACTTTCATGTGAAATTTTTGGAAATAAAGTGAAAAGTGAGCTGAAACTGAAAAGATTGTGTGAGACAGCTAAGAATCACGACACAAGCTTTTTTTTTTCTTTTTTAACAGTTTGACCTTTTATTCTGAGAAGACATCTTCTTAAAAATGCTTTATAAGGCCATTTTGGAAATGTTTTTTTAATGTACTCGTTACAGATATTTGTGAAACTCGTTCCATTCATCACAGCCCACAGATAGCAATATTTAATCTCACATAGAAATATACTTGCTATGCGCACATCAGTGGCCACAATCTTTGGCCGGAGCAGGAAGAAGTAACACAGGTTCTCTTTGTCTCTGTGCAACAGCTGCTTGTGCCAATAGTGACGTTTCTCTTTGCCACCGCACACATGAATCAGGTGGGACTCGACAACAATCTCACAAAAATGTGCGCCAGAGAAGCAGTCAGCACAAAACAAACAACAGAAAACGAAAAAAAAAAAAAAAAAAAAAACATGCACAACAAAGACGTAGCCTGGGTAAGGTTGACAACTCGCAACACAGTGGTTTGGGTCAGTTGTGCCACATTCACACAGATTTGACATTCTACTGCAAACACTGCTGTGGGTCTTAACAGAAAGAATAAAAATAAATAAACGCTCTGCGATGCCCCGATCCAGACAAACACGTCTCCCTTTCTGTGATGAATCCTTTCTCCACATGGCAGCGGGTTGATATAAAAAAAAAAAAAAAAGATTAACTGTACTTTACAGAAATTTAAACGTGCGTTGAAAGCAGAAATCTAATCTGGACTTTTTTTTTTTTCCTTCAAAAAATGTTAAAAATAAGCATCAATAGAAAAAAAAAAAAAAAGTTCAATAAAAACGCCCCTGCTTCGCTATGAATGATCTCGAGGCCAAATCCAATCAACACATAAAAAGAAAAGAAAAAGTCCCTCCTTAATCTATTCGGCGGCATCTCGCACTTACTGTTATATTTTACACGTTTTCAGGAAAAAATGTTCCGATTTCCTCCGTCATCTCTCAAAAAAAAAAAGTCAAATAAAATAAGATATGAATTTGTGTCCAGAACTACAAGCTTGTTTTGTCTGGTGAAATAAATAAGCCCTTCCCTCGCTGCTCCTATTTGGCTGGTCACCCGTTAAAGGTATATGGTTACTAGCATCTTCGCCGATTGACAAATTACATAAAAGTGGGGGGTGGGGGGGCTAAAACACATACATTGATCTTAAAGCTACAAACAGATTTTGCATAATGTCTCTAGCATTAACATTACAAGCATACATTCCACAAAGATGCTTGTGCCGCAGTCGCGATAATCTAGATTTCTTTGCAGCTTTAAAAAATAATCTTGATTATCTGCCACATCTGGTAAAGGATCGTCATTCTCTTTGGACAATAAAAATTCCAGCAAGAGCTTGCGAGAGGCTGATGCAGCCATCAATTATAAACAGGCAACTGATCTGAAATCGCTTTCATGAATCAATACATACAGTACATCTGCCACCATCATCAAGAATAGTCATTTTCAATTTCTGACAATTGACCCAATAATAATAAGAATTTGTACGATTTCATACATTTATATAAAACAATATTTAAAGGGGAAAAAAAGGAGAGAGATTTATAAAACTAAAATGATAACTGTGTTTATAGGTCAAACTCTTCCCTCTTTGTGGTCATAACAGATGTTTCTATTGGTCGACAGTCTTAAATCCTAGATCCTACAATTTAACATCTGCTGGATAAAGCTCATCCTTTCGTCAAGTGCCAGACACCCTTGTCAATACTCTGTGTGCTGATGTACCAAAGTAAAATAGCAAATCATGGAGTAGGTAAGCGTGTTTTATAAACATGTCAGTACCCGGCCGTGATCACATCAGTCTATGGCTCACAAAGTGGTTAAATGGTGATGGCTGATCCTGTGAAAAAACATCAATCAGCGTCCCCGGTTCCTCTTTGTTCAAATCTGAAAGGCAAGCAGAGAAGAATCGCCAGAAAACAAAGCGAGTACCAGACACACCCGCTTCTTGAATCCAAAGCAGCAGAAAACAGTCACTTCTCAGGAGCCCGCGGTCATGAATAATATCCAGCTCAGGTAAGAGGCAAGTGGAAGCTGTCTGGTGACTTTTTCCCCATCCTCGTAATAGATCCTGTGGGATGTTTGTCTCTCAAACCGATATCTCGTATGTGGTCCCTCCGACGCCGGTTACCTTCTTCACCCCGCCCCCTGGTTTGGTTGTGGTGTGATTGGCCAAGACTGGGCGAGAGGTGGATCTGATTGGACAGCCATTCAGAAGGGGAGGAGCAAGAGAAGAGGAGGGGAGCATTTTAAGAATTAAAGAGACAAGAAATGGCGGTGAGAAGTTCTACTTCAAAAATAACAAGCAGACAATAAACAGTAAATGTTTTTCTACCTATGGTCTTGTAAGGCATGTGGTAACCATATTTGATGAGTAAGAGAAGGACGAGGACAAAAACAGACAACAGGACAGAAGTAAACAGGAGCAATGTTAGGCATGCTGTAACCAAGCTAAACACATACTGGCATGCTTCAAATACTTATCTACACATTCCAACAGTTGAACCAATAAAACTTCCATTCACACACACACACAACAACAGATCAAGAGCAAACAAGGACAGATTGACTTTAAACCATGTAGGAGGAAAAGGAAGACTCACACAGATCAGGTAAGAAGAGAAGGGCTGACACAAACCGGGAGGGAAGAAGAAGAAGAAGAGGAGGAATAGGAGGAGGAGGAAGTGTGGCAGGTTGACGAATCTGGCGACGGATCACTACTCACTGTGGCGCCTGTTGCCCTCCTCCGACTCCTCCTCCCAGCACATTACTCCCTCCCGCTGGGCGAGGCTTGTGCTGTGACCCTGCCTCCCCAATGTAAGTCGGGGACTTGCTGAGGGAGAGGCCGCGAGGTGGTGGGGAAACTGGGGGCTCAAATGAGCGAGCCCCAGGGGATGAAGATGAGGAGGAAAGGTTACGAGGGGCTCGGGAAGAGGGATCCAGGTTATGCTGGAGAAGTTGCTGAGCCTCAGGAATCCCGGAGAGAGGAGGCGGGCTGACAGCACGCAGGTAAGCCCGATGGGGGGAGGAGAAAGTGGCGGAGCCCTGGAGCAGCTGCCCCTCCCTCTGCTGGGCGATCTGAGCTGAGAGGAAGGGCGACGTGTAGCCCTGCAGCGGGCTACTGGGTGACACCACCTCAGACTGGCCTGTTATAGTTGACGAGGGAAACTGAACATAAGGTTTCTGTGGCGACAGCTCATGGGCGGCTGACTCGAACTCTGGGCTCTCAGATGGCGTCAGCAGGCTGTCATAGGACAGGCTACCATTTCGAGGCGTCTGATTGGCCAGGCTTTTGTAGCTGGTGTCTGTTGTGCCCTCGGATTGGAGTGTGGCCAGCGGGTTATGTACAGTCTGTGCTGAGCGCAGGCTGGATGATCGTGAGCCGCCAGTGGACAGAACCAGCGAGGATGGGTAGGAGGTGTAGGAGCGCCCAGTCAGGGAGTAACCTGACATGCCCCCTGACACCCCCCCAGCAGTCCCAGCAGGGCCTCCGGAGCCCTCACACCTCTCCCCTCCCCCTCTGCGCACCCCTACACCTCCTCCCACCACTGTGGCCCCGTCCAGGCTGCTTGGCTCCGAACGGTAGCTAGGCTGGCGGCTGGACTGGAGGATGGAGGAAGACGGAGAGTCAAGACTCTCCCCGCGAATCATCTGAGGAGAGGAGAGAGGAGAAACAGACCAAAGGCAGAGGGAGAGAGGGTAAGGAAATGATGGTGATGATGATGATGATGATGATGTCATGAGTGAGGGTCAGAATGATGAAAACTACCATCTTACCTCAGGAAAATAGAGCACAGAAAACAGTTTTTGTACAGATGCTAACAGGACGAAAACAAAAAGAACGAGAGAGAAAGAGTGGTGGGAAGTATTGGATACTCTACTCCATCATGACACTACTGGACTGTAAACATTGACTGGTTGGAACAAGCACCGACACTGCAAGTCAAAGACAAGCGTGTGTTCACAGATAAATGGAAATACAAATAGTAATAAATGAGCTGCACATTCCAGTCAATGTAGTCTCAGGGGAAAGGATAGACTCACTCAAACACAGAGACATCCAAAGGAATATACACACAAACACAGTGAGACTTACTGCTCAACCGATGCCCACTGAATGATCAATTTCAAGTAAAAAAGCAAAAAGAGGGGCATTTATTTACCACAAAGAAGATTAGAAGGCAGACATAACAGCCTCCAACCCACCTGCTACAGTCAGCTATAGGATGGTGCTTTTACTGCTTTTCTTGCCTCTTTTTAAGCGATAAACAGACACGTGTTTTCTGAAAATTAGCTTGCCACATAATATTAACCGAGGTATTGCGTCTCTCAAAGAATGTTTTGAGATTTTATTATTATTTTTTTAAATCAGGCAAAAACATACGAATAGCTTCTCTCCTAGCATAATGTAGCATGAATAGACCCTGTACTCTGAGATATGTATACACCCAATAGCCTATACCCAGCATTTTGAGATGTGTATATGTAAATCAAAATCTACCTTATTTGAATGTGTGAGGGCAGTGTGGTTCCTTCCTGGGCTGTTGTAGGCCGGTCGGTACTTGTACATAGATGGCGTAGGTGGAGCCTCAGTCAACAAGCTGCTCTCTGAACGACAAGAAACCAAAAGGGACATTTGAATGAGGTGTGCTTATGATTAGAACACAAACATTTAGCCGTTTGCATATGAGGTAAAACACTTGAAGTAATGCCCTTTATGGTGGACACTCACATGTCTGGTGATTTATCTGCAACTACCCGTGTTCTCTTATGTGTGTTTATGTGTGTCTCACCCTCTGTGTCTGCTCGAGGCAGGCCGGGGTAACGAAGATCCGGCTTTGGAGGAGGTGGAGGCTCCGCATCAGCCGACTGGCTTTCCATCTGATCTAGACTGCTCTTGGACTGGAGGAGAAACGCAGTATTAGAGAGTGTTTAGACGAACAGTAGAGATTTGAAAAAATGAAGCAGACTTTAAAAAAATAATAATAATAAACTAAAATAAACTTAGAAGGAAAAAAAGAAATTACTGATGTCCCCAAACAAAATTGGAATCCTGTGCCATCCTGCATGAGAGGGTGTAGATGTAGATCTGTCCTGTTTTACATCCCTAACCCTTCATTCTCAAAATCGCATTGCATTCATGATGTTTTTCCCTTACAGAATCAGCATTCAAAAACAACATGTTTTGCAACATGTATTCCTATCGAGCTAACAAACAGCTCTGTGCTAAACAAAACAGTGGCGGATGGAGGCGGTTTAAAGAGAAGAAAGGAGAACAGAGGCTTCAGCACAATTTCAGTTTTTTCTCTCGTTCTTTTGGCTCAGACAATGTGGAAAAAAACAACAACCATGTGCTGCAGCCAATAATCGTAGGTAAAATCCGCGGAGAACGACAACTGCACCAACATAACTAAGAGCAGCCCACGGCTCAGACTGATCCATTCTTTCAGACCTGCGTTTTAGGGGAACAAAGCAGAGCGTAGAGAGCTGGATGTTCAGCCCTTACTGTCCCTGCAGCTGTTCACACTTGTGTTGAAAGAGATGGGTATATGTTACTAGACCTAGCCAAACTGCTGTTGCAACATGTTACAGAAAAGCACCAGTGGGGTAATTTACAAATCAGACGTGTTCAGTTGCCAACAGGGAAATGGAAAGCAAAGCATGTCGGAAACAAGCTGCCTGTTTGTAGAAAATTTTTAAAAAAACGTCTTGCTCCTCACTTTTCAATATTTAAACCTGAAAATAGACTTAACAGTAGGTTGACTCACCCTTGTGCTGTGTCGGTCATTCTGAATCCCGTTGTCGAGGATCTTGGCTTCTAGTTGGGCCTCTGTGAGAGATGGTCTAAGAAATGGTGGCTGTACATCTAATGCCTGACGGCCTCGCAACCGACCCATGTATCTACAACAGTTGAATGCATTTAAAATGTTATGAGCGATAAACAACAGGCTAAACAGTGTGTTATTAAACTGACAATCCTAATCTGGCAACATAATCCATTCTGAGGGAATGCCTGTACATATATATTAACTGAGCGGACAGATGAGAACAAGAAACATAATTGTAAAAGAGAGTTAAGAAGGAGAGTGAACAGATAAATGTAGAAGAGAGGGTCGCACAGACCTGGGGGCAAGGGAGCTGCAGAGAACATGTGAAATATTCCTCAAGCAGCCGTTGGTGAAAGGGTTAACGCCTCCCCGGAACTTGCCTGTCACCTAGAGTGAGAAAGGGGGGGGGGGAACAACCATGCTTACTATTAAATCCTTTCCAACTCACAAGAAAAAAAGTGTCTGAGCTTATTCAAAGATGCACACAACTAGCGCTGGTATGTACCTGTTCATTAGTGGTCCTACCGCGGGCCACAAGCACTATGTGGAACCCAGTCAGGCCAGCCACTGGGACAAAAAACAGACCTGCCACACACATCACAGCCATACTGGGAGACAGGGTCAAGGAGAAAACCAAAAGGTAAAAATGGGAAAAGAAAGCCCCATAATCTGCACTTTTCTGACTGCAGAGCACCAAGTAAAGGATACGTAACAGCAGCATGCGGCGTGTCCAGCTGCTGGCGGTGGTGCAGGACATAAACCAAGCCAAAGCCAAATACATCCACAATGTGGGTGGTTAGAGAAAGTAAAAAGAGGAAGAAATAGCGATAATTTCTCCGGCCAATACAGTTGTTCACCCACGGACAGTGATGGTCAAAATCCTGGACACAGGATCAGAGGACAAAAAGATGCGATCACCATGAATGAGATGAAAACAAACAAAAATACATAAAAACCAGACCTGGACTGTGTTTTTTCTGAGTTTTGTGACAGTGGCTTCAGACTGCGTTTGAGAGCATATATATATATATATGCTCTCAAACACTTTTCCTGTAATATGTCCCTTTTGGGTAGTGTTTTCAGACTTAGAGCTTGCCTAGAAACCTACATACTTAATCTAAAAGTCAAGGATGTGCTCCATTGACAATCAGTTAATTAGGACTGAAAAAAAATAGGCCAGGATAATCGCACAGTATCACCACATTCTGTTCAATAACACGGAGAAATAAACCAACTGCTAATGGAGTTATAATATGGTGAGCCCATAAATTATGTTTGTATACAGCATCTATGAGAGTATGTACCTCCACACAGTTGTCGCAAACCGAGCAGTGCGAGCAGCGTGGCGGACGGTAGAAGCGGCAGGTGGAGCACCACTTCATGCGCACCTGGATGCCTTTGATCTCCACAGTCTTATAGAGGGGCGCACGGAAATCATCCTCTTTATCTTCATCCTCCTCCGCTACAAACAAAACGCACACAAAACAGAAGCTCGTGGCGATCAGTTTTGTTTTGCCTATCAGGCACTGAAAGCATCACAGATTCATCGTTGGTAGGTGATGACTTCCCGGGAACAAACGGTTGCACATGAGCACTGTTGACATCTCCTTACCTCTGGGGAAGATTCCAGGGTCCATGAAAGTGGCCATGCAGAAGTTGGCGAGGGTGAAGAGGAAGATCACAGCAATGTAGATGGGAATGACAGAAGAGAAATACTCCGACAACCACGGACAACTGGACAGCATAAAGAAAGGCTATGGAGACCATGCAGTCACACAAACATAGCCAAATACCAACACTCTCGACGATGACATTGACGCGGAAAGGATTTTCTCAACACTCCACCGACGTCTACTTGGTGAGCCTTTGTGCAAGACAAATTAACTCCCAAGAGCTCCTCTGAGTCTGCTCAGTGGCTAAATATACACAACTGTGATTGCAAATGCTGGGCTGTAGGTGTGACTGTGAAACAGTGGGAAGTGTTGCTGAGAAGATGGCAGTTGTGTTGAGGGAATGTTCTCTGACTAAGTAAAGGCTATGAAAACAACATGAAATAACTTCAACTAAAATAAGGCATCTGGATACAAATGCAAGCAAAAACACAGGTGCGTGGCACCACATTTGTTTCAAAGATAACCAAAGACACACTCACGTGAAGCAGAAGAAGAGTGTTGTGGACCCGACAAGGAAAGTGGTGGCAGCGGACACAGGGACGTATCGGCTGGGTCGAAATGGACGGGGAGGAGCAGAAGCGTGGGCCCCTACTCCTCCCCCAACCCCCCCACCACTGAAACCTGGCATCAGATACAGGGGGAGAGGGGAGGAAGAAAGACGGGGAGGTAGATATCGACTGTCTAGCTAATGTAAAGGGGTGTTTTGCTGGTCAAAATGGGGAATTTGATGTTTGTTTGGGGGGAGGGGCCATGACTACAGACTGAAAAAGAAAGCCCTACAAAGTAACCAACTATGGAAAGCAGGAACTGAATGGAAACATGAGGAATTCTCTGTGTGCAGTCTCAAAATGGTTCGTGATACTGACTTAAAACAAGATGTTTTTTTATGAAGCAACTTACAAGACAGCTCTACTAACATGTGCACAGTTCGATGTATCTAGATTGTATGCATAGAAGAGCAATGTGATACAAAAATATATGTAGAGAGTACATTAATTCATTTGTATGGCTTAAATTTATCTGTATTTGGTGCAACAATGTGAGAAAATCTTGGCGCAACTAAATTAAATCGATGCAGTAAGAGGACAGCAATTTAGGTTTCTCTCCACTACTGAAACTCAGTGTTTGCATTAATGCTCATTGATGTGCTTGAGTTCTGATTGTCCCCTCTAGGGAAAATGGCTATAATAAGAAAAATAAAGAGGTAGTTCCAGCAGGCAGAGAGAAGAAGTTCATGGAGGAGAACAAGCAGAAGACTGAGAGCAGCAGCCGCTGATGACTTCTGCGATAGTCCCAAGAGGGCTTATCTAGGCACAGGGTGGGTGGAAGAAACTGAGGATGGCGGCAGGAGGGACAGTTCCAGCATTTCAATCCAAGTCAGCAGGGGAAAGCACCAAAAACCAATTTGTTTTTGAGCCAGTGACAGGAAGCAGCTTAACATCAAACAAAGGTCCAGTTTATTTCCAAGAAGCTGCTAAAATAAGATTTTTTTAATTTTATTTTATTTTTAAATGTCTGGCCTCGTCTTCACAAGTGAATAAGCTCAAATATCCAACATGAGTCTCCTCAGCTTTTATGGGACCCCCGTCTTCAGTCTCTGTGTCTATATGATGACACAATCAACTCATTCCATAAAGAAGCCCCGTGGAGTTCACAAAGGTGCCTGCGCACTTGGCTCGGGCTGGGTGTGATGACCTTTCCCACCTCCAACTTCTCTGCAGACAGACATCTTTCCCCATCTCGCGTCTCTTACAGAAAGCCGTGTGCAGAATGGGCGTTACGTGGTCAGATACATTTTGGTCCTTTTTTTATCTTTGGCTCCCAGTTTTCCTTCATCACCTGGTTCTGTGGGTAAACAGCTGGAAACTCCTGTTTAAAAAAAAAAAAGAGTAATAACATCCGCACAACTGTCAATGAGGAAAATCTAAGTAAACAATCTCTTGTGCAAATAATCACAACTGAAACTAGTTAATTTTGTCAGTGCTGTTTGTTAGTCAACAGGATTACATGAAAACTACCAGAATGAGTTTTCCCCTTTAAACCGAGGAGTGTGCTCTCCGAGTGGCACTGTAGCTGCCATTTGTTTTGCTCATCAATACGTTTAAAAACGCACATGCCACATTCTTCTCAATCGCACTTTTTAAATGGAGAATGTGAAGGTAAGTCATGCCGCCCTGCATGCTGGGACAGGAGCACAATCTTGTGAGAATTGCTCCCCCCAATATCTCCGCCTTCTGTCAATGTTGACTGGTTAGTTTTCGTTTTGTTTGGCTGAGAAGCAAAATCTAGGGGAGAAGAGAATAGATGGAAAAGGGAAAAGAATGAAGAAGAGGGACCATAATGGGAGTAATTGGATCACACCACTGAATCCAAGATATGCCATTTAATAAGCTGCCAAAATATGATCTCACGCAAAACCACTCTCCTTGTTTTTTTGGTTGATACACAATAAAAGTCATTTTATTCATAATAAATATGCATTTAAGACTTTTTCATATGTAATGCATTCTCGATCCTATAATTTTGAAGCATCAAAACACTATACTGACAAAAAACACCCTTGAATATAATAATGAATCTGAACTAACGTGTGACGTCAACTTCATGGTCTCTATTGTTCAGATTGTTTCTTTGGCCTCAACAATAGTATTAAAAAAATCCTCGTGGTTTCTTGGTTGGATTAAAAAAAAGGCATGGAAACACAATTCTGGCATCAGGGAATATCTAACGAGAGATATGTATTGATCAGCTACTTATTATAAAGAGAAAGTATACAAATTGATCCAAAACAGTATAAAAACCGAACAAAGAACACAAGAATCTAAAATAATATTCTATCAATGTGCAACAGTCTCATTAGTAGATACTATTGAATATACAATATTTGTCAAGCTAGATCACAAAGTTATGCGAGAGAAGCAATGGTTTCGTTCCGATTTCACAACAGAGCTATTAGGAAGCCAGTAGGAAGAGCAAAAAAAAACAACAACAAAAAACCTACTTCGATCTCATACTTTTCATTATTAGTCACGCACAGGGCTCTTCAACCTCCTGCTGTTGCCAAACAGACAGCTGCAACGTCAATGCCTCCAGGTGAGCGACAAAAACACCTCCTACTACTGGAAATTCAAGCCACCATGGAGACTACGGCTTGTGACACTCACACTTCTCGCTAATTTACTTCATCTCCAGATGAAAAACTAGTCGGTACAGTGGGGACAAACTGAAACAGATCTGGAGTAACAGTGTAATCTGATAGTTTGGACACACCCCTCTGTTCAACAACCACCCGTGCTAAGAAATAAAGATTTGAAGCCGAGGCAGTGTCAATATGTCTGTTGTTAATCACCCCATCTGCCCCACAACAAATCCCCCTCCCCAGACTATAATGGAAGTTAATCCTAAAATCTCTGTGTCGAGCTCTGCATGTCATGTCACCACAACGATCTGCACCTCACAAGATACACCATTAAGTGGCCGGTCGAGAAAATTTCATCCATATTTAAAAATTTTAAGCTTTTCTCAGGTGTCTTTTTCAATATAAAGCACTCAACTGACTATGATTTGATCTTTGGATGATATCTTCAGACAGACCAACCGTTAAACAGCAGGCCAATGCAGCGTAAGGATTCAATCAAGACAACTAACGCTGCAATAACATGCCCACACCACCGTGCTCCTCGTGAAAACATACACCACCGTTTTAAACTAACAGACGTTGTGACGCTTTAGTTAAAATGAGGAATAATAAAAGATATGAAGGCGATACATACTTGGTAATCACTCAGAGGGCTTTTGCCGAGCCTCGAAAGTTTTTTTGCGACACTGCTCAGTCCTTTACCACATCTACAAGAGTGCGCTAGCGTTAGTTACCAGCCTAGCATGGGAGTGTTACACTAGCGGATACACTTTCACTGACGATTCACGAGACAGCAGGGGCGACTTTCAGTTAAACTGTCAAACAAGAGAAAATGTGAAACACGAACCCAAATTCCAACGTGCGGGATGTCTTGCCCGTGGGGCGTGGGTCGCTTCAGTCCTCCTTGAATTAGCCGCTAGCAAACTACCTAGCTCCCTTGCTAGGCCGACGTCGGAATCCCGGAACTAGACCGTTGTTCCGCAGGTGGGATGGGCAGCCAATCAGAGACAGTCAGAGCGTTGTCTCTTGGGTAACGCTACAATGCACAGAATATTGTAGCACCAAATACTCTTTTTTTTTTTTAACCAAATTTAGTTAAAGAACACCACGTAGAGCAATAACAGTATTGTTCTGTGAACATATTTCAGGTTTACAGGAAATGTCAACAAGGTTTTACTGTGCAGGGCAGGGTTTAAGAAGGAGGAATTGCACATTTTTTCAATTTAAATATAACATTTTCCAATTGACATCCTAATCCTGTGGGCTACAAAAACAATGTAGTCCAATCTGAATCCATTTGGATTACTGTAAAAGAAAATATTGGAAATATTGCACTTTATGTTAAAACAAAATTTCTCAATAAATATGGTTGTCTACTCTTGAAACATTGCAAAACATTTTCTATACATTAAAATTGTCTGTTGCATATTCAGTATTTTGTTATTCACTTAACCAGCTCTCGCAAAGTTAGTACCGACAAAACCTGCAGGTGGACTGCTTAACTGACAATGTGACAGGAGTTTAACTGCATAAACAAAAGAAACATTCGGTATTAAAATTTTTGGTCAAATCAAATCCTCCCAAACATGGTGACAGAAACATCTGCACACGTACTGCTTTGTGTCTCCTCTTTACATTTTTGTGACAATAATTTCGATATCTAATCAAAATGTTATAAACTAATACTTAAAAATGTGCCTGTGATACATCTACACGTCAAATGTGATAAATCCTGATAACATGTAACCTGTTACGACCACCATATTGTTTAGAAGCACTGTGTGTGATCCACACATTTCCATGCACATTCTCCAACTCAAGCTATATTAACTGTACAAACCTGAAAGCTTATCGGCTATATCTGAGGTGACATGTATTTATCTGGGATCTGGGGAAAAAAAACAAAACAATTAAAGGCCCTTTGGGGAGGAATGATTCTGCTAAAATTGTTGAACTATAGAGATGTGGAGCATTGGACAGTCAAAGATTTTGTTTTGAATACTCAAGAGGGACACATGACACACTTTGTGGGGAGAAAAAAAAGGCACAAATTAACAGAGTCATGGCAAAGGTGACAATGATGGCACACAGCCACCACTGAAGGAGATTTCGCATGATTGAGGTATGGAACTGAACAACAGAATCAAAACCATTTAGGCGTACGGGAATACAACAAAAAAAGAAAAGATTGAGTGAGAATGGTGTCTTTTTTTTTTCTTCTTCTAAACTTTAATCAGAGGTCAGGCTCACTGTCGCAGACTTTGAAACACCTGCTCCAAATGGTATTCAGCAAGCTGTACGGAAAAGTTTATGAAATTCAATTCTCGTGTGTTGTTGAGTTTTTGAGATATCAACACACACGGTGCGTCACACAGTTCTACTGTAGTGCCCACAAACAGTTACAGCCAGGCTGTCACCCACGGGTTAGTGTCCTTTGACTTACTTTGGTCAAAACAGACACGGAGACACCGCAGGATGTGTAAAGCAGAGGGAGGATATGACACTTCACATGCTCAAAACACTGTAAGGTGAGGCTTTTAGGAAAACCTACCTAAAGGTTTTGGTTTAGCCTGGAAGTTAAGTTATGTTAAGGTAAAAAAATTTTTTTTGGGGGGGGGGGTTATATTTGAATTAAAATGAAGACCGTCATACAAATGTAAGAGTTGGATACAAGTAAACTAAGCTGCTTTTGGAGAGGAAGTCAGTAAGATTACCACGCTTGACTTTTTAGAATAAAAAAAATTTATTACACAGGAGACATAAGTCAACGTTGATAAAACAGATTATCAAGAAAAACCCTCCCGGACTCGAGTGACAGCGAGAAACGTATTTACAATGAGTTTTATAAAATGGGGTATAGTTTACAGCTTTGTAGTCCTCACAAAGCAAAACAACAAGGCAAACTGGGAACAAAATCGAGTGGGACTGCTCCCGAACAAGATTCCCACTTCTCCCCAGGTTCTCTTTCCCCGGATGCTGGCTCACTTCATGTCCATAAAGCGGATGTCCATGATAAGCAGAGTGTGTCTGGGCAGTGGTCTGGGTGCTGGGGACAGCACTTTCAGCACCTGTGTCTGAGTATCTACAAAAGTTACCACAATAAAGCCACACACAGGGCTCTCCACGATACTCTTTCTCGCACCGTCATCTCCGTCGTCGACGCTGCTCACGCTCAGCACGTGATACGTCAGATCTCTCCCTGGTGTCACAGGCACTAATTTTAGCTGCGTATCATCCTGAGACATTCCCAGAGGCAAGCACGAGTCCGGGATAGATGGTGCCCCGATTTTGTAGATGCGGACGTCTGAGAAGCGCACTTCAAAAGAGAACGGGTAGTAAGACACTCCACGGAAGCCATAGAAATACTCGCGGATCTTCTCATCCCGGGAATCCCTCCGGCACTCCTTGGAGCGCTCGACTACTCCCCCAGACTTTGGTAGGAGAACAACCCGCACAAAGTGAGGAAGGTCTCGCTTCAGCTCGTTGTAGAGCCTCTCATGGTCCAGCACCAGCACCACATCGACCTGGAAGGTAGAGGCACAGTGGACCAGGGCCTGGTATCCAGAACCCTTCACCCAGCCACAGGTGTTGATGATACAGCCTCCCACGCTGGCTTTCCTGTTCACCTCACAGCGCTGGGAAAACACCTCGGCCAGGCACGATGTCAGCTATAAGTGGCAGAAAACAACAATAAAACTCATGGAAACAAGGGCTACAATTGTTATTTGTAATGATTGTTTTATCTTGTTCTCACCTTGTTGTACAGTTTGATGTTTGTCCCTGGGGTAGTCGACCCAAAGTGGTAGACCAAAGGTGCCTGGACCGAGAAACCCTCCTCCACGTCTGCCGGGCGCTCAATACACAGTGCTGACACTGTCCCTGGTACAGAAACCTGAAGGAGCACAAAAATGCTTTACACTTTCCTGCACATTGGGAAGATTAACCGTCAATTCATGTTTAATGGAAGCCTAAGAACAAAGAGAAAACCAACCAGCACAGCTGTGAAGCGCAATTGTATCACATTTTATGTCACAATCAGTGATGAGAGAAGCAAAAACATTAACCATGCCCGTGTTACATTTAAAACACAGACCATGTCAAAGTCTTTTTACATAAAGTGCAATGACTTGGAAAATGGTAAACATATGACTCGGCACTTCTCGTTATTAGTAATGTTGTTAAAACAAAGCCAGGAGGATCTCTTTTCCAGAACCGATTTGCAGATAAAGCCATCTGAAGAGGCTTTGCTCTTAAATCTTAAGCATCTGTCTTCTATAAACAGATGCTGTGTACCTTCACTTTCCATAAATGCAAGAGGAGTCAGTCGGCATGATGTAAAACAAAGTCTGTAGTCTGGTTCAATATCTATTCATGGTTTTTCTCTGACTCGGCCCCTCACCACTGACACACAAACGTCCCCTCCCCTCTAAATACATGGACACCAAATAAAGACACTATGTTGCACAACAGGAAAGTTTGTTGGATAACACTGTCACAGGAAAGATTTAGCAACTTTTCTCAGACCATTAGCATATTACTTTAAAACAGCACCTCGCAAAAAGTAACCTTTGAACAAACCTTAATGACTCTTCATGTGAGGGACTTTTCTGCCCCTCACACTGCTCTTCAATACAGAGGGAAGACCTCAAATCAAACTGAATCGAACAATACTTACTTAATTAACTCCAAAAATCTAAACCATTTTGGAATTGTGGATGCCGACTGTATCGCTGTGTTATTTTTAGAACCGTAAAACGGTCACGCTCCAGATTCAACAGCGGCTAAGGACATACGGCTGACACCTCGAATGCAGCGAGTGTCAGAATAAACGAGGCGAAACGGACCGATGACTTCCGGTGAATGGAAGTGAGTGAGAGAAAAAAATCTTTTAAAATTAAATTAAGTCTGTACCTTCCATTGCAATGAAAATAACAATAATTTCAAAAGGTAAATGGAAAAGTTCCAAACCACCACACAAATAATCTCATTCTGTGGGAAATTATAGTATATTATTATAATAATTTACCCCACTCTGTCCAACATCCAGTTCCACTAGTGTTGGTCTCCTTCCGACCCTCACTGCATAGTTAAGAAGCATCCGACACACCGTCGACTTCCCCACATCTGTAGGTCCCACCACCATCACCTAAAGGACAATTGGTTATTCTGTATGAATACAAAGCGTTTTTAATAAAAATATTACCGATAGAGGCAGTAGCTGCTTATTAAAACTAACCCGTGGCCCTCTCTCATTGTCACGCTCTGCTTGTTTCCTCATCTGTTCCAGGGCAGCGTGTGTGTTCAGGTAGAGCAGCATTGGAGTATCCTTGGACACATAGGCCACCTGTGGTGATGACAGAAGACACATTGGTTATTTGAGCGTTATATTCATGAAGAGAAACATACAGACAACGTGTATTCTATTCCTGGTTTAAAAGGTTTTCAGCACACACATCTAAACTTTCACAAATTTGTAGACTCTCTTGTCCATAGTTCTCACCTCTGGCTTCCCAAAAAGATTCACACAGCAACCTTGCCAGGTGAAAACAGCTATCTTTGACCCAGGTCCAAATGTGTACTTCTTGTTGCGGTTCAGCTCGCAGCCAAACACTTCGGCCATTCCCGTGAGGAGTTCAAGCTCTACTTGCTCTGCCGTGTCTCCAGCTTCCACCTCAAACCGAAGCTCAGTCTCTTTCTCCAGGTCAAACCTGGTGCACACCTTCCCGGATGC
This sequence comes from Odontesthes bonariensis, assembly GCF_027942865.1. Taxonomy (NCBI): domain Eukaryota; kingdom Metazoa; phylum Chordata; class Actinopteri; order Atheriniformes; family Atherinopsidae; genus Odontesthes; species Odontesthes bonariensis. The sequence goes on along the minus strand of NC_134518.1, from coordinate 20,512,037 downwards.
TGGGGCATCTTCACTCGCCTTTTCCACACCCTCCGTCGCCATGACTGACAAGACAAACCGTGGCAACGCCATTATAGTGAGTAGAAAATGTTAGATGCCTTTACAGTGTTACAACAGTACATTAAACATTGTCACAACGTGAAAGACACCTGAAGAAGCACAAAAATCAACAACATAATAAAACATTACTGCGAATGACAAAACATGAAAAATAGCTGTACACTATCATCTCCATACACTGAGTGACCAGGTTTTTCAATTACGAGATTATTTTTTTCTTCCCTGGTGGCACGGGTAATTCCAAGGGTAATTTCTCCTGATTCATCTCACTCAAATTGTGGAAGAGTAGTTCAGGGGGCATACAACATCATCTACACACAGGGATCGGGCACCATATAGATAGACAATATATAGTCAAGACCATAACCCCTGAAGAGTCTTTGTAATGTACTGGAATGGACTAGGCAGTGGTCCGACTCTCAAAACATCTGTAATAGATTTTAGTGAAAAACTTACACTTACATAAACTAGTGTGGTACCTCATTAATGTCTCTGAATGAATCTGTTAAAAGCTTGTTTTATAAAGTGCACATAAATGGTGAAACATTACAGGTCTGGATACCTTACAGCCCGAGATTATGCCTTTGGAGTAACCAAACACTCAAATATCAAAATTATAAACTAACTAATCAAATGATTATTTAGTTTCTATAAACAAATCTAAAAACAGTTTTCCCATCTTTGCATGAGAGGAGAGATGCATATAAGCAGTTAATACAGTAGTATTGTAAACGTTAGCAACTTTGAGTTCAGATAATATAATTAAAAGAAAGGCTCAGGGATTCTTAGTAGAACGAAATCATTAAGACTGATGATTCATGGTGCTTTTGAAGAAAACGTTTTTCAAGAAAAACGCACTTTTTTGCCAAGCAAGCAGCTAGCAGGTAGTGGCTAATATAGCATAACCGCATTGATCAAATCCAGAATAACAGCCCACACATGACTGCTCTGCCCACACATTCAACATAAATCTCCCACTCTGTCAGAAGAATACTTAGAAGTTGGCTGTGTTCAGATGTATAACACGTACCCACTAATTTTCAAGTCCTAATGGAGAAAAAGATCACTTCTCATGAGGAAACGTCGCTCTGTCTTGTCGCGGGATGATGAGGTTTTCTTCTTCGATGTTTTTCAACGACACTTCGTATCCGTGAGTTGCAACACTGCCACCTGCTGGATTTAAATATGTCCTCATAGCCACAGACATATTTAAAAGCCTTCTTATCGGTCCAGTCATTGTAAGAAAGTCTAATGAATTATGTCGTTGTTGTCCTCTTTAGCACGAGTTTGGAATACTTTTAAGATAGTGCATTTCACAGAATGACGTTTCCCTTTTAAAATATGAAGATTGCTATTTAAATTGCTATGGTCTTATCTTTTTTTTTTTTTTTTTTTAAAAAAAAAATCACCAAATTTCGTAACCGGATTCGTTCTCTACATACTTTGTTTTGTATGGGATACAAATGATTCCATACACCACATGCTGGCGACTAATAAAACGACCTTGTTTAATGCTATGAAAGGCAGATACTGAGTCAGCATTTATGAGCCCTTGTTGCAGGCTCTTTTCAGTCATCAGTCCTTTACATGCTGATAAAACTCAATGAATCGATCCCCTTATTTCTCGTCCTCGTTTCAAGTAAATGTAAATCAATCACGTAGGTCTCAGGCATCCATACTGGAACAGCAAGCTGTAAACACTGTAAAGCCGTACACGCCCATGTGTCGATCCACTTAATCTCCTTTCCCCAACATGCGGTTTGGATAATGTGGTCAAGCTTAAGAGTCTTAAAGCGTCGCCTTTTAAATTCAATTGCTGCCCTCCTCTGGCTCTAACCGCCCACTTTGTTCTTGTTCCACTAGGTCTCAACTTGTGTAAATATTCCAGTCAATAGTCAACCAATCTGCCACATGTCCATCCATAGCCTCCACTCTCCACACCAGTGACCACAGCCCTTTCTTCTCCTTTATACATCCTGCTTTTTCTTTACGCCTACTGTATTATTTGAAACTCGTCTGGTGACTGCTCCCTTTTGTTAGTGAATTCTTGGACATACAAAAAACGGCATGTAATCGCTGTACAAACCTCTCCCTGTGGTTGTAACATTGCTGAAGTTCCACATTTTCCCCCTCTTTCAGTGCTCAAGAGTAACTTGTTTACGGCACACCTCTCAGTATCTGTGCTGGTCTCACATGTAACAACGCACTTGAAAACAAGATTAAATCCCATGAACATTAATTTGTTCTGATACTTCCATCATCATCCAACCAGAACTGGTTCTTGTCCTTTTTTTCCCTCTTCTATTGCCATGCGAGCCTCCCGAGTGTCACTTTGTCGAATGGCTTTGTGTGTTTACCCATTAATTAATCCAGAACTTGACCATCAGCTGTTTCCTATTAAAACACACACAGTATTTGTTGTGGCTCAGTTTCTAGAGTAAGTATCTGCGCCGTTTTCACTCGGTGTAAAAAAAACCTCCAAATCCCGGTCCATGGCTGCTGAGCCATTCACCGCAGACGGACACGTTTATCCCGACATAAATACTGAAGCTTTGGTGCTTTTCTCTCAGTTAGTCTAAAACATGAATGTAATCAGCAAAAAACAACAACTTCCTACTTGTGGATTCCTTCTGTACAACACCCGTCTCTTCTGTTCTTTTCTTAGTAAATTTAAAACCCTCAATTCAATTTCCCAACTATGTTTGTCTTGCTTATTTAAAGGAATTTGTGCTCATTAAAGCCTGAGCCATCAGCTCTCAAAAAGGTTTAACTGGAGGTTGTAAAGTCAACTCTTTAATGACATCTCAAACACCGTATTATCTCAGACTTGTGAAACGCACCACAAAGGTTTTGAGCACGTCACAAGAAAAAAAAAGGATTCGTACACATTGAACTAGACAATTAGAACACTTTACCCCTCAAATGAGAAAAAAAAAAAGAAAGATGTGTGCGTATGTATGAAAAGGAACAATTCCAGTAATACTCATGACACGCGGCACAGCTTAGCTGAAGGTAAATTAAAAAAAAAAAAAAGAAAAAAAAGAGGCGAAAAGAAAAGAAATCCACAGCTGTGAAACAGAAAATCCAATAAACATTTGAGAAATAATTCAGGAGACACTTTTAAAAACAACAACAGGAATCTGGATATGAGAGACGTTTTAGTTCAGAGACGCTCCAGTAGGTGTCACCATGTATCCAGAAGATGTCATCAGCTGGAGCCCGACTCATCAGAGGAGTGACTGAGAACATCTCCTTGGTCACTCTTCATCATGTTGCTTCCACCAGTCACATCTCCTGGATGCTCGGCTGCACAAAGGACACGAGAGATTCTGCTCAATGGCACAAGTTCCAGGGTGCTAAAGCACCTAAAACAAGCACAACTTTGACTAACCTTCACTGAGCGTCTATTCGGCCTTCAGAGCTTCCTGCAGAGCAGCAACTACGACATCAGGCTGAGGAAACTTCAGCTTTCTTGGCGGACCCTTTTTTATTCCCGTCCACAGAGATGTTTCTTTAAAGATGAGACAAAAGAAAACTGCCTTATTTTTTTTTTTGTATAGGAACAATAATGAAAGTAAGAAGTGATATTCAAGTCCCGTGATCATCTTGAGTAATGGGAGCAATGTTTCTACTCAACATACTACCATCAGAGATAAATAGCAGGCAGTGAAAATTAAACTCTATTGGGTTTGGGGCAAGAAGAGGCTCGAAGAAAGTACAGCTTTTGCTCTTTTGAATTTTAGCAGCCAAAACAAAAGTGTAACATTCCAAAAACTGAAAGGAGTAGGAAATGACCATCTTTCCTTGGGGACACCAAATGGCCAAATTATCCTCTGATTTGCCAACTTGTCCTCCTCACCTTTGCCTCCATCCAGCAGAGTGATCTCGAAGCTTTGCCTCCGGGGTTTCTCGGGGTTAAGGACCACAGTCAGCTCAGGGCGCGCAGCCAGGAGGGCAGCTTTCACCTCCTCGGCATTACGCCGGTACACCTGTCAGCTTTTACTGCCAAAAGTAAGAGATCAACCATCAGCTAAATTGGCTATCCAGTCACCAGGAAGCGTGACTGTTTCTCATAAGGAAAAAACTTATAATCACACAACACACTTTTTCTTTATGTATTTTACATTACTGCAGCCAGACAACCAACGAACCAACCATGGTCATTTAAGACGTTTTGTTATTATTCAAATGAAAGTACAATAAAGTCTTCTTATAACAGACTTGCAGCAACATAAATCTGCACAATTTAATGCATAATAATAAAGTATGTGTGCCATTTCACGTCACTGTCTTTTAACACTTAAATGATTAATACAAGCTGCAGTAATACAACTGCATTGACTCAAATAATGCAATAACTCTTTTTTTTTTTTTTTTTAATTGAGTACTCGCTTTAACTGTGATTAAGATGAACCACTAACCAGTGTTCAATGGCCACCTTTAGGCCGTCCTGGCCGCTCTCCTCCTCCTCCACCTTCTCCTTCTTTCCCTCCGCGGATGTTTTCTTCTCCTCGGCCTCCGCTTTGCGCTTCGTCCCTCGACGGCCTGAGCACACAAGTGTTTGTTACATGGCCAGACAGGAGTGAAATGTATGTTCACCATCGGTGTTACTGCAGTGTTCATGGTATGGTTAGGTAAGGCATGGTGTCAGCTGCATGGAATCATATCAGAAACATTTTCCAGTCAATACACCCCTCAACTATTTGCTTTTAGGCTAGCGAACGTGAAAGTAAAACGGTTAATATAACAGGTATAAAACACTTTATATGTGCAGTTTCTGGAACCAACACACGTCATAGCTTCATATAAATAATGCAGTTTTTAAAAACTTTGCAAGCATCACACACACCCACCCACCTGCTTTGGGCGCCATTGTTGCTAGAAAATATTCGCGCTCATGCCGACCGTACCAACACTCTTGATGAGATGGGGGGGGGGGGGGGGGGGGGGGGGGGGGTAGCAGTTCTTCTTCTTCTTCTTCTTCTTCTATTGGGTTTTACGGCAGCTGGCATCCAGAAAGTTGCATTGCCGCCTCCTACTGGACTAATGCACTACAAAATTAAATTCTACTATACAGTCCAGTATCATGTAAAAACTTAAAGAAGTGGCGCTTTCCCTTCACACTTGTTCCCACTTCAAGCACATTTTTCAAGAAGACGTCCTTCAGCCCACATCACTTTAGGCGCCTGATCAATTCTTGCCTATGGGATTCATACTTCCCACAAAATAGCAATACATGTTCAACAGTCTCCCTCTGCAAGAACACAGTCCGTCCTGCTTCCCTAAAACACACAGAGTGCTATTTAGACATGTATGGCCTATCCTTAGTCTCGCAATGATAACATCCTCCTTACGCTTACCACTAGTGCAGGCCGTAACTGAGTCAGAAACACTACTAACTATGGAATAGAGATGCCTGCCCTTTGTGTCTTGTTCCCAAAGCTGCTGCCATTTAATAAGACAGTTCTGCCATACTATACTCTTTCCTTCTGATTTTGACAGAGTCAGAGGAACATCTATGGCTTCCCTTCGAGTCGCCTCCTTAGCCAACGCATCTGCCTTCTCATTCCATCTGATTCCCACATGGGCAGGTCAAATTCTGGAACACCTAGCTGCCACACAGGAATCACAGGCCATATTACTGTTGAGCAAAAGGAACGATGTAAAACATTCATTTCTTACGCCACAGATTCTCCAGTCCACCCAAAACTCGACAAATCTGCCACCAGTCTCCCAGCTTGGCTCAATAACACGTCTCACAGGATGATCGGGTCGTTGACCCATCAGATTCACCCAATAGTTGGCCTGTAGCTGTCTTCTCCTCAGCCCAAGAGGCATTTCCCCAGTAAGGGTAGCAGTTTCAGGGGCGAAACCATTATTAGAAAGGAGGGAATGGAATGGAATAAGTTTTTATGAGTTACACTTTCAAATCGAATTACTCATTTGGCGAAATGTAATCTCGGCTGCTTAAACTAGTTACTTTTGGTTACATGTCTTGTGTAATTACCCATCTCGGTCCATGACTGCATGACAATGTAGTTTATTTGTTCGTTTTAAGAGATTGTTTATATTTTTGTTTTCAGAATCGCAGCGCTAAAGTTTGGAATTTGGATGCTGCACCAAATAAATCTCTTTAAAACACTGTAATATGAATTGGGACTGTCATTAAATGATATCTATGATTTTTTAGCAATACTGTGTTAATGATCTACGTAAAAAAACAAAAACAGGGAAGGCTTTCTCTTGTTTTTGCTGAATGGTTACAGGCACTGATTTACACATTTCTCACAAAGACAAAATCTTTGGGGAGCAAGACTGCTTATTCATCTAATTCACACAAAACTCCACAGGCTAAAAGACCATTAGTAACAATTTTTGTTTTTGTAAAAATTGTGTTAAATTAGCTAGTTCTCCTACAACGACAGATTTATAGTATGCAAATGTTCCTCCATAGCCTCCACTCTCCACACCAGTGACCACAGCCCTTTCTTCTCCTTTATACATCCTGCTTTTTTCTTTACGCCGACTGTATTCTCTGAAACTAGTCTAGTGACTGCTCCCTTTTGTTAGTGAATTCTTGGACATACAAAAAACTGCATGCAATCCCTGTGGTTGTAACATTGCTGAACTTCCATTTTCCCCTCTTTCAATGCTCAAGAGTAACTTGTTCACGGCACACCTCTCAGTATCTGTGCTGGTCTCACAGGTAACAACGCACTTGAAAAAAAGATTAAATCCCATGAACATTAATTTGTTCTGACACTTCCATCATCGTCGTCGTCATCATCATCCAACCAGAACTGGTTCTCGTCTCCTCCCCCCCAACATTGTGTTTGTTTTGCTTATTTAAAGGAATTTGTGCTCATTAAAGCCTGAGCCATCAGCTCTGAAAAAGGTTTAACTGGAGGTTGTAAAGTCAACTCTTTAATGACTCATCTCAAACACCGTATTATCTCAGACTTGTGAAACGCACCACAAAGGTTTTGAGCACGTCACAAGGAAAGAAAAAAAAAAAAAAAAAGGATTCGTACACATTGAACTAGACAATTAGAACACTTTGAAATTTACATTTAGACATTTTACCCCTCAAAATGAGAAAAAAAAAAAAAAGATGTGTGAAAAGGCACAATTCCTGTAATACTCATGACACGAGGCACAGCTTGGCTGAAGATACATTATAAAAAAGAAAAGAGGAAAAGAGGAGAAAAGAAATCCACAGCTGTGAGACAGATATAAAAACCCACCAAACATTTGAGAAATAATTCAGGAGACACTTTTAAAAACAACAACAGGAATCTGGATATGAGAGACGTTTTAGTTCAGAGACGCTCCAGTAGGTGTCACCATGTATCCAGAAGATGTCATCAGCTGGAGCCCGACTCATCAGAGGAGTGACTGAGAACATCTCCTTGGTCACTCTTCATCATGTTGCTTCCACCAGTCACATCTCCTGGATGCTCGGCTGCACAAAGGACACGAGAGATTCTGCTCAATGGCACAAGTTCCAGGGTGCTAAAGCACCTAAAACAAGCACAACTTTGACTAACCTTCACTGAGCGTCTATTCGGCCTTCAGAGCTTCCTGCAGAGCAGCAACTACGACATCAGGCTGAGGAAACCTCAGCCTAGCAGGCGGACCCTTTTTTATTCCCGTCCACAGAGATGTTCCTTTAAAGATGAGACGAAAGAAAACTGCCTTATGTATCGGATCAATAATGAAATTAATAAGTGATATTTTTTTCTTTTTTGTGCAACAACATTGAAGACTTTCAATTCACAGGGAGATACTAAAAAATACTGAAAAACTAAAACATTCGAACAAAATAATCATACAACAAGATACGTAAAAGGTTCTGGGGATTGTCCTGCGATTCGGCTGATCTTGACACCCATTTTGGCTGTTTAAGCAGCAACATTACGGACAGTTTTTAAAAAGGTGGCTATTTTTTAAGTAAAGGTTATAAAGGAGATTGTCCAAAGAAAGTTCTGTGGTCATCTTAAGTAATGGGAGCAATGTTTCTACTCAACATACTACCATCAGAGATAAATAGCAGGCAGTGAAAATTAAACTCTATTGGGTTTGGGGCAAGAAGAGGCTCGAAGAAAGTACAGCTTTTGCTCTTTTGAATTTTAGCAGCCAAAACAAAAGTGTAACATTCCAAAAACTGAAAGGAGTAGGAAATGACCATCTTTCCTTGGGGACACCAAATGGCCAAATTATCCTCTGATTTGCCAACTTGTCCTCCTTACCTTTGCCTCCATCCAGCAGATTGACCTCAAAGCTGTACTTCCGGGGTTTCTCGGGGTTAAGGACCACAGTCAGTCCAGGGCGCGCAGCCAGGAGGGCAGCTTTCACCTCCTCGGCATGACGCCGGTACACGAATCAGCTTTTACTGCCAGAAGTAAGAGATCAACCATCAGCTAAATTGGCTATCCAGTCATCAGGAAGCGTGACTGTTTCTCATAAGGAAAAAAACTTATAATCACACAACACACTTTTTCTTTATGTATTTTACACGTATTTACACGTTTTGTTATTACAACTGCCGTTGCTTTCTCTGAGAGTTATCAAACAGTTTTACATTATTCAAATGAAAGGACAATAAAGTCTTCTTATAACAGAGTTGCAGCAACATAAATCTGCACATAAATTGATGCATTATAATAAAGTATGTGTGCCATTTCACGTCATTTTCTTTTAACACTTATTGACTCAAATGAAGCAATAAGTAAAACACTTGAGTACTGATTAGGATGAACTACTAACCAGTGTTCAATGGCCACCTTTAGGCCGTCCTGGCCGCTCTCCTCCTCCTCCACCTTCTCCTTCTTCCCCTCCGCGGATGTTTTCTTCTCCTCGGCCTCCGCTTTGCGCTTCGTCCCTCGACGGCCTGAGCACACAAGTGTTTGTTACATGGCCAGACAGGAGTGAAATGTATGTTCACCATCGGTGTTACTGCAGTGTTCATGGTATGGTTAGGTAAGGCATGGTGTCAGCTGCATGGAATCATATCAGAAACATTTTCCAGTCAATACACCCCTCAACTATTTGCTTTAACGCTAGCTAACGTGAAAGTAAAACGAACAATATAAGAACAGCTATAAAACACTTTATATGTGCAGTTTATTGAACCAACACACGTCATAGCTTCTTATAATAATGCAGTTTTTCAAAACTTTGCAAGCATCACACACACCCACCTGCTTTGGGCGCCATTGTTGTTACAAAACATTCGCGATTATGCCGACCGTACCAACACTCTTGATGAGATGGGGAGGGGGTATTTCAGTTTCACGGGCGAAACCATTATTAGAAAGAGAGAAGTTTGGTTTCTTGTGAACAACACAAATTAAACTTCAGTTAAGTTTTATATCGGTACAACACTTGTCCTACAAGCCGAATGAAGCACAAAGTGTTGTACCAAGAAGAAAGTAGAGACATTTAAAAAGGATATGTAAACCACCGCTGTGCTCCGACTCTTAACACAGATTCTATAATAGTTCATTCATCATACATCATTCAACATTCGTTATAATGGCTGTGCTCTTACTCACCCCAGTTCAAGGCACTATATAATCAAAAAATTAAAAAAAAGGAAAAAAAGTGCGTTTTTTCAAATGTATTTTTATATATTTTGTCACATGCCTTTCTATCTTTTACCGGTTATATCTTTGTATCTATCTATCTATCTATCTATCTATCTATCTATCTATCTATCTATCTATCTATCTATCTATCTATCTATCTATCTATCTATCTATCTATCTATCTATCTATCTATCTATCAAAGTTGAACAGAATGGAATAAGTTTTTATTAGTTACACTTTCAAATCGAATTACTCATTTGGCGAAATGTAATCTCGGCTGCTTAAACTAGTTACTTTTTGTAAAATGATTACATCATTTTGGTTACATGTCACGTGTAATTACCCATCTCTGTCCATGACTGCATGATGATTTAGTTTATTTGTTCATTTTAAGAGATTGTTTATATTTTTGTTTTCAGAATCGCAGCGCTAAAGTTTGGAACTTGGATGCTGCACCAAATAAATGTCTTTAAAACACTGTAGTATGAATTGGGACTGTCATCGAATGATATCTATGAATATACATTTTTAACAATACTGTTAAAAAATACAATTTTTAAAAAACAAAAAAAACAACAGGGAAGGCTTTCTCTTGTTTGTGCTGAATGGTTAAAGGCACTGATTTACACATTTCTTACAAAGACAAAATCTTTGGGGAGCGAGTCTGCTAATTCATCTAATTCAGACAAAACTCCACAGGCTAAAAGACCATTAGTAACAATTTTTGTTTTTGTAAAAATTGTGTTAAATCTGCTTGTTCTCCAACAACAAGGACAGATTTATAAGCAACCGTTACAATTGTATCATATTTGATCAAAATGCTGCCTGCAATGAATATATTTAAACAAGGCTGTCACAAACACATTTGACACAGAGGATGTGTTGGGACCTTTGGTGTTTGTCTTTCATGTGCGTCATCCCATCCTAGATAGACTAACAGACGAATCCTCTTAGCTGTGTATTGTCCTCTAAATACAGTTGGACAGATGATTGCGGATCCAAAGAGATGCACTCTCATACTCTTTAATCATTTTCCTAATCCCCAAATCTGGGCTTTGTGTTTGAAAGACGGATTCCAAAAAAAGCAACAGGAAAGTGGGAGAAAGCCCCAAAGAGGGACAGACGGATGTGTTTGAGTACTCCAACGTCAAGAGCAAAGATGGTGTTACTAAAATAGCAATCCATATGCCTATCACAGTGGATATGGCGGCCTGTTATTTGGGCATAAAACTTTGTTATTTTCACCAGAAGACGTCACAAGTTGCGTCTGTGCCAGAAAAATGTAACCACCCAGAGCGAGGCAGAATGAATGGCTGAGTCACAACTGCTCATCTAATCTTTGTTCTTTTGTTAAGAAAAAACTCAATACTCACACTTCCGTGGGGCATCGTCACTTCCACTCTTGCTCTATTTGTCATATGATTAGCTAAATCTTAGATCCTTTCTGAATCACAACAAGCAAATAAATACAACAAATCTCCAGTGTTTCTTTGACTCCCAGTCTGTCTTTGCGGTCTGTTGCAGCGTATTTTTAGCTGTGTGCATAAACCTTCAGGGGAGCAGACAGACCGCCGGACAGATGTGCCCTCTCCTCACCCTGCTCTCCATTTTGAAATCTATGTGACTCAAGAGGGGATGCACGGTTTGGCTGCTTCCACATATGGAAGATACCAATGCAAATGCTCACTGCTTATTGATATGTCTGTGCAAACATGTGCAGAGGAGCTTAGCAAGAAAGATGATACAGGGCTGCTCAGCTGATATGGATAAACGTAGGATGAAGTTCAGTTGTTTGACAATCCTGTTTTAAGGATTTAAGGACTTGGCCCCTACAAAAAAAAAACACTTACACTGCCTGTTGCCTCAGTCAAAGTTCTTCAGCTGTCTGGAAAATGTGAGTTAGTCAAACTTAATAACTATCATGATTTGAGGCCTGCCTGCCTAACTTCCAACACTGCAGTGGCTTGTGTTCTCTTCAAGGTTCATTTGACTGATTGATTTGAAGAAATCTTTTGCATTAAGCTTTTAAGACTAAAACATTAGACTGGCTTTTTACCTAAAAGCACATACCACCACATAATAAAACTTTGCCAGCTTTTTTTTTTTCTTGAAAACTGTCTAATATAAAAGTTGAATTATAGGAAAACATAGAAGTCCATCACACTCTATCTTGCCCATTTATTTAGGAATTGGATCTAGCAATGAAAATCATGACAGCGCCCAACTAATGTATTATTGGATGATCTATGCTTTTAATGTTAGTCGAGCTCAATATGGTACTGACGCGGTTGCCTTTGATTTAATAGTATGTTTGTTTCTGGTGCAGTGTTGTGTTTGTATACAAATAATTGTGGTTCTGAAATGAGCTCACAATCAAATGTGTGGGTCTGTCTTGCTGGTAGAAAGTTTTGGAGCTCATTTTCCTCTCCTAAAGCCCTCCCTTTCTATATTTGGTGATTATTTGTTAATTTTTTTCACCCACTGATTCCATCTTTGTATTTTCCTCCAAGAAGTCAGTCCTTGGAAAGTCAGTGTTTCCACACAAAGTGTCTGGATCCCTTTATCTCTCTATGTTCTTCCGTTCAGTGAGATACCGTCAGCAGAGGCTGTCTGCTCAGGATCTGCAGCTCAGGTTTTCAAATGCTGGACAATGGAAGCTGCCAGTGCAACAGTGCAGCAAATGATGTCTATCAATTATGGATGTAGTGGGTCACTCGTCACATTGATGGCAGCACTATTCTTTTCTCTTCTATTCTATTTTACAGTGCCCTGCAACAGTGTTCACTGCCCTTGGCAATTTTCCAATTATGTTGCATTACAGTCTGTATTCATCCTGATTGCTATGAAGTCTTAAATTATGACCTGGTGCTACCAGTTACCATCAGAAAACATAGTACTGGCACATAGTACTTACTTCAGTTAAGTGCACGTGTGTGCAACATATGTGTGAAATAATCTCAGTATATTTTTAAAACTGTTGTGAAGACTCTGCAGCACCACAAGCAAGGGATGCAAACAGCAAAGTGACGCCACAGAGCTCTCCAAACAGATTAGAGACAAAGAAGAACAGATGAAGGTTGAGTTATAAAAAATTATCAAGGTTTAAACAAATTACGATGCTGTGTATCTTCTCTGAGCGAGCACCCCATGCGCAGAGGCCAAAGCCCTTGTCGCAGTCAGCCCAAGTTTGAGCCCGAGCCTGTGTGGCACTTTGCTGCTTGTTATCCCCCCTTTTGATGTCTCTCCCCCACTGCTTAATAAAGGCCCCTAGTGCCAAAAAGAGAAAAACTTTTAAAAGATTTTGTTTTAAAAATGAAAGAATACGGCACCACAACAAACCTGCCTATAAAGGGCAGCCTACCAAAACCCACAGACCTGTCAAGGAAGGTATTAATCAGTGAGGTGACAACGAGGCCAAGGGTAATCCTGAAGAGGCTACTGAGCTTGAACAACAGGCTGTCTGTCCGTGAGACCACTTTCAACCCCAAAAAGCTGGACTTTATGGAAATGTGGCCAGAATAAACAAAGGGTTAAAAACCAAAATACAAAAAAGCATCTCAGCAACTCCCTTAGCATGTTAAAGAAGGTGAGAAGAAAATTTAACTTTCTGGTCATCAAGAAAACTGTGCATCACAACAAGGCTCATCATCCAGTGAACTTCATCCCCACAATAAAGCACGGTGGTGCAATCATCATACTGTGGTCATGTTTGTCATTAGCGAGAGCTGGCAAACCTGTCGGAATTCACGGAATGTTTCAAGATTTTAAAAATAGGGAAAAACTTAAGAAGAAGATTCTTGAGGAAAATATCTGGGGAACAGAAATGGAGATGAAGGCTCACCTTTTTATAATGACGATGACCATTACTTTGTGAATTGAACAACACTTGAGTGGTTTTAGGGGGAAGTATTTAAAAGTCTTAGAATGGCCTCATCAAAGTGCATACCTCAATGCAACTGAGAATGACTTAAAGATCAATGTACAGTGGAGCCCACTGAGTTTAAGGAGCTGAAGCAGATCTGACTTCAGGATTGAGCAGTCAAGTATTCCATTCTATTCTATTCTATTCTATTCTATTCTATTCTATTCTATTCTATTCTATTCTATTCTATGCCTTCTGACGACTGTGTGTGAGTCTTGTTTCACCTTTTACAATTACCACATGTTAGGGTTAACGTCAGCAAAGACGCCAGCTATACGGAAATTCACATGCCAGCATGACAGGCACAACCATATGAGAGAGACTGCGTCAGGGAGGAAAATGCACGAGTGACAGAGCTTTAGACAAAGACAATGAGTGACAGCTTATCAAAGGCACCCAAAAAAAGGGAGGAAGAGAAGCAGAGGCTTGAAACATGTGACTGAGAGTTAGAAGAGAATGAGTGGGCACGCATCATTGGAGCAATTCTCTACACCGGAAAAATACTAAATATGTCCCATAACCACCTAGAAAGCTGTTTTCAGGGAAAGATAGCAAACGCCTACAGCTTTGATTAAAAAAAAAAAAGAAAAAAAAAAGGGGACAAGAAATTAAAGGAAGGCTAATTACGACAGTCATTTTAAAAGTTTTGGAAGTTAATTTCTGCAGAGGGTAATCTCTTAATGACAAATCATAACTCACAATGGCAGTGAGTTTACATAAGAACCTTAAAACTACATTCAAAGTTGTTTTGAATCTGAAATATTTGTCACGCTTTGATTGATAAATGCCTTTAAAGCAGGGGTCTTCAACGTTTTTCAGGCCAGGGACCCCCAAACTGATGGAGAGTTGGAGCAGGGACCCCCCTACTATTTATATGGCATACAGTTGTGTTTTATATTTAACGGGGCCTAGTGCCGTGTATAAACATAGCTACTCTGTTATTGTACTAAGCTATTCAAATAATACACAGGTTAATATATTCATGTTTTTATTTTAAACATGTGCAAGGTACAGGGTGGCCGTGCCACTGCCATTTATAAACAAACATCTTGCATACAACACTGAGCTATTCAAATAATCCACAGATTTTAACTTTAAACATGCATGTAGATGGGACAATGAACCCTCAAACCATCTGTGGATGGCACAGGTTTGCACACAATTTGTGAGAAAAAACAGTTTAAAAAAAAAAAAAAAATGTTAAAAATCGTCTAATCAACCAAAGATTTCACGACCCCCCTGCAGTACCTCCGCAGACCCCCTGTTGAAGACCTCTGCTTTAAAGAACTGTTGAACTTCCAGGACAAAAGCAGCTACAATCAATGTACTCGAGATAGAGAACAAACCCATGAAAAGATGTGTTTCGACTTGACGACACAAAATCAGGAGATTCTTTGAAAAAGAATTCAAAGTAAAAGTCTGACATTGAGGAAAGTATGCTTGCAAAAGAAAAAAGACATTTGCCAGCACAATAAACATGAAGCAAAAGCACAATGGCTGAAAACAGCCAACTTTATGCTGTCAAATAATTGCAAATTGCTCTGACGGACATCTCTAAAGCTCACTGGTTGACATCTGATCAGATTTTAAATCAGCATTAAAAAGCACGACAAAGATAATACATGTTGCTGTTTTACTGAGTTCACTGAGTTTCAGACTGTTTCCTGTCTCTGAGCTGTTGCCAGGCAACCAGCTGAGATGACACAAGGGGTCTGAGCTTGCAAAAAACGGTCAAGTGGCCGTATCATTTTAAAAGTCCTACTTAGAACTCCTATTACCTTTAGACCTGCATCAGAAAGTTTTTAGAGCATTACCAGTGTCTAAATGATTAAAGACTTCTTACTGTGCATTACTCATTCATTGTCCATACCCATTGCTTCTTATTCTGGCTTGCAGGGCGGGTGGGAGGGCTGGCGCCTATCCCAGATCCTTTCAAGCAAGAGGCAGGGCACACCCCGGACAGGTTGCCAGTCCATCACAGACACAAACAACCACACATGCTCAGATTTCAGTGTTGCAGTCAGTTTAGAATAATCAATTAACCGTGCATGACTTGGACTATAGAAGGAAGTCAGATTCAGGTTCAGGTTGTTGTATCCAAATCCAAAAGAGTTAGAACACTCTGTAAAATGTAAATAAAAAGTCTCAGAATAATGTTTCTAAATGTAATGACCATTTGGAATATTCCATCATCTAGAGCACATAATATTATCAAAAGATTCAGAGAATCTGGAGACATCTCTGTGTACAAAGAGACACAGTTAAAAATCAGTATCGAATGTCCATGATCTTTGGGCCCTCAGGCAGCACTGCATCAAAAACAGGGAAGATTCTGACATGGAAATCACTGCATGGGATCAGAAACACTTTCAGAAATCATTGTCTGTGAACACAGAGATCCACGAACGCAGGTTAAAGCTCTATCATGCAAAGAAGAAGCTGTACGTAAACATGACCCGGAAATGCTGCCATCTTCTCTGGGTTAAAGATCATTCAAAATGGACTGAGGAAAAGTGGCGCACTGTTCTGTGGTCAGACGAATCAAACATTGAATTTCTTTTTATAAATCATAGACCCCACAACCTTTGGACTAGTGAGAAGAGGGACCATCTGGCTTGTTATCAGCACTCAGTTCAAAGGCCTGCATCTCTGATGGTATGAGGGTGTTAGTGTCTATGTAACTGAGAGCTTGTACATATGGAATGCTCCATCTGTACCGGAAGTTACATGCAGGTTTTAGAGCAACATTATGCTTCCATCCATCCCTCTCCCAAAGGTCCAACAACTGGTTTCTTCAGTTCCCAGCTGTTTACACTCTGTATTCGAAAGGAGGAGAGAGGATGTTACACAGTGGTAAACATGGTTCTGGAATTCTGGAATTGGGGTTGGGTTGGGGTAAAATGATCTCATGTCTCTGTTTGGCCAAAGCATTCTCAACTTGCAGTTTGGGCATAAGGGCTTAAACAAACCAGATGAAGTCTGACTCAAAAGATGTTTGTATGGGAGCACTTCCTGGATTCAACAATATGCATCTGAGGTGCTCTTTGGATAGGGTTGAGAAAACTAGAATAACAAAAAACTCCATGGCACTCCCAATTAAAAATAACTTAAAATTCCTTTATTCTTATGGGATAGTCATAGTGACATAAAACACAAACACATTTCCCCCAGGGAGTCAAACTGGGGGTATTTAAAGAGGAATTCAAATCTCCAGTGTTCCTTTGAGTCCCAGAGTCTTTAAAGAGGAATTCAACCAATATGAATTCTCCACCTGAAATGGAGCTTTCCACCAGCAGTACTATTCACACAGGAAACACAGAAAATAGACTACAGAGAACTACAATAAATGAACACATAAATGTAAAAGGAAATGGCATTGTTTGACCCACAAGATCCCTGTACTAATAGTCAACAACACCACATCATAAACAGTCACATTACAAAAAAAAGAATTCAGAAAAACAACGTTGACACAAAAATCATTACCGTTCCACAAAAAAAAACAGTCAAATCCAACTCCTCATTCAGGTCTGGATATCTAGTGGCCTGTAATCTAAAAATCTAAAAAGCCTCCCTCTGGTTGAGTTTGCTTTGCCTATCACCTATTCCTGTGGAAAGGGAGATATGTACAATTCCAAATGCTTACAATGTCAATGGATTACTCTTGTGGTGCTCCAAGAAATTTATGTCCATAGAATAGTTAACATTACCTGTACGAATTGCATATTTATGTTCTGCTAATCTATCCTGTAGACATCAACAACCAATCAGATAAAGTGTCAAAACTAGTGAGCTTCAGAGGGACAGATTTGGCTACCCGCAGGAGTTGTCATTCTTGTGATTGAGTCCTTCTCCACGCAGGGAATTATCACTATGCCAGAAGAGCAACAGTTGAGAGCAAAGGTGAATATATCTTAATACAAAAGCTAAGCGTAGATTAGATGTGAAGGAGTGCAGACCTCTCAACCAGACTTCCACAAACTTTATAATTTGTCTGTGTGTGTTAGTGTGTATATTTGCTCATGTATCCTTGCACATACATGACTATGTGCATCATCAGGATCATAATAATTACCATAGTGAGAGTTAATCTGTTGAGGGGGTGTGCTAATTCCGGGACACATTTTCGTAACATTTTCGTCCTGGTGTGTTTCCTATTCTGCCTCTTTCCTGATTCACATCTCAGCCCACCCACCAACCCCCCTGATTACTTATACATGCGCACACACACACACAGTTACACACACACAGACACACACAAAACACTTATTCATCTGTGACGGTGTAATACGGCCCACAATAGCTGCCTTCTGCACATGGCGAGAAAAGCGGCTGTGGTGACGAGTGACCTTTGCTGAAATTGCTGACCTTTTTCACACACTCCCCAAGTCTCACATGAATTGCTTTACACTCCTGGCTCTTGCACGCACACGCATAACAAATACCACCAACCTCCTGTCCTTTTATGTTCTTCCTTGGCAGTGCAATCCAAAAATGTTCAAGAATTTTAGTATAAAAGTGGATAAGGATGTATCCGGTATTCTGCAGATTCAACAACTGGAGATTTTTTTTTCTTGTTACAAAGGCAATCTGTAAAGTCAGGTTTCTTCTTCTCGCTATATTTCCGATATAGATGCCTAGGCAAAGGCATGTGATTGTTGGCATTTGTTTGTCTGTCAGCAACATTTCACATGAAATACCAAGCCGCATTTTGTGAAATTCAGTGAGAGTATAACCAAGGGAAGAACCCATTTGTATTTGTAGCAATGCCTGAGAACTCTCTCTAAAATTGTGACATGGGGCACTGGCCTTGGTGCCAGATGTGCTCTGATAGTACCCTTCCAGTCATTAGCATACACTGTAAAAGAATTTGTAGCCATGATTGACATAAAATATGTTTTGACATCTAGCTCGTTTAATTTTCTGATATGATTTTGGCAGTGGGGCTGCACGGTGGTGTGGTGGTTAGCACCATCACCTCACAGCAAGAGGGTTGCAGGTTCAACTCTTGGCTGGGTCCTTTCTGTGTGGAGTTTGCATGTTCTCCCTGTGTATGTGTGGGTTCTCTCCAGGTACTCCAGCTTCCTCCCACTGTCAAAAAACATGCATGTTAGGGTAATTGGTGTCTCTGAAATTGTCCTTAGAAGTGAGTGTGAGCATGTGTGGTTGTTTGTCTCGTGTGGCCCTGTGATGGACTGGCAACCTGTCCAGGCTGTCCCCCGCCTCTCGCTGGGATAGGCTCCAGCCCGACCGACAGATTCAGCGGGTATAGAAAATGGATGGATTTTGGCAATGTACTTTTGTGAATACAATCAACTCCAACTCCACTTTGTCTTTTGAACAAGCCTCATTAATTTGCTTGTTAGCCTTTGAAATAATTGATTGAAGATGGTTTTCTTTTTTGTGTGTTTCTTGTGCTTGTGCTCATGTGCCATCTCCTGAACCTTTGCCCATGTTTTGCATCCTTCTTTCATTCCTATAATTTCAGTTCTTATCATTCCATCGTCAGAAAGACAGTTTAAGACAATAATGGAGAAACAAAGAAACTTATGCTCACTTTGTTTGATTATTTTCTTTATTTTCTAACAAAGCAAAACACTTTTTTTCCCATTTAAAAATAAAGACAACATCACAGTATCTTTCATTTCTGTTCAGAAATTCACAGTCTTGATTCAGCTTGGGCTGAGATTTAACATATGGGACTGACGAGGAATATGCAACCTCTGGCTTGATTGTTGGGATCTGTATGATCATAATGAAATCAGATAAATTAAGGGATCTATTGGATTCAAATCTGTTAATTATAACTGATACAGATTGCTATGCATTTATTAAACTCTTCAAAACCTGTATTCTTATTTGCGTAGAAGGACTTGTTTGACTTTTAGGTCTCGTTTGAAATAAATGAACACATTGTTGTACACACACATTTACACACTAAGGCCTAGTGAGCAACAGGAAGCCGCAGGAAGGATCTTGAAGCTTTGAGCAACACAAAGCTGTGTTGGACCATACCCTGGTGTTATTTTACCAACTCCCAAGTGTTAGTTTGGGCTTTCAGATTAACAGCCTGTTTAACACACAGAGTTATTTAAATTTCATACTGGTTTTGCAGAGATGATCAAACTGGTCTCCTCACACTTAAAAACTGAAAAATACACTTCTATGAATCTGGAGCACAAGCCTTCTGTTGTTTAGTTTTGAGCATTATGTCCCTGTTCTCATGTGTAAAATGTGTCCTTTTAGTCCTTGTTTCAGTCTGAAGCATGTTTTTCATATTGCCTGAGAGGGGAAGAGACAAGGGTGGAAAATATATGGGGCATAAAAGGGTTTCTACATTCAAATAGTTCGCCTTCCTATCACAATCTACACATCTCTTCTATCACCAGAGGTGGTCATTTACTAAAAGTAAAGTATAAATCCAGCAAGTCTAACTTACAGAGTGCAATGGGTGTATGTACAGTGATGTTGTGTGGTATTTACAAGTAGTGGCAGTGGTGGTAGTTTGCTGGTATCTCAGGGATCCCACAAGATTTTGAATGTCATCATCTGTGTTAATCCACATCTTTCTCTTGAATCTGGTGATCCCAAACCCACCCTGACTCACCACTTTTATTTTTTGTAAGTTAATGTAAGTGTTGACCGGACGGTGAGCACTAGTTCATATAGGAAAAAAGCTGTCGATGAGTCACAACGCCTGCGTTGTTTACGTAACAGCTGGAGACCCCACCATTTTACTTGCCAGATTTGCCTACATTTGTACTGTCACTATCAGAGTCACCTTTTCGCAATGTGATCACCACTTTATAAAATGCATGTACTAAGCAGCATCTATCTCATCATTACTATCGTTTCTGGCTTTATGTCAACTCATCTGACCTCTACTATTTGGAACAGCTCCCTGCTGCCTCACCTGTCTCTTGCATCAGTGTAGCATCCCCTGGATAACCAGGAGGGAATTGAAAAGAATCAAGATGCAGGTTTTAGTTAGAAAAGAGCAGGAGGAGAAATCAGAAGATAGAACAGGGGTGGAAGAAGAAATGAGTTCAGCTAAAAAGGAAATGGAGGGAGAAAGTGACAATGCAGATGGAGAGCAGGCGGAGTGGGGTTAGAGTGATGGTTTGGGAGGAGGATGAGGGGAAAGCTGCACTGTCGTAGTTTGGAGGGCACTCCAGCTCAAAGCAGCGGATGGATGAGTCTTCATTGCCGTAATTAGCCCAGTATTCTTCTGGATCCAGCTTAGGGAGTGCTGCCTCATCTGCTGACAGTTCATATTTGGAGGGGATTGTTTCGGAAGGGATTTTTGGGACGTACTGGGCCTTGACAGGGGAGAATGGGAAAGCTTTCACTGTTTCTGAGTTCTTCTGGTACGAGGTCTTGGATGAAGATGCAGGCTTGTGCTTGGAGAACCACCAGCGGGTCTTGGTGCTGAAGGTGGTTGTTGTGCTTCCAGCCAGTGAGCCTGGGTCAGGCACAGGACAGAGAGCAAAGTCCATTTCCCGCAGGAATCTGAGGTCCTGGCCACGACGCTGGGATGGGGATGAGCACATGAGCTCGGAAGAGGAGATGCGGACTTTGCGGAACCACTCCCAGAGGGGAAGAGCCTCACAGCCACAGGACCAGGGATTCCCATTGAGGCGGAGAAACTGAATGCCTTGAGTATCTTTCATGGCCTGACCGGGCAGCTCAGCCAGGGAATTGTTGAAAAGATAAAGGATGGTCAGGCGGCCCAGGTCACGGAAAGCCCGACGATTGACCTGTCTGATGCGGTTGTCATGGATAAGGAGGCGGTCCAGATTGACGAGACCTCTGAACACATTTTCAGAGAGGGCGCGGATACGATTTCCATGCAGGAACAGATGGGTTAGGTTGACCAGATCTGAGAACAGGTCATCATGAAGAAAGTGGAGTTGGTTTTCCTGCAGAGTCAAAATACAAGATGATTTAGTGCTGTGAAAAATAATCTGGGAAAGTTGAGACTGTTGGGAATAGCTCTAGTTGCTAAAAAAAAAAAAAAAGCAATTGCATTTACACAGACTATGAAAGCTCATTATTTTGGTTTCAGATGCTAGATGGTCTGGTTGATTTTAAAAGCTCCCTCTTAGAGTATTTTACAATGTTGTACATTTATTTTGGGGGTCTACTAGAATCTGTTCATATGCTTTAATGTTCAAACACATTGTTTTTCCTCATATTGTGCATTACTGCAGCACCTCTTGTCACTTTCTATGTGAAAAGCTTTGTTTTAAATAGATGCACATTTAAGTCAAGCTACGATTATGGCTCAAATAGGCCATTCAAGTCACCCACTCTCCCTGTTTTAGTAAAAAACACAAGACGGGGAACTGATTTATCGACACAAGTATGTGGATTTTGCTACATTAGGTGTCAAAATGCCCCCTTCCTGCTTGTTAGTATCATGTATTTTCCCAATTGACGTATATTATCAAGGACCAAGAGAACTGACAAATAATTCAACTGACAGCAAATCAATACTGTGTCAAGCAGTGAATTACAAAGCTTTACAGATCTGTACATGTGTGAGTGCAATACATCTTTTTTTTTTCTTTTCTTTAATATACATGCAGTCCCCTATGAAGATTTTATTTTTCCTTGCAGATTCTTCTACTGAGCGCTGGTCAGCTCCCTAACTTCATTATCTGGGTGTCTTAATCTGACTGAAAAATCTGATAATTTTAACAATTTACTTTACTAACATGTTTATGTATATTATATAAAAGTCTGATTTTCAGTCAGACTAACACAATAATTAGATAGTTTATACCACTGAGTAAATGGGCTGTCTGTAAGGTCTCCCAAAAGACCCAGTCATTGGTTGCTTGATAGCAGATTGCAGATAGCTGCTCATTTGTTGTTTGAGGTGAACCAATGAAGTTTTGAGGCATTACACAGGTGGAAGAGAAGCCAGGACTAAAGCATAACATTGGAAGTGTTGTGTTTTCTGTGGGAGAGAACAACCTCCTTTGAAATAAAGAAATAATGTGAAGCCTCCCTTAAGTTGGAGCAACTCTGTAAGTCAAACGTTTTGCTGTGTGGTTAATGCAGTATTTGACGTATTGCACATTCATTTTCTTGATAAAACTTCCATTTTAAAATGATTGGAACCCCAAATTAGTTAAAGAAGTTAAACATGATCAGTAACTAATGATGCCTTGGTTGCCTTGGTTTTCTGCATGCTTTGATAGATACATACTCGCAATTTGCATCTGTTGTGTTGAACTCACTGAACTTACTAAGATGTAATCCTTCTACATGAGCAGTAAGAAAGCACCAGTGTGTGTGGGTAAGCAGCCTGCATGTGGGCGACTGTAAAATGACTGATGTGTTGATAAATTAATGCTGCAACACCAGCATACTTTATACTGGTACTATTAGAAGCGACACAATTCAGATAAAACTGATCAAAGACAGCAATCTAGCTATCATAAAAGCTGTGGGGGAAAATGTTGCCTTTACCTGCAGGTAGAGAAACTGAAGGCTGTACAGCTTGTGGAATATGTCATGGGGGAGAGCAGCCAGCTTGCAGCGATGCATGTGCAGGCTCTGCAGCTTCTCCAGGCCCCTGAATGCTCCACCTTCCAGGTGCCGCAACGATGGGTTGTCGCCCAGATCCAGCTCCTCCAGGATCCTGAGGTTACTGAAGGCTCCAGCCTCAATCCATGTGATGTTGTTGCCATACAGCCAAAGCACCTGCAGAGGGATTCAGCAGTAGCAGAGATAAGAAAAATCATTGAATTAGCAAGAAATGAGAAATTGAGTGAACATCTCTAAAAAATAGTGTCAGACTGCTGCTCTCACCTGTGTTTCAAAGCCAAAAGAGTCGGCGCGAAGCTCTGTGATGCGGTTGTTCTGCAAGAAAACGCGCTGCGAGTCATAGGGCACACCAGCTGGCACTATTGTGAGGTTCTGAGACTGGCAGCTGACCGTCATGGGCGTAGGATAACACACACACAGCCTGGGGCATGCGGCAACCCCGCCCGGCTTCACCACCACCAGCCACAAAATCAGCCACAGGGACAGTCCACCTGAAGATACACAGGGGGGGGGGGGGGGGGGAGGTGATTAGATTTGATCAGAGTGAAAAAAGGTAAAAATGTAACATGAGATTAGCAGCAAATGGTCGTTGTTAGGAAAACCTGTACATTGTGTGTGAGCGTGCGCGCGCATGTCAATGAGTGATAGACAAAAACTGAGAGGCTGATTTCAGCTTTAGGCAGCAGCATCTGTCTGTCAACTCTGTTCTTGTGATTCATCTTAGCGTGACTTGTTGATGAACTGCAAAACTTTAAACTTCATTTTTAATTCAGACGACATGACAAAAAAAACCATTCACCCATACACATCTAGCCTATCACTTTACAAAGTTATCTGAGACATTGTTACATAACTTTGGATTTATACAATTTAAAGTAACTTGAAGCACAAATTAGCAATAGCCTGCGAACCTTCAAAGGGCAAGAAAAAAAAAAGAGAGAGAGAAGATCACACGTGATTGCATTAGCCTGGTTTCCTAGTTCTCAGATTATTTGCACCAAAAGGATGTTTCCGCTGAGAGGTGTACCATTGTAGAGACTGCATGGGCTACAACCAGTAACCAGACCCAGATCAGGTTCAGTGCTCATTAATAATTTCAAGGCTTCTTGGTAGAGCTCGGAACAGGAAAAGTACATGCATTAAATAGCAATGAGGTTCCCATTCATCTTCTCTGCACAAGATTTTCCAGTGTCTAACCTATTGACCTCTTAACAAGTTGGACTGCTTGTGGCGCTAACCACTAGAGCTGAAGTTGAAACGTGTTGGACGAATACAAAACTTTTTGTCTCGAGATTTCGTTAACCGAGAGGCGCGGTGAGGTGAGGATGGTGCGCGCACAAGTCATGCTTATAACTCTCCGTGCGTATACGGAGAGATTGGAAAAGTATGTTTGTTATTATTTTTTTGTTATCAGGATGTTTTTTTATAACAAAAGAAAAAAATAACATATATTAATATTTTTGATTACATGTGGTAAATAAATTTACATGAATAAATATTCTGTAAAGTCAGACCATGAAACGTTGAGATGTTTACGTTAATTTACCCAAATGTGCGCACTTCTTGAATTTTAGATATGCTATATTATTATCACAATATTCATAGAAAAAAACTATATCCAACACAAATGATCTAATCTGAATTTAAATGAACGTGATCTCAAAGCAAGCAATTTGAAGAGGCAAACAACTTGTGCGTAAAAGCTTTCCACACACGTTAAAGACCAATATGTGAAAATGTGACCGATTTAAAATTTCAAACTTGATTTCTTAGGAAATCTCCTCTTAAAATCTAAGAATCTAAGTATAAACAAAGTGCCAATAAGACAATTAAACTCACATGGATATATTTTCAATACATTTTGTCAACATCCTGCAGGTGCGAGGCTGTGAAGTACTTACTCTTAAAGTTGTGCGCGCTGGAGCGCCTGACAGTCCAACGACTCTCCATGTCGAACCAAAGCCGAAAGCGAGTTAGCCTGCGCGGCGTGGAAGTGCCTGCTTGCTGCTATCTCTGCTGAGGTTCAGCTCTGGTGACCGAGTCGCTTCGGCTTCAAGCAGTGATGCCCAGGAGTCCCGGGGAGCTGTTTATATTCGCGGCAAGATCATCGCCCACAGCCGTGGGCAGCGAAGGATCCTTTCTACGTCAGCTCGGGAGGAGGGGTGGGAGCTGCTGAAGGAAGCGACGAGAAAGGCAGTGGAAGAGAGGGTTTAGTCACTGTCCTTTAATGGTGGTAACAAGCCACTGTCTGCCAAAACTGAGATTCATTCCTTACCATTCATTATTGTACAGTTGGCCATTAAAAGAATTATGAAGCACTGCACTTTACATCTTACATGTTAGAATTTATCTAAAAAAGGAGGAAATTATCAAAAAAAATTTTGCCGGTCCTTGAAGACAAATACACTGAATGTAATTGCTGTAGTAACTAATCTATCCTTCATCGAAGACCAAGTAATGTGGGAGGAACAGTTGACTGCAAATGAAGGCTGGAGGTCAGATGGAGGTTGTTGGTTACAACAAACTCACGAGTTCCCGGAGAAAAGCCAGATCATTTCAGCTACTGTACTACTAATTAGAAACGTTTGTGGTTTCACCTGTGGCTCATGCGCTCACACAGAGAGTAGGAAGGGAAGGTGGGAAAGCTTATTTGGCACTAAAATCTAAATACCATTTCTCTTCAGTGTAGGCCAGCTTGGACAGAAGCCGAGAGCTGCCTACAACAACAGATGAACATGAAAGGGAAACCCAGCGGTGGAGCGAGGTGATCTAACACAACATATGGACACGTTACTTTTGTGTGAGGAGGAGAGAGATGACATAGTACTGAGAAATTTTTGTGGTACACTACATACTGCTTATCAAGTTGCATTAATCACCAAACATATTGTCTTTTTTTCATGACCCATTTGTCAAAGTAACACAATCCAAGAAGAGTGTCTCCATCCTCTGCTAAACAGCAGGCCTTTCTTTCTTTCTTTCTTTCTTTCTTTCTTTCTTTCTTTCTTTCTTTCTTTCTTTCTTTGTGCCGTGGATGTAAGTTAAGATTGTATCAAATCATATCAATAATGGCCAAGAGAGTGTATATCTGACTGATAAACATCTTCATGTTTATTTGGTTGCAGTGCAAACAATTTGGTGGGGAACGTGTGGTGGGAGGAACGTGGTCTTGTGCATGTGAAGTAAACCATGGCAGAGTAAAGGGTTGGCTGGATTTTACTCACTACTGGCTCCTTTACTGACATGGGTCATGGTCCTGGTCCATCATGATGCACATCATCTGTTCCCAAGTGGACACACACTCACCAAAACCTACTCCATGGAAGGTCATCTGCAACTGCAAGCTGGGAGCACAGCACGGCGAGTAAATGGCGCGTCTGGAATAACTGACTTTTTGGCCGCAGCGCTGTGAGTGGGGGAGGTAGACAGCTCACCAAGCAGGCAGCCTCCCCGGGGGGCTGTGGAACTGATAAGGTCAAGTGTGCGTGTGCACGTATAATGTATTCACAGTGGTCTTAGAGTAACAAGGGTAGGCAGCTGGCTCACTAACTAGTCTCCATCTTGGAGGACGTTGTGAGTGTGTGAATGTAGGAGGTTCTTGGTGCCCCTTCCACAATATTCATCAAGGATCCAAACTGGCACTTTGGATGCATTCAGATTCTTTGTGCTTGTGTGTGTTTTTTCATTGTGTTTAATGTTGTACACAATGATGTTGGTGTGAGTGCAGTGACAAATGAAAATGCATAAATGTATGTATCAACACACACGCATATATTCTCTCACTCGCCTGCTGTGACAAAGTGAATCATTGGGGTGCTGGCATTTGAACTGGTGTAAACACAACATGTTCAATAGATCTGTCCTGATCCTAAATTAACATGTTTCTGACTCTACCCATCATTTACCCCCACCCCCTCAAACACACACACACACACACACACACACACACACACACACACACACACAGAGTATGTGTCTCTACCCATTGGGTGCAGAGTGAGAATCACGGAGAAAACTCCAGAAGCCAGCCTCCAATCTCCCAGTTCAAAAAGTGTAAAGGGATAATGACACTGATTTCTTTCTAAAAGTTCACGCCAAGTTTTGGGGGAGGTTTAACTTGCCCTCAAAGAAATCTTGGGTCAGGATTTGCCACATGTGGTATTTCATTGTTATACCAATATGCTATCTAAGCATGCCAAGTCCAATAATCCTTTGAAATCAGAGCTTTTAAATGCAGTGTGAAGTGAGTCACACAACATGTGGGTGTCATTTGGGAAAGTAAAGGTCTTACAAGACTTTGTTAACAAGACAATGAATCATTTGATATTTTGTGTCAAAAGAGAAGCAGTGTAAAAGCTTGTGTTTGCAACCAATTTATATGTACGCCTGTTAAGGTCTTTAAAGGCCTATAAAGGTTCTAGGTTGCATAGGAATTTAAAATCATGCATCCGAAGCCGAATGTCACCTAATTTAAAAAACATGCATTGGTAAAATACTCAAACATTGACCTGAACCACAACATACAACAGGGTCATGGTTATGATTGCTGATTTCTGATCATTTCTTTCAAGTCAAGTGACTGAGTCTGAGGCCAGAATTGTCAGTTTTTCTCAGAGGGCGTACAATCTATCAGCTTCAATTAGTTAAAGAAAAAAAAGAACTGAAGATGATGGTTTAAATGATGGTAAAACCTGAAACTATCATTGTTACTATTTTCAGCTCAGTCTTCAGAATAATAGCATACTAAAAGCATAATTTACATGTACAGTTATAATGTCAGTTTTCCCTTGTCCTCTTCCTCTGTTATGATTTGTAATAACAACCTCAAAGCTGACACCAATCGCCAATCAACCTAAGCGTGTTTTGAATAGTGGCAGGAAGCCAGAGTACCTGGAGAGAACCCACACACATGCATGGAGAGAATATGCCAACTCCACACGGAAAAGCTCCAGCTGCGTTTTAAACCAGGAATCTTCTTGCTTTGAGATGACGTTGAAGTGACAGTGCTGACCACCACACCACCGTGTATGAGAAAATCATCCAGTTACAAAAGGTATATATCAATGGCACAAAAAAAGTATTTTTTCTTGAGCACATTCAAGTCAAGTCAAGTCAACTTTATTGTCAATGCTGCCATATGTGCAGGGCATACACAGAATTGAAATAGTGTTTCCCTCTTATTCCTGGTGCAAAACAGCAGTAAACAAGAAGTAAAATATAATATATATATATAAAGTAGGAGGTAAAAAATATATATATTAAAAAATATATGTACAAGTTAAAAGATATGTAAAAACAGCAGTGGCAAATCTGTATATATATATGGCAGTATAAACAGAATTTACAGTATGACTTATACTATGAAAATGTCAGACGTTAATACCTTTAGTAACGCTGCATGTATGAAGAACAAACAAGCTAAAGTCACAAAGCTGCTACCCTAATTCAAATGTAATGTTTACGTATAGACTGGAGTCCATAACTGGGGGTTTTTGGCTTGAGGCATCAGATCATGCGTCATTGTCTTCCTTGTTTACAAGTAGGTGTCAGACCTAGCTGAGATAATAATGGTCGTGACCCTGCTAAAAAGGACTTTTTACAATTTTTCACATAAAAGTACAGTACCAATGTCACTGGCTTTGGACAAGACTTCGAGTTGGTGGGACAACTTTGAGATTTCACAGATAATAGCAAGAAAATGCTTATATGTCAAGGACATCACTGTTGCATCCACTAAAGGGCAGAGAACTGTCAGTCAGTTCTGTCAGTTCTGCCCAAAAAAGTTGCTTTGACGCCGTAGTGCTTAGCTTTAATTGTGTCTGCATATTAACACGAGGACAGATATCTTTTTGGAAATAGTGCTGTGTGGACATGATTTTTTTTTAAGGAAGGAAAATACCTGTGTTTGTATGTATTGTTTTTTTTTAAAAAATTCATCTATTTATCTATTTTTGTAGATGAAGTAACACACTATGTTCCTGAGCCCATGCTGTGATTTTTCCTGACAGAATTGTATCTGTTTTTTTTAAAGCTGTGCCGCCTGTTTGGATACGTCAGGATTTAGAGTTTAGTAAAACACGACATGTCATGGCATCAATTTGTTACATTTAGTTTTGTGTTGCAAAACTGAGCATCAGTAAGCTCAGTGTTTGTGTTCTCTCTCTTATTCATTAAGTTTAAAATATGTATTGGTTTTATTAGCTGTCTGAAGCAGATGGATCAACACATGAAGGCTGTCAATATGGCACTTTTATTTATTTTTTTACACCACTCTCAGTAAAAAGACAATTCAGCTGGCACAGTTTAAATAAGCCTGTTTAATGAAATTTTAAAAAAGACATTCGGCCTTTGCATGATATTTAGTCCAATAACAAAACATTAATGTGAAAAAATCACCTCATCGACAGACTGGCTTATTTTTATCTTTGTCTCCTCCCGCCTTCACTTCTATTTCTGTCAAGCATTTATGCAAGTATTTATTTTTAAAGTGACAAGATGCTCTACCCGTGATCATCGATGACGCAGATGCAAGGGAGGAACCTGTCACTGTGCACATGCTCCATGGGCGCACATACACAGACTTGACATGACAGTGTTTGAGGGGTTGTATCAAGTCTTTTCTTGGCTCATTGTGTGTTTGGGCACAGCAACTGTTGTGGAGGAGTGTGCCTGTTATTTCAGGTGACAGAATGTTTTTCCCCAAGACCCTTCTGCCCCATGAGAAATCTCTGCACAGCTCTTACCAAAAAAAACAAAAAAAAACCTGCCAGCCTGAGTGCCAACTGTCTCTGCAAGTATGGGAAAGCCAAACTGCTTTCTTAGGCTACATCCTGAAATCTTCAGATTCAAACCTCATTCCTAACATTTCCTTATTTGAGGACTCCATTGATTCATCTCTGCACAAAGTAATCGTAAAGTCACGTTATCAGTCTACTTTTATTCTTGACAATCATCTTCATTTTCACACGCTGACTCTGTAGTAAAGTCAGGTTTCAGGTATGGTTATGTTTTTTGGTTTTATATTTTATGATTTTTTTACTGGTAAAAAGCTTGTGAAGTGTATCCTGTTCTGTTCGTCTTCTTGAAAAATTCTTGGAACACATAACTGTCAATTTTCAAACATGTAGTCTTAAAATTCACAAACCAGCTCAAACAGTTCATAATGTTTAGCACAGCTCCCTCTTGAGCCACAAAAAGCTTTCTGCAACTTTTTCCACATGTTCTGTCAAAGCCATTCTTCAGTTATCTCCTGTCTAGACCATTGTCCTTCCTTTTGCTGACGGGAGTAGTGTTCAGGTCATCCCACTAATTTTTTTCTGTAATATATAAAAAAAAGAATTTCAGAATTTCTGTTTTAATCTAACTGTGACACAAACAGTTGCTTTGCAGTCACATGGCTACTTTTAGGGAAAAAAAGTTATAAAATTCTTTCTTTTTTTTTTTGTTACCGGGTCACAGTAATAAAGTTGGAACTGACCGTATAGATTTATCTCAGTTACTATAATATTTTAGTTTTTAGAATTTCCTATGATCTTTCTTCAGGGCTTCTTCACTTGGTAAATGCTATTTTTTCTATACACTGTGCTTTTAGTTTGTGAAGCCACTTCAGAGACATCCTATCAAGTCACTGTCACAAAATCAAATCAAATTAAATCAAATCAAACTTTATTTATATAGCACTTTTCATACTAAAAATCAGCACAAAGTGCTTTACATAATAAAATCAATTATCAAATCAATTCATGCATAAACTCACACACAACATCACACTGACCAATTATCCTGAGAACAAACTTTATTTGTCATTTTCTGGGCCAGTCTGCAATCCAGAAATGAATACACGGATGGGAAAAATAAAGTATTTCTTTTTAGATTCTCAGGTTTTAGTATGATATAGGTTTTACTATGGTTTTACATGATAGAACATATGTGGTCCTTACCAGGTTTCAAATTTAGGTAAATAGAACATCAAACTATCAACTCCTTCCATGGGAATTTGGGGGGCAAGTACGGGCTGCTAATTAAATTCACTTGATTAATTGATCATCAGTAAGAGTGACCCCCCCCCCATAAAAGCAAAAGTTTTGGAAATTTGCTTATTTTGAGAATTTAGGTGAGTGTAAATACAATGTCAAGGAGGGAAGACATTGTTTACTCTCATCAGAAGTGATGAGAGTACCTTTGTACAGAGTGCACGGTAGCTAACATGAGGGCTTGCCCACCAAACTGATGTGCTTGAAATACTTGGTTGGAGACTTGATTCTCAAATATTTTTCTTCTGCAGTTAAGCCACAGCCAGTGCTACTGTCTTAGGCAGTCTGTTTTTGTTTTTTTTCTTCCCAAACACTGCAGAGGGAATGCTAAAGTAATGGCTAGCCAGTGGGTAATGAACATTATACCTGTCTGTTCTGGGTATCCCTATACCACTCTACTATTGTGCTTTAATAGGCAACTTGTTGCCTTTCCACTCTGTAATGGCAGGTTTTGCAATTGTAAATGTACATGTCTATTGATGTTGCATACTTTGAATTTACAACTTCTAAATGGGAAGTCAAAAGTTGGTATCCTGGGTAAGCTTTATTGAGTCCTTGCACAGTTGGAAATGTACATGGTTTACTAAGTATATGTAAAATCTTTCATTTGCTAATCTGCTCTCAATTGCTGAGCAAAGTATTGGTAGAACAAATTGTGCTCTCCCAGTACCCAGCTTGTCATTTGGCTTTCAAATTTCGAGCCAGCAGTCTTGTCTCATAAGCGATCCAAGAATGATCTCGGACTCGGAGCAACCTTAAGCGAAAGGATGTGTTGCTGATGCTATTTAAGAAAAATTACTGTTTTGAAGACTGGTTTGTCTTGTAAAAATATATAAAAAAAGAATCTTTTGAATTTTGATAAGCCTCGATTTATTCAAAAGATTTCTCAATTGGCCTATTTGACTTGTTTTAAAAAACATTGTTTTAATGTGCTCTTTTCCAGTCTTGTACACTAATGCTTGAGCAGCAGTGGCGCAAGTGCTGCAGGTAATTTCTAGTTTGTATAGTCAGTCTTTGCACAATTGAATCTTGAGCACTTTAAAAACTAGTCATTGTCATTCAAATTTTTTTTTTTCTGTTTATGGAACCCCCTCAGCTGCAAAAGTCTTTCTGCTTTGTCTTTTTAAGGGTTTATCTTCACAAGGATATACCCTTTAAATTTTTTTATAGGGTCTTGCACACAATTATTCATTAATTAAAAAAAATTAAAAATTCATTAGACATTTAAACTGTGCTTACAGTTGCTTTGAATGCAAATTAATTTCAAATTCTCACTGTGAGACTAGACCTTGCGCTTTCATAGGAATCAAATGCATTCATTCGTCAAAAGTACTCAACCAAAAACATTGACTTAGTAAATCAAACATCTGGAAACACTGATTGAATCACTTCAATGTTTATTCCAGTAGAGTTTTATCATTGTATATAAAGTATAAAATAACTGCACACATTATAAATAACAAGTGCACTTTAAATTTTGAGGTTTTTAAAAATTAAGGATATTAATTCCCTTCCTTATACAATTGAAAAACTATCGATAGCGACATTTCATTTTCTGAGGCACAGTGAAGTTTATATATCACTTAAAAAAAAAAAATACAATCACCCTGTAATATGAACTCACTAGTAATTGAAAAAAAATCCCTTTAGAATCCTTTAAATATATATATGACATGATACAGTATATAAAAAATAAAAAAAGTCATTACTCTCAGTGAAGTTAGTATTTAACGGGTCTGCTGTGGAGCCAGCAGATGGCAGAGCTGCGTGAAAACAGTATAACACTTTGAACATGGTAACCCAAAAGTCTCTTATGCAGTAACTACGCTTAACAGAGTTTTATTCATTTTTTTATTCTCTTTATGATAATGTAAATTGATACGATTTGAAGAGGTCTGCATCAAAACATAATCTGTTACATCGTCAGATTTTGGCACCCTGATGTCACAAGAATGGATGACAAATAATAAAAAATATAATATATAGAAAATAAAAAAATTATTATTCCACTGAACAAGCAACACATGTCATAACTCAGTTGAAACTTCATAATTTGAGCAGCAACCATGCTTTAAGTGCGAATTAACAAAAAGCTTCCAAAAATCACATTAGCACCATTTCAGTCAGGGCTCATAAGTGTCGAAATGCTCTCTGAAACCCTAAGTGCTGGAAAACTTTCATTTTATTTGTATTCTTTACAAAAATACAACTGTGAGACTGTGTGGAGAATTTTTTTTAACAAAATAGACTCTGGGAACCTGGTTCTGTTGCACACCTTAAGACATGTTTGTCTGAAGAATGACACAAAACAACTGAAACTCTTGCTTGGTATCCTTAAAGTGTTCACTGACCCAACTCTTTTTGGAATGTTTTGCACGCCTGAAATGCAAAACTGGATGTATATATTAACACATTTCACGACTGCTTTTGTACTTTTCATACTGTCCCAACTTTTTCTGATTTGGGGTTATAATTCACACTCGATGTGCCCAGAGTCTTGAGAATGGAAAAATACTCACAATCTCCACAGAGGTAAGGGTCTTTCACAGCCATGTGAGCACAAACCATGCACATAGCTGTAACAGCTGACAAGTTTTAAAAGTGGGTCTTTGTTTTTTTTTATTTTTACAGGGTTTAAGAGGTCTCGGCGATGGCTCGCTGGGAGGTAACACTTCGACAGTGCAGGTAAATAGAGAGGGGGTGGATGAAGGCCAGCAGGCTGAGCACTGTCAGGCCAATGTTCACCTGTAGAAACATGAAGGGGAGGATGTCACGGGAGGAAGGTTCAGAGAATATGCAAGCAAGTCATGAGTATTAAATGTACTTGCATATAAAGGGTCTCCATCCAGAGCTCCTTTCACCAGAGCAAAGCAGGGATATTGTAGCAGGGAAAACACCGCAGACAGAGCCATGACCAGGCCGTACAGCTTCCCAAAGTGGCAAGATGGGAATCTACAAACAACAACAAAACGACAAAGAAGCTCAGTGCCAGAGGGGATTACCTTAAAATTGAAGAATCAAACCAGCAATTTCTTTTTGCTAATGTTGACTTTAGCCAGAAAAAAACATCATAATCTGGTAGGAAAATAGCATTTTCTGGAATGACCAAAAGTGGGTGAAACAATGAGTAAAATCAAAACACACAAAACATTTCCGTCTCAAAGTGACAAATTGATAGAATAAAGTATTATACATTATGGCGGCATTACATTCAGCACAATTGACATTTAGTGCATACATTTACTAAAGCAGAATATTTGTAATTATATGTGAAAATTATACCTTGTGACCCTATGAAAGCATAATACAGTTATAACTGTTGTAATGGGTTTATATACCGTCATCCTGTCAAGAACCTCGATACATAGATATTTTTGAATCCCGTTCTTTCTCCCTTTGAGCACATGAACACCTCTTGTGCTTTCACACTTTCACTGCCTTCATACTGTTCCTGCATGTCCACCAATATCTGTGTATATTTGATCGATACTCACGCCACACTGATGAAGGCTGCATTGCCGCCGTAGAGGAAGGAGCGATTGAGCACCTGCAGGACGAAGGTGAGGTACTGAAGAGGCAGGTAGGGGGTGGAGGCACACACGGAGAACAACACACACTGCAGTGCCGTGAGGAAGAGAGAAAGCACAGAGGCCCGCAAGTCCACCTCCTGTTCGGTCTCCCCTATTGACATACACACGTAAACGCACGCGTGAATGAAATGAAATGAAGGTTTTAGGATGCTGTTTTAAAAAAACTACTCAGGTCTAAGATTGCTTTTTGATAGGACTTTAAGTGTTGGTGGGTTATCCATTTGTGTTGTGTTACCTGCAGCACGAGGTTTGCCTTTATGTCTGTCCATTATGAGGCCGTTCCAGGGAGCACAGAGCACGCCGCACAGCTGGGTGATGGCAAAGGCGTTGGTGTACTGGCTCACTGCAGGGACACACAAACAATATACGATGGTAGGATGTACAACAGCTCTTTGGGACAATTTCCCCAATGTGACATAACTGAACACAAGAATGCATTTCAAAGGGAGGAGTGCATTTTTAGTGTTGAGCTTATGACTGCCAGTTATGCTGGGCACATTAAAGTAGTATGAAGCTTTAAAGGCGGTGCAAGAGTTTGTCTTGAATACAATATTTCCCCCGATGAGAAGCAGCGAGCGGACGAGATGTGTCTCATATATAGAAGCAGAGTTTTATAAAAGAAAAATCACAAGAGTGAAATATGATGCTCAGTGATTTCAACTGTGTGTGTCTGTTACATTTCTGGTTGCTGTTCAGGTAAACGAAAGGCCATCACAATGTTTGATTTCTCCAAACAGAAGAAAGTAAGCAAACTTGGTGAAAGAAATTTAAGCTCACTCGCGTGTTTGTGGAACAGTAAAATAAGATTTCTATGTATGAAAAATAACTTAAATGATTATCAAAGAGTTTCTCCTGAAGGGAAATTAAACCAAGCTTTTAAGCTGCACATATATATTGTCCCTGACATTGTGAAAAAGGAGTGTTGGTATGTGATTACCCAGTGAGGACTCTCCAGCTGTCAGCCTCTGCAACATTGGGTTGAGGGTGCCGATGAACAGGTAATGTCTGAGCTGCATCACCGACAACCACAGCAGGTGCCACACAAAGAACCTGGACATCAGACACTCACGGAAACTCTTCTCTGAGAGAGAGCGCAGGAGGGACACAGGAAACAAGGCAGCGAAGCAAAAATGAATAAAAGTGAAAGCAGAGAAACAAAATATAAGATGACTTCATCCTTTTTACATCATCTGGTAAATATCACGCACAAACCTTGCTTCATGGGGACATCCTTGGTGAGTGGTGTTTCCTCTGCCGTTGTATGTGCGTGACCATTAGCCGCCACCTCTGTGCTCCCAGTGTCTGATTTACTGCAACTTATCCTGCAGAGGTCGTGAAATAATTATTCACATTAACTTTAATATAAACAGAGAACAGGATATAAAAGATATTTTAAGAAAAAATACTAAAAACACAACTGATACATATTAACTTATTCATGACTGAAAGCTTTTTTTTGTGTTCTTTTTACTTGTTTTCATTCTTTCTTTACTTAATGATCTTAGATAGGTCTCATCTGTCACACCGCGGTGAGGTCAAGCAGGTTTTTTGTCTCGTCTCCATGTCATGTCTCGTCATTTCCTGTTTTATTTTGAAAGATTAACTCTCCTCTCGTTTCAGGTCACTTGCCTGTCTCCCCCTGTCTTGTGCCAGTGTGTTGTATCAGTCCATTTCATGTGCATCACTCTTGCCTTTATTCCAAGCCTGACCATAGCCCTGTATCAAGTATTGCCTTTCGGTATTTTCCTCTTCAAGAGAGATTTTTTGTTTTTGATTAAGTTTGATAAATTAGTCCTGTTAAAATAACAGAGTAAGTTTATTTTTATAGAATTCTTGTTTTTAAATTTTCATAGAGTAGTTTTTAGGAGAGGTTATTTGTTTTTCCTCTGTAGCAGTAGTAACGTTTAGTTAAAGTTAAAGTTTGATAGACCCTTTTGTTTGTTCCTCCGCATAGTGGAGTGATTTTGATTTCCCTGATAAATTTTCATAGATATACTTCTCTAATTTTGGAGAAGTGTATAACTATATATATAATATTTCTATAGCCTGTTTTGTTTCTCTCTCTGGAGAGACTTGATAACATCTGCTCCTATAATAAAAGCTTTGGATATAACATCTCCTGCTCCTGCGTCCTCCATTCCCTGGGTGTGACATCGTCTATCTAAAAGGAAGACGGCAGCACCGTTTGGGCTTGTTAAGTTACATCTGAACAAAGAAACAAGACTTCAAGGAAAGTGTTCTTTAGAGAGACAAGACTGAAAGAGAGAGAGGTGGGTCATAATGTACAGCAGCACGGTTGGTGAAAACCAAACACAGCAAATCAGCACAAACACCTCATTGCAACTTTCAGGCATGGTGGTGGAGGGCTGGTGATTTGGGCTTGTTTTGCACTCGCAGCACCTGGACACCTTGCAGTCATCGAATCAACCATGCACTCCTCTGTATACTAAGGTACTGTAGAGTCAAATGTGAGGCCACCTGTTGCTAAACTAGGCTGAAACTGAATCGTGCAACAGAACAATGACTTTACTTCAAGTTATTGCTGCTGCGGGTGCTTTGACAAGCTGTTGACTCATGGGGTGTACGTAGTTTGTTCACACACTGTTTCTGCATTTCGGATTAGATTTGTTAAATAAATATTGACACGATTTAATATGTTGTGTGTTGTTGCTGATCTGAGGTTGTATTTATCCAGTTTTGAAAAGGCTGTGGAGGCACAAAACAACTGTCATATAGAAGTAGTGTGTTTCTTGCTGTCGTGTTAGATAAGTCTGGTCATCTTGACATAAAAAGCAGTACCGTAATCTGAAGACAGAGGGAACATGCTTATCAGAGTTTTAAAAACCACAGTAATTTTACAAGGGCGAATCCTTTTGACGTATGTCCTGTGAGCAGAATCCATGCAAACACATGTTTTTACATCATTTTCTGTAAAACTGTGTCTCTCCTAAGCTGAGAGCCTGCATCAATGGCTACAGAATACACACTGATGCATCTTGGGTTTCTCTGACTTGACCATAGCCAATATGCACCACCATTTCAATACTGGTCAAGCAGTCACTCTTTCCAATTTAATTATAATTGTGTTTCACTTAGGGTAAACTTAGGCTGTAGCTCAGGAGGAAGAGCAGTCGCCCACCAATCAGAAGGTCAGTGGTTCGACTCTGGCTTCTGGGCAAGACACTGAACCCCATGTTGCCTACCGATCCATAGGTGTATGAATGTGTGTGTGAATGATTAGAAAGCACGTAGTGTGTATAGACGTAGACATGCTGTATAAGTGTGTGTGAATCTGGCATGTGGTGTTAGAAGCGCTTTGAGTGGTCAGCTAGACTAGAAAAGTGCTATACAAGTACAGTCCATTTACCATTAGTGCAAAGGTAGCAAATATTTCTAAATCTTATCAGAGAAAATAATCATGTGCATTTCATGCCTTTATTATTTACAAGTAGATAACAAGAATGAATCAATTTAGATGATTATTTCCTTTGCAGTACTGTATATCACAGTAATTCATATTAATTAAATGTAAAGCGCTTCCTGCTG
Organism: Odontesthes bonariensis; assembly: GCF_027942865.1. NCBI lineage: Eukaryota > Metazoa > Chordata > Actinopteri > Atheriniformes > Atherinopsidae > Odontesthes > Odontesthes bonariensis. The sequence goes on along the minus strand of NC_134518.1, from coordinate 20,473,743 downwards.
TAACCTTACACCTAATACCATGTAATTGATTTCCCTGGAAATATGCAGTTGCTCTGAAACAAACCTTGCCCTCGGTGTACCCATTACGATGTTGGTGTCAGTGTGATCTGTTCCTACCCGTATGTGTAGCGATCAGGCAGCGGGTAGGGAAAGAATTTCCGTGGCAGCAGGAAGAAAGTCCTGAGGACGTGAAACACGCTGCAGGCGGACAAAAAAAGGAAGGAGGCCCGAAGAGAGACGCCAGATTCGCGTAACAACTACAAAAGGAAAAAAAGGAGATGCGATTGAGTTCGTGGGTAGTGCAGAAGATGGTATCATTATAGTCTGTCATTTTATCAATGTGTGTTTTTCACCTTGATGATGAGGAAGAGTGCTGAGGAGGAGTCAAAGGCCCCGTTATACAGAGTGATGATGGTGGAGCGATGTGAGCCGAACAGGTTTCCGACCTTTTGGAGAGAAAACAGATGAAAGTTGCATAAAAGTGTCAGTGCAGCATTTTTTTTTAAAATGTCAGATGTAAATGGGGGAATGTGGTTCAAGACTCAAAACCACACAAATTCAAATTCAAACGTAATGGTAATCCTAAGGGGATTTGTGTTCTCTCCTCACAATCATAAGCTCTATCTGACTAAAGCACTGAAGCCGGCACAAGCACACTGAGGGCAAACAAGAATGTTTTATACTGGGAGAACACTGAGATCACAGATATAATGAAGACAAAACTGTCACTTCCAAAAAAAGCTTTTACCACAACATTCCCCAGAGCGCTTTCCTTTACAAAGTTGCCCATGGAAGAGTTATGAAGTGGTTTCTGACCCTGTGTCTTTTCCTGTTTTTCCTTTAGAGGATTATTTGCTGATAGATTGTAAATGCAGGCACCCAGAGAGCTTAAAAATGATACTTCAAATGATGTGACGTCATGATGTGACTGCATTTTTTCTAGTAAGAAAAAAAAAAACCTTCTCAGTGTTATAACACAATAATTTAAGTTTTCAAAACCGTCTTAGGATAGATTAAGCTCATTTACTTTCTTATCAATCTACATGCTGTTTATTATTCGATTAAAAATAAAAGACAGATATAACCCATGTAGACCATTCACAGAAGTATTCACACCCATCAACTTAGTTCTTGATTACAACAACTTTGAAAGTGGGTCTTCATGGGAGTCATCTCACAACTTTAGGACTCCTCTCCTTTCAAACTTACTCTTATTCTTCTTGGCTGAATAATTCAAGCACCACAAGGTTGGATGGGGTGCATTGGTGCAAAGAGATTTTCAAGTCTTTCCTGATATGCTCCACTGGGTTCAGGTCCAAACTTTGTCTGAGCCACTCCGGGGCTTTCACTGAGTTTTTCTTAAGCCAACCGTGTGGTTTCTTGGCAACATTGCTCGATATTTTTCTGCAGTCTGACTACTCTCCCAATGCCTTGTGGCACAAAACAACATCCCCACAGAATGATGCTACCATGCCCATGTTTGACAATCCGGATGGGACCTTTATGCCATCACTCTCACATGAAAGTTTGCTTGTTCATTTACACAAAGTGGTTCCAAACTTCCTCTATTTCAGAAAGATGGAGGCTACTGAGCTTTTAGGTGCATCTGTGGCAGCACGCAAGGATGCAGAAGCTTCTAGCAGTTTTAGTTTTTTGTGTACACGGGGCCTCTACCATTGTGAAGAGCCCATCTCACCCAATACAATGATTGTGTGACCATCTACCACCAGGAATGGGATTCCGCAGCATCAGGATCTGCAACAACTTCCCTCAACAAACCATCAGAGCCCAGAATATCCTGGCATCACACACATAATAAACATAAGCCATTCCACACTCAGATAGTAAAACCCCACACCCATCATAGGAACAGTCTGACCACTGACGTTTTTCAAAAGAGAATGGAAATTCAGTGCACAAACTGAAAGAAGTTACTCTGCGCACTGACATTTTACCTCATAACACCAGCTTCAATAGTTCTGCTGCTGGTTTGTGTATGTAGCACCGTTTTCAATTGTATTGTTTATGTGTTCTACACTTATACAGATTGTTCATTCTCGCACTGTCCATGCTCCTCGGTCAGTAGAAATCACATTAATTCGAGCTTAGTGGAATTGAGTTAAATGCTGCAGCAATTTTTAGTTATCCTTCCCAAGATCTGTGCTTGACACAATATTCAGTCTCACAAGTCCTCCTGGCTCATGACTTGGTTTACACTGGGACAGACACCAGAAATTCATCAGAGTTCATTTGGAAGGGTCATAAAATGTCAAAATACTTTATTCATAAAAGTGTGATGTTGAAGTCTTTTTTTGTTTTTAATTGATAAAAACAGTCCTAAAAATCTATGTTTGCCTCTCATTCTTGTGGAGAATTATGTGTTGATTTCAGAGAGAGAGAAAAAAGAGCTGAGTCTATTTTTTAGAAGACACTAAAACATTATTTAGGTATCATTTAAATTAGGTTATATTGATGGTAAAAGTAAAAACCCTTTTTTCAGAACCCACTGCTTATTTGCTGATGGTCTCAGTTTGACATAATTCAGTGTTTGGATGGTTTTGACACTTAGTTGGACGAAATAGAAACTGAAATCTTGGAAATTGAAAATGCACAGCTTGGAAAAATGAGGGTAATCACGAGAATGATCAAAAGATTAATTCAATTTGATAATAGTTTTCAATACCTGCATGTTTGTGATCAGAAATAAGATGCCGCCCACAGCCAGGAGGGAGAGAGCTGGGAAGAGCATGTAGGCCAGAGCTAATGCGAAAAGAGAAAAATGAGGAACAGCTGTAACAAAATCTGCCGTCCCTGTTTTTGATCTTAAGAGAAAAACGTTCAGACAGCTATCTTTTTACCTGATGAAGAGAAGGCCACCATCAAGGTACCCATGGTGTAAATACATCTGGTGGGAGATAGAAGTTTTTCATTTTCAAACTCTGGGACTGCTTCAACATCACAAAACACATATTTTACATTTTCAGAACCTAAAAAAGAAACGTGAGACACTGATATTACAGCCAATACTGGTTCTCATGCAGATTTGTGTACTTTCAGCAGACTTTAATTTCCTTTTCTTGGCCCGTCTTTATCCCCATTCATCCTCATCTTTACTCGACTCCTCTCGTACGGTATTTACATTCCTTGACTATTTATTGTTCCTCCACCCTCTTTTAGTGGAAACATATGGGTGATCTTAGTGCCAGTTTGTTACTGTGGATTAGGACTTATCTGGGGCTAATGCTGTTTTATTACAGATGTGAACTTTTAGGGACATAGGAGAGGAGTTTAGCTATGATGTGTGAAATATCTAAATAAACACATCCTCCCAACATTCCTGAATCTGGTGATTTATGGCACTGAACTTTCACTTAATGATTCTCTTCCTCTGTGTCCTCTATCGGCCTTTTAAAGATCTGATATTTCATTGAACTTTCCTGACTTGTTTTCTTTTCTGCTCCTTTTCCCTCATGAATCACAGCATCTGGCTGTGGTGTGCACAGTACTGCTGCAGCTAATTTGGAGACTTTTCTTTCCTCATGTGCTCCTTCCTTTCTCACTCTGCCAGCTGTTTAGTCCATTCTTTCACAGGAGCATGAGCTGTATATTAATCCACACTCACAACAACAGTTCACATGAATAGAAACCTTAACATTACAATTCCCTCGCCTATCTGTAACCACTTCTGTATCTTCTCTGACTCCACCCTTTGAGAAAAACAGCCATTATTTGAAGCAAACAGATTTGGGAATCCCTCAGAGGAAAATACTAGAGACACACAATGAAATCAGAGCAAAGTGTGAGCATTAGCTCAGCCGCCACAGGCACACAGAATCATAATAATGCAAGAACGTTTGAGGTGCACAAAAGGCTGTGTAGCTACAGTGGAAATATTTTAGATTCCTAAAATATTAGGGCTCTTTGATTGTAGATTTATTGCGGCACAACTGTAGCCTCAGCATCATGTTACATAACCAAATTCAAGTTCAAGAGTTACGCAACCCCACCTATTTTTTTTTGTATTAAAACATCCAGATGGAAAAAATACGAGGTAAGCACAGTTTAAGTGTGTAAAATACAACATTCCATATTCAAAGTGAACTCACAGGCTGTTCATGTTCATGTACCCACCGTGACTTCTACCAATCATGGACTATCATCTTGCGCTTTGGATTTGGAATTTGGCTGTTACCCTTTTGTTTTTTTGGAGTCAGAAGTTACCATATTTCTACATGGGAGTAGTATTCTGTCAAAGGAGCAGAGAAGGGTTTTATAGGACAAGACTGTCCTAGAGCTGACGTTGTGTAAAAGCAGGTTTGGCCACACACATTCCAGTCGCTGGTTCTCTGACGCACCCATTCAGCCTCCACTGATCATCTGAAAAGATGTCTGACAAGTCACTGCTTTACAAATGACTGTGGTATTGCACTCCTTGTGGCGATGTAACGTGGCTGTTGGTGTTGAATTTACAGCATTTGCATAAGCAGCTATAACCTCACAGTCTGTGAGTCAGCTATACCAACTGGTAAAGTACAAATCAACTAAATATATGGAATTTGTGTTTAAGTGCTTTTTGTCCTTGAACCAATAAATCCTGACCACTATTTGAACTGTGTAAGGATCCTGGCTGAACTTCTTTGCACAGCTAAATGAGTAAAAAGTGTCTAGGAAAAATAAATGCTATACCTCAATCTAATTATTAATGAATCTGAGCGATATCTGAATGTAAGTAAAGTAAGTAAGTAGAATTGTATTCATATGGCACCTTTCAAGATAAAAATCCCAAAGTGCTTCACAATGAAATACATGAAATATGAAAAAATATAAAAACATAACAAAAGCTAATCAAAAGCAAGTTTAAAAAGATGGGTTTTCAGGTGCTTTTTAAAAGAGATCACAGAGTGTACAGATCTCAGGCTCAGAGGAAGGGAGTTCCAGAGAGTGGGAGTCACTGTTAAAACCAAAATTTTGAAATGTACTCCATTGTGCATGGGTAGCCAGTGCAGCTGACTTAGCAACAGAGTGACATGAGAATATTTGGCCTAGCAGCAGCATTCTGTACAACCTTAAGACGTTCCACTGATTTTTTTACTCAAACAAGAATACAAAAATCTAGACGTGATGAAATAAAAGCATGTATGATCATTTCCATCTCAGAGCGTGACACAATGGGACTTAACTTGACAGTATTTTTTAAATGATAAAAACAAGAGTGAACCAGTGAATTAACATGAGTATCCAGACACCAGGAAAGAGTAAAGTAGTGAGCACACACACACACGTAGTGAGCACACACACACACCAATGAACTGAAATACATCTTTGAACAAGGATGTAGGTAAAATATCAAGAGAACAGAATGATGCTTTCATTGAGCCAAACTAATCTGACCAGCTCACAAAAAGGAACAGGTAAAACACTGGACTGAATGGGAAGATCAAGAAGATGCATCTAGCCATCACATCTACAGTCCCTGCACATAAACTGCATTCACAGTGGAAAACTAGTGGTTGCACCTTGCACTTGATGTTCAAAAGCCAAACTAACTGAACAACCTTTTTTGGTTGTTCTTTACAAGTCAATGTTTATCGTCTCATTTCTCTTAACACAATGACTGGTGGGATTTTTAAGGAGCCCCCTGGTGACATCGATGGGAAAGTTGTGGCCTTGAGTCAGCAAAATATGGGAACGTGGTATCTGTTGTTGACTGACAACAACATGAAATTTCCATAATGCTATAAAATAGCATTAATCATAAAGAAAGTAGAAATCATTAAAGATGAAACCCAATGCCGACACTGGGCAAAATGTACAATCAAGCGAAACATCGAAAGTTTGACATATCAAAACATTATTCAACAAAAACATCTGGTCCTGAAACAAGCTCAGATGAACAACAACACAACAGATTACATTGTGTCATTATTCATTGAACAAAAACTAAGCCAGTTGTACTTATTGTACTGCCACGGGCATTAAAGATGCTAACTGAGGCCTGTAGAGTCTGAGGTGTAGCTGTTGGGTTTTGTGCAGTTTCCTTGAGCAATGCACCGTGTGTCATTCATAATGATAAGGACCAAATGATTTTCTATCATGTCCTGATATGTGACACTTTAGAATTGAACAAAGGTGTATTTTCTTTTTCACATGACCCTTTGAGAGTGCAAGCCTACAGTTGAATGCATTTTAAACTCCTAAGCCATGTCAACATTCTTTGCCATTTCCAACTAAATGGACAGCCTACTCATGCCTATGCTGTCTGAGCTTATGATAAAAGACACAGTAATAATGAATGAAGCTCTGATGAATAACATTTTCTATGAGAAGCGACATAAAACAAATTGATGATTTATGAGTTATTGAGCATGAACTAGGGTGTTGTACTCACATTCCAAAGAGCCGAGTGACTGTAGTACCAAAGTGGTCAAAGAGGAAACCGTTGGGGAGCGTGAGGAAATTGTTCATGAAGGAGGCGATGGTGAAAATAAGTGAGAACTGTTCATCCTGTGCACCGCAATCTGTAGGCACACGCATAAAAAAACATAAAGAAAGAGAGCCGAAGAAAAGAATGAGCAGATAAGCAAATGAACAGGTGACAGCTAAGGTCAGAGAGGATCAATTAAAACACATCTCAACATAAATCAATATTTGCATATTTCCATTTGGAATTCCAAGTAGTAAACATGAAGACATCAAACTTACCTAAAGTCTGTGTGCCGTTGACTCCTGTGGCATTGACACAAAGAGAGCTGAAGTATCCGTCCTCCTTAAGGACAAAGACCAGGGAAGCCCATCCAAACACAGCTCCAGCAAAACACAGACACTCCACCAGGCCGGTTGCAAAGGTGAGGCAGCGTCTCCCAGAAAACTTGTTCTCAGACCCTGACATGGTCGCTCAACACATCCCCTCACGAGCAGAAAATTCACAAACACTGCGTCTTCACCTGCATGAAAGTACACACAAGCTCATTCACACAAGCTGCTTTTTGGAAAATTAAGACATTTTTGGTTTGCTTATGTTTTTAGAGAGGTCTAAGTCTTGAACAAGTCAATAAAACTGTTACTCTAACCCTCTTGCATCTGACACATCAGATGGAAAATCTTCCCGCTGCATTAGCGATGTCTAAAAACATCTGAACACGGAAAATCCTCCATCATTCCAAAACATTAAGTTCCTCCTCCTCCAAAAAGAGACGGAGGTTGGATAAATTCCCATTTTACCCAACAAATGGAAACAATTCAAACACAAAATATGGACTGAAGTAACCTGTTTCTGCAATCAAAGCATGAAAATATCTTGCAAATACAAAATGCACTCTGGTTACGCTGCAATACTCAGTTGCTTTCTGCTGTGTAGTACTCACAGCTCAGTCTCTGCTGGTCTTCCCAAAAGCTCTCAGAAACTATTTTGTTCCAGCCCCACTGTCTTGCTTTATATAGACTGGCTCTTGCTCACTCTGCAGCCTAACCCTCCCTTCCTTCCCTCCCCAGTGTTTCTCTCTGTCTCAATCCCTATCTGCTCTGCAGAAGAGAAAACCGTTGACCTCAAGATACCAGTGGCTGCAGAAAATAAACACTCCTGCATTCCCAGCAAGTTCCACAACATATCCCCAGAGGATATGAGACATGATCCAGATGTGGATGCTGTGGGGGCTGGCAAGGCTGGTTAAGCCAAGAGATCACGTGACTCAAGAAAAGAACTCAGTGAGTGCTGCTAATAGTCCTCCGTGTCTTACAACTGGGTCCATATGAATGAAACGTTGATGGGCTGCAACCGCCGACAAAGCAAAATGAAGCATAAACGTCTCGAGCCATTAACGCAAGTGCAAGACGCAAGCGCAAGGGCAGTTAAAAGAGGTATAAATCAGCCTTTACTGTCCCTTGACAGGCTGCAAAAAGGATGCTGCAGTAATGAATGACTACCCACAATGCTACAGGCTTCACTATAGAAGAAATTTACAATTAGCTATTATCTTCTGAGACCTGAACCATCGTTTTAAGGTTAAGAAAGTTGGAAACATATGACTTCTCAGTTATGTTTGAATCTACTGTAAGCCTGCATATACAATTAGTTCTTATTTTGTGTGCTTACCAAAATTAATTCAAGTTACAGTTATATAATAAACTCTATTATATCTTTATTGAAAAGAGGATTTAAGAATTACAGCTCTTTAACAGGCAGAACAAAGAGGTTAAAAAATTGTTGACTCAAAAGCTCTTCCATAGACAGGTATGGGGAATCTCTTCCATACTTCTTCATCCATTAGGCAGGTGAAACATCTGGAGTTGATTCCAGTTGTGCCATTTGGATTTGCATGATTTAAAAAAGCTGAAACAGGTAAAAAAGGAGGCTGTAAAAGCATGACAAATCAATCAGAGAGATAGCAGAAACTTCCGCGGGCCAAATGAGTGATTCGTTTTAGAGAAAAAAAACTAACTGGGGAGCTCTGTAACATAAAAAAAAGGCCTGCAGTCTTATAAAAGACAACATTGGTTGACGATGGTAAGATGCTTTCCACAGTAGAAAGAAAATCACCATCACAACATGTGAGGAACATTCTCAAAGAGGTGGACATTTAATCAAACTTAATGAGGAGACTTCACCTTCTTCCAACAACATCACCTGTAAAACAATGTGTAGGCAGTGTGTAGGCAGCTTCCAATGACAATGTCACTGGGGATAGGAACATATATTCAATTCTGATTATTCTTATCAGTTCCAGCCCTAATTGATTCCTCATTTTGAGCTCAAAACGGCATAGAAACAAAAAGTCTAAAGAAGATTAGGGTTATTCTTAACATTCAAGCTCAAAATGTTAGTTTTTGCATCAACAGGAAACCCCCTCATATAAGTTATTAACTATTTACATTCATGCACAGCCTCAACACACAAGCAGGTCCAATGCAATCATGTGCAGAGGTTCTGACAGAGAGGCATTGAGTGAGAGATTCCCAAACCTACATAACTGTCTTCCAGGACCTGTCCATGGATGTGCTCAGGCAATGATAAGAAGGCACCTGTAGGTACCTGGTACAAGGTATATCTAACTGATTCCTATTATGATTAGAGTTTTGATTCTCAACCAAATGGGTCACTATTGTTTATTGAAAATGTGATAGAAGACAGAAGGAGTCTGATGGATTCTGAAACACAGAAGGATATTATGTCAGCTCAGTTTGAGCCAAGTAACGAAAAGTTCATTTGCTGGTGTTTCACAGAACTGGAGGAGAATAATCTGAAACATACTGGGAAAGGAACAGCAGGTTTTGATGGTAGAGAAGGGGGAATATTTTGCATTGGCTCCTGATCTCCATCTGATCTAGCTGCACTTCACTTGATGAAGACAAAACTAAAACCAGGGTAAAAACTAATGTCAGAAAGACTCGTGAGGCTCAAGAAGGAGGAAACTCCTTCTCAGCACGACAACCGCGTTGCTTATAGCTACTATATACAGAATTCAGGTTATTGTGAAAGCCTGTGGAAACAAATTAGGGGAAATGAAGTCATCACAGTGCAATCACCATGTGATATGATGTTCTTACTGTGAGTAAGAATATGTTAAAGTCTGTACATGAGCCTGACACACAGCAATAAAAGCATTATAACAAGCAAATAACATTGAGTATTTGTTAGGGGTTGTAAGGAAGCCAAGCGCCGATTTGAATTTTTGTGGGTTGTTGGTATGTCTCTGTTTCTATGGCAGTTTAGCGATCGGGACGCTCAGATGCTTTGCTTAAAGTTCCTGTTCATTGACTTTGCTGTTGTTTTTTTTCTGTCAAAGGATTATGGAAGTTGAGGAGGAGCTTGAATGTGGCTGAGGGCAGAGGGCTATACAATTACTTATACAACTGCAGATTGCATGGTCAACCCCTATGATCACCTTATCACAAGACACAACTTCCCTGGCATGCAAACAAGATTGGGCCACACTTCCTGAAACCAAGTGTTGACACTATCAACACACTCCCTGCATGTCCTCGAGTGTGCATGCGTAGTTGTAGCCTCAAGATACAAAACCAAAGAGGAGTTAAGGCCTTAAAACACATGACTTTTCTCCAGCCACAATCCAGAGCAACTATAGGTTCAATAATAACAGCAGCTATGCTTCTATTTTTGAAGGAAGCCACTGTCCCATAAAGCTTTTTTCCTCTTTGGGACAGACCACAGATTCTTAATGAAATAACAGGTACAATCTCATTTTGTTGCGCAGGGTTGCCCTGTTGCACATAATGTTGAACAAAACCATCAAGAACAACAAGTCCCAGCAATGCCCAGAATAATCTGGAGCGTTCTGGTGTCTCACCCAACAGCGTTTTGTCATAATCTGAACCAGCAATTATCGAATAAAGTTATCAATATTGCTCTATCTCATCAAAAATATGCTGTGCATCCCGACATACACACAGATTGGGTATTTTTAGTTCAAGGTCTGAGCTAACCCCCCTTACTTAAGACACATCCCATCTAATCTGTCTCTACAGTAAAAAGGTTAAATACCTGAAATGTCACCTTGCTTCTTGTCAGTTAATATCCTGCTATACACAAGTGAAGCTGAGGCTTTTAGGTGCTGAAAGGGGGGGATTCAGATAGTTTGGTAAGTGATTCTGCTGTAGACAGAAGCCCCTTTTCATGTTGCAATGACAACAAACAGGAGGAGGGACTGGGTAATGTATTATGTCAGATGTGTTGACTATTGTTGGGAAATAAATCTGATCCGTACAGGATAACTGTGGTATTCTAACTTATAAATTTAGTGATGACTGGGTTTGAGTTTAGGTTGAAGATTCATTTTCTGCTTAATCTAAATCCATACTATGTTCCCTGAAGTGATGGAATCACATGATTCTCTGAGTTTGCGTAACCAGTGGTTAAAGACCGTCCAATGTGCCAACATGAAAAGTGCCATGATCAGCAGCTTCTTGAACAGCAAATGGCCTGATGTTGACATCTTTACGCGTAAAATGAAGCCAGAATAGAGCCATACCATGGGACTCTCACTCTCCATGACACCCATGAGTTCTGCTTTCTAAAAAAAAAAATGCTGGGGTGAAAGAGAAATTTAAAGATGAAGCACTGCATATGACTCGTGATATTATTTGGTAACAACTTTTTTTTTTAGAACTCAACAATGGCAAGCATTTTGGGAAGGTTGAATCAACACTGTACGATTATGATCTTTGGACTGTGTTGACGTTTGTTTGGTTGATCCGTTTGTTTTTCCCTAATATGAAAAGTTTTAAGCCAAAGTGGACTGAACCAGGCTGGACTTCCTTTGACTGGAGTGAACTGAATGTGGAAGTGCAAAACATGAGGAAACATGTTGACATTAGGCAGGGTTAAACACACAGCTGCTTAATGTTTAAAAGTTCCCAAGCAGTACGTAAAAACCTACTAAAGCCTTTTCTGTGAGTGGCATTTCAATGATAACACAGGCCATACACTATCCAAAACAAGAGTAGTAATCCCAATATACAGTATAATGGGTGTTTTGACTGTAAAGTTAAAGTGCTTGTTAACAGTTTTCCATTATTTGAAGGTGTACATCTTTCTTGATGAAATGGGATGTAAACTCTAAGGTTGTGTAACAAACCAGAGGGACAGCAATTCTGAACACAAAGAATAATGGCTGAATGTAGGCTGATCAACTTCAACTGAGAGGCTTTAAAATGGAAGCCTAGACATAATAACTGTTACCCTGCAAAGCACTGATGTATAGGAAGAGCATTAATAGGTAAAAAGTGCTGCTAGTGCTTTGATAGATGACAACCAGTGTGCTGCAGTCATATTTATAGAGTGATGATCAAACGCATCTTTCTCACCGTATTAAGATCTAGAAGGGGTGTGAAGGTCAGACACCTTCTGTTGTGACTTTGGAAATCAGTTTTAAACTTTTCAACTTTGGAGGTTATTGACTTGATGTGCCTATCACTGAGCACTGATACCTCTCATTATTTTCAGATGAACATTGGAATGAACCGATAAACACAGAGCTAGGGCTCTGGATTCAGACCCCAATCACTGATATGAGGCCTGATTGGGCTAGAGATGCCAAGGGGCAGTACAGATCAATAAAAAAAAAAGGTCATGCTAGCAAACAAACCATGGACTTTTTACTGATTATTAGTAAGACTTAAAAGAGTATATCTTTTAAAGACATGCTAACCATGTTTCAAGTATAGTTGAGAAGTTTTCTAAAAGTGGAAAGACAGCTTAAACCTGTAATTTGTTCATTTGTTTAAATCTTTATTTAACAGTCACGTGTGCAACGGAAATTTTATTCAGTGTGTTCACCAACCTACTTAGTTGAAGTTGAAAATTCAAACGAATCTAGAATTTCATGCCATCATACAAGTAGTATGTTTAAAATCAGCATATCAATTGGTTTTAGATGAGGGTGAGACGATTTGGTATAAAACTAGCATCCATCAAACGCTTAGAGTTACTTACGCAGAGGTATCCATCTGTGTCGCTCTCAGCTCCATCAGAAGAATTTACTTTGCACTTGTTTCTTTTATTCAAATGTTCAAACACATGAACAAATTGCAGATATAAGTTTTTGTTGCGTTTTAGAGAGCATCTAAACTCTTCTGGAAATTGTATCTCAATAAATAACTGTATAAAAGTATACTGTATGATGATCAACGGTCAGACTTATTAGTGTCAGGGCTCTGCTGTTACAGACAGCAATATCCTATGTAGCTGGTAGGCCTGAGTTGATGCTCTGTGGTGCAGTGACAACCGCAGACACATCACTGAGTCGCCTTTAACAGATGGGTGATTTTATTTCCTATTTCCAGTCTATAGCTTCGTGGTGTCGTTGCAGGGGAGGAACACTTACGTGATGTTGTGATCTCCTACCGCGAACCCATTGTCCATCAAATCCGCGTATTGTTCGTCTTTAGATGAAAGGTAGAAGACCAACAGGACCCGCTGACAGCAGGCGGGGCACAGACCCTTTCCTGCCCAAATACAAGAGTGCTCGACTGCTCCAACATCCGATCTCCTGCTGTGCTTCCTCCAGGTCCAAAAGCCCTTCGTAAAAAAACAAACAAAAAAACTAAACAAAAAAAAAAAAAAAGAAAAGAAAAAGGTACAATTTCTGTCGCTTCCAAACAAATAAAAAAACTAAATCAAATTCCGTTAATATCTTTGATGGATTCAATAACGGGGGAAAATAGCTTTTCCTATTATTATCTGACCATTTTTTGTGTAGAAACAAGTAATATCTTATCACAAGCACATTTAGGGGAAATTACAATAGAACATCTTAATATTATTTATTTATTTGCTTTTTTATCAATTCATTATTCATTCATTTCGTCTTTTAGGGTTATTATCCATGAATTTAGGATTAAAAAACAGAAACCATTGAGAAGATCTTTAGTCTAATGGCGCCACCTAGTGACGATAACATAGATTACATGTTGCAATGCACACGGCCCAGCAGCTGTGAAAATAGTCATCCATCTATTTTCTATATTAATCCAATTTAGGGTCGCAGGAGCTTTTCCCAGCTGTCATTGGCTGAGAGGCATTGTACACCCTGGACAGGTTGGCAGTCCAGCACTCACACTTACTCCAAAGGACAGTTTAGAGTCACCAATTAACCTAACATGCATGTTTTTGGACAGTAGGAGGAAGCCGGAGTACCCGGGGAGAACCCACGCATAGGCCTACACAGGGAGAACATGCAAACTCCACACAGAAAGGCCCTGGCTGGCATTTGAACCTAGAACCCTCTTGTTATGAGGTGATGGCTCTAACCAGCACACCAACGTACAGCCAACGTTCCCTTTTTATTTATTGGGGGTCCTAGCAGCGAAGCTGCAGGAACCCATTGTGTTAGTAGCTTTTCCTATTATTATTGATCAATTTCTGCTGCAATGTAAGTCTATGGCAGCCCCATGAACGCTATGGTAAAAAGTTGTGAAATTTGGCACAAGTAATCAGCCAAGTGCCAAATTAAAACTCAAGAATTTTCATGCCCCAAAAACCTTAAAAAAACATTTCAGGTCACGATTGTCCAATTTTCACGAAACTTGGCACATAGACTCTTAAGACCAAGCCGCACAAAAGTTATCGTGTGGAATTTTTAATTAGGCTTTCGACTTTCCATAAAAGCCAATCAAACTCGAGGTTAACGCCAAACCGGAAGTGAGGCCATATCTTGGCAACCATTTGATGATATGACGTCAGACTTCTAACACAGACTGAGGACCATGGCGGAAAGAGGCCAACCAAGATGTTTGGCCAATAGGTGGCGCTATATGTAGCAAAAATGCATTTTTGCTCATATCTTTGGACCCCTTGGTCCAAATTTCACAAATAAGGTACCGTTGCAGCTATATTTGAATTATAAAACTACCCATTCGTTCACTTAATGCCTGCAGCTGTAAATACTATAAGCATCTGTTTGGTACATAAATGGAAAAAGTCCAGACTTCTTTGATTTCTTGGACAAAAGAAAGAAGTTATATATCTGAACTCTAAAGTTTGAAATTGCTGTCTGTTTAAAAATTCTTGACCACTCTGGTTGAGTGCTTCAGATAGCTACATATGGATATCCAGTGCCTCTTAAGATCCACTTTCTTTTTAGACTGCCTGATGCTTTCTTACATAAAACCGAGATAATATCTGTTTAGAGGATCTTCCAAGGCCAACCTGATGGAACAAACTGTCCAGCAGACACTGTAGAAGGCTGCACTCCATGGACTCCTCGTCACAAAAGCACTTTGGCAATTTATTCATACAATCTGTGCGGAGTGCATGAAAATAGCAAATCCAGATTATATTGTTCTACTACCCCCTTCCTCGCTGAAAGGGGGTAGTAGAAGTATCTGGGGCTATCTCCCCAAAGGTGAAAATATCAACAACCATAAGTAATGCACTGCTTGTAATCTGCTTCTCAGGCAGTTTAGACCAAGGTCAAATTTAAACTAACTACTTAGCGGTTATGCTCTGCTAGTTTATGACATTAGGACATATCAAAACCAACTTGACTCCACTGTAAAACTGCATTCTTAGATGTATTAAATTTAGCTTCATTTTCATTTAATATGTGAAAATTAGCCCACACTTTATCTCATCATCAATGACTGATGATAAGAGAATGTAAATGTGCGGTTTCACGGCTCAAATGTAATCACTATGCCAACATCCTCAACTGGATGAGGAATTTGAGTTTAAAAATGACACATAAATATCCGTAGTGGCACCATTTATCTTGGAACTTCTTGTTTTCTTGTGCTTTTTTTTTTTCTTTTTGTGCTTTTAGTGGTCTGGAACCAGTAACAGTTTAGCACTGGTTCTCAATTTCCAGCCGTGTACACACAGCCAATCTGGGACACAACTGAAGGAGAAGCCTCAAAGTCGCCTGATGTCTGTTTCCTTCCACAAATAAGTCAATTCAACTGTGAAAATTATAGTTTAATCAGTAAAGAAAATTGTTGAGTTTTGTAAAAGCTTTGCTCGAGACTTATTTGCATTAACATACATGTGCAGCCAGCCCAGCTGTATTACACAAAAAGAAATACCAATAAAACATACGAAAGCCTGCGTGCTCTGAGTCAAAGGCCCCTGATATCTGTTGCCCCAGGGGTCAGGACTGTAATAGACTAAGAGTCGAAAACACAATGACCAAAAAAGTGAGTAAAGGAAACCTATAAAAAGC
This sequence comes from Odontesthes bonariensis, assembly GCF_027942865.1. Taxonomy (NCBI): domain Eukaryota; kingdom Metazoa; phylum Chordata; class Actinopteri; order Atheriniformes; family Atherinopsidae; genus Odontesthes; species Odontesthes bonariensis. The sequence goes on along the minus strand of NC_134518.1, from coordinate 20,458,072 downwards.
AATAGCGAAACCAAGGCAAATTATATAAGGAGAGCTGAATGTCTAATTTGTCCCTTTGTTTCAATCAATGGTTGTCTTGTCTTGGTTGATACTCAACAGCAGCTGCCTGTTGTTAGCCCATCAAGCTCTGATTGGTCAGAGCTGGTGTCTGTTAACATTATTAACCTGTTTCTTTCTCACTTTCTTTGCTCCAAGCTTTCAATATGATGACTGTACAGGTCTTTCTTAGGTATGTTCTGGGCTTGTTTTTAAAATGCGCTATCAGGCTATTAGTAGAAATGTGTGTTGACATATGTATATATATTTTTTAATGTCTCAGGGTTTCCCTCTTTGCTTTGCTGATTGTGGATACATGTGGCTTTCCCTCGAAAGGTAGGTGCTGATCTACTCTTGCAAAAGAAATATTTCAGTCTGCATCTATTGAACTCCTGCTCTTTTTTCCCCCAGTCACAAAATCCAAAGACCAGACCAGTAGTCCTTCAAAAGCTGCTGTTGACTTTGCCTCTGACCAAGGAGCAGCTATCAGAGGCTTCACAGCTGTGCCATACAGAGCTCAAAGTGATTCCTCAATACTTGTGCAAGCTCCCAGTCTCAACCAGGCAGGTCCAGGAATCGGCAGTTCTGGTTCTTATGTGCTGTCCCCGGTTGGTCAATCTTCTGGTGTCGCTCCATTTGTCCAAATGGATCCAGCATCTGGCAGTTTAAGTTCTACTGTACCTTTGGCAGGATATTCTGTTGCCTCTGGTTATATGCCCGCTCAGGCAGGGTATGATGCTATATCTACACAACCTGAGGATGCTCCATCTGGTGTACAAGGTAATGCTTTGGATGCATATTTTAGTTGGCTCACATGTCACACTGAAAGCCAATGGGCATCTAATGACCACTATCAAATCTTGCCGTGAGCTAAGAGTTGCGCTAAAACCTTGGGTCTCAAGACTAAATGCTCTTGGTGCAGGGCAGCTGAACAGGTGTATAGTGGACTACCTTCCACTTGGAGGGAAGGTCCTGCTCTTGAGCATACTGGTTTATTGGTGCAATGAAATAACTTTGTCAATGAGCCATTACATTTACGGTCTTGCGCTGTCAAATCAAAATTTCTGCTGTGAAGACGTTTGACTATGAAATTTCTCCTACCAGAAACGGAGTGGGTTATTCCGCCTATGCTCTTCTCTGAAGATGACTTGACCAACACCCAGGCCCTCAGCCTTGCTGATGTCCTGCCTCCAGCCCCTCTACCCCCACCTGAACCTGTCCTCCAATCAGGAGAGACTTCCAGTGTCATGAAGGAAGCTGAACTTGGGAATTACCAGCAGCTGACAGAAGAATTTGGCTACCCGGCTGACCCTGTAGTGCCTGGACAAAGATTCACAAGTGTACCTGCATCACCCTTTGGGGTGGGTGTCTTCAAAGGTTACCCTTATCCTAACTTTGACTACAGGCTCCTGTATGGCATGTACCCTCCTGGAACCTACAGCACCTTCAGCCAGCAGCATGAGAAGGGCAAAGACCACTTTCAGGACGTACACTACTTGACGGAGCATATTACTGATGGCCATGATACTGGGCAGCAGAAAAAGTTCTTCCCAAGTGTCCCCCAGAGCTCAGTATTTGCCACAAGTCCTTGAATAAAATCTTGTCAAATAATCTTGACTCAGGGTTTTCTTGATTCCAGACTTGTAATGTCTGAATTAAAACTTGTTTGCCTCTTTGCAATTAAAATGTGGCGCAAACATTGGTGTCTTGACTTCAACATCTTATTGCTGTGGCTTTTTTTTCTCATGCATCTATAATTGATCTGAAAGGATCCTTGATCTTTATTTCCAGTGGAAATGACCTGAAGAGGAAATTAACTTTAAACAATTGCTGTACTTCAGCATTATTGAACATTTGCAACCCACAAATGCCTTTTTGTTTATTAGAAATTTCAAAAGGAGGAACTTCATCTCTTGGGTGAAAGACTTATCACTCTGCTCTTCCCTCCAGATTGCTTGAACTTTTATAGCTGAACTCTAACGTTTGAAATTCTTGGTTGTGTGCTTCAGATCACTACATGGATGTCAGTGCCTCAGTTTTTGTAAGATTTGCCTAATGCTTTGTTACATGAAACAAATTTAAGAGGATCTTCCAAGGCCAACCTGTAGAAGGCTACATTCTATGGACTTGTCGACGCAGGCAAACTGGTCAAATTGTGATAACATGCATCATTTAGATCAAGTGAAAACTGTTTGCAAAAGGCAAAGCCCAAGAGTCCTCTACTCAAATTAACCCACAAAAGTCCAATTCTTGAATGGATTTGCTTTCCCAGCCTAGTTTTGCGCTTATATTGGGATGAATGTGACTGAGCAGTGCATGTACTCCCATCTGGGGTGGCTGACTGCATGTCAAGGAACATCTTGTCAATTTTTAATCACTGGTTTTGTGAGAAGATCCAATCCACTTTATAAAGCAGTTTAAAGGTTTCCAAAGTGATGTACAATGAGACTGCCCACCCCAAATAAAGTATATAAATCAACAGCCTACGTGGTATTAAAAGCCAAGGAAAAGAGGTGCATTTTAAAATTAGACAGTGAGGAGGCCTGTCTAATGTGCAGTGGCAGTTCATAATTTGGAACTGAATCTGCAACCGAAAATGCTCAGACCCCTCCGAGCTTCACCCTAGTTTTGGGAACCCTCAGGAGCAGCTGACCTGAGGGATTGGCCTGGTGTGTAGGGGTGCATAAGTTCAGAGAGGTACACTGGGGTAGGACCATTTAGGGATTTAAAAGCAAATAAAATTCTAAAATGGACAGGTAGCCAGTTGAGTGAAGCTTAAAAAAAAAAAAAAAAAAAAAGAGAGAAATGTGCTCAAAATATGCTCATTTCTCTTCAGATTTATTTTTTTTTTTTTTTAAACATCCCAAATGTGGTTTATTGGGATCAAGGCAGAGAAAGGTTAGGTTGTACAAATGTACAAAGACAGAGTTCCCCCCAAATGATCCTTTCCAATGTGAAAATTTGGATAAGCTGCCTTGAAAGACATGCGCAAGAAATTGTTAGGCTATGATATTCCCAGATGCTGTTCAAAGTCATGCCGACAATCTTTCCTGTAGATTTAGTCAAACTGGAAATATGCCCAAGGTAGGTTGAACAGAGCAAATTCAGGATGTGATGCACAAGATTAATGTTTTCACTGTTGACTGAGGCTCCCTTATGACTGACATAATTTACTGGTGATATGGATTGCATTTCCACCACTCAAAAGATGGGAAGAGTCCATCTGTGGTCAGCTGCCATTACTGAAACCCAGTCAAGATATGACCCTTACTCTGCCACCAATGGGAACAATTCAGCAATAAGATTTCTTCTCATATCAGGTAACAGGTCAAGGATTTGTCATTACTTTAGGTTATGACCCATTGCTTAAATACCTACAGGATAGGAGCAGTTATTTCAATGGTTTAAAAAAAACAAGCATATTAAATTGTTGCCGTTGAGCTGCAATTGGTGTAGTTTGCATTTAAGTCCAGATATTGTAGGCTACAATAATGAATCTGAAGCAAGATTAGCTTTCAATATTTTATTCAAAGACCAAAAACCTGCCATAATCATCCATAAATCCTGAAAGAGAAAACCTCATTAGCATAAGCTTCCAAGCTTTGAAGTCACTTGCATACAATTACTTCAACCTACCCTTTGCACATTACGAGCTCTGGGGGGCACTTGGGAAGAACTTTTTCTGCTGCCCAGTATCATGGCCATCAGTAATGTGCTCCGTCAAGTAGTGGACGTCCTGAAAGTGGTCTTTGCCTTTCTCATGCTGCTGGCTGAAGGTGCTGTAGGTTCCAGGAGGGTACATGCCATACAGGAGCCTGTAGTCAAAGTTAGGATAAGGGTAACCTTTGAAGACACCCACCCAAAGGGTAGCATAGGTACACTTGTGAATCCTTGTCCAGGTACTACAGGGTCAGCTGGGTAGCCAAATTCTTCTGTCAGCTTCTGGTAATTCCCAAGTTCAGCTTCCTTCATGACACTGGAAGTCTCTCCTGATTGGAGGACAGGTTCAGGTGGGGGTAGAGGGGCTGGAGGTAGGACATCAGCAAGGCTGAGGGCCTGGGTGTTGGTCAAGTCATCTTCAGAAAAGAGCATAGGCGGAATAACCCACTCCGTTTCTGGTGGGAGAAATGTCATAGTCAAAAGCAATAGTGGGACCAAGGGAAATTATATAAGGAGAGCTGAATGATTAATATGTCCCTTTGTTTCAATCAATGGTTGAAGCTGTTTGTACTTGTCTTGGTTGATACTCAATAGCAGCTGCCTGTTGTTAGCCCATCAAGCTCTGATTGGTCAGAGCTGGTGTCTGTTAACATTATTAACCCGTTTCTTTCTCACTTTCTTTGCTCCAAGCTTTCAATATGATGACTGTACAAGTCTTTCTTAGGTATGTTCTGGGCTTGTTTTTAAAATGCACTATCAGGCTATTAGTAGAAATGTGTGTTGACATATGTATATATATATTTTTTAATGTCTCAGGGTTTCCCTCTTTGCTTTGCTGATTGTGGATACATGTGGCTTTCCCTCGAAAGGTAGGTGCTGATCTACTCTTGCAAAAGAAATACTTCAGTCTACATCTATTGAACTCCTGCTCTTTTTTCCCCCAGTCACAAAATCCAAAGACCAGACCAGTAGTCCTTCAAAAGCTGCTGTTGACTTTGCCTCTGACCAAGGAGCAGCTATCAGAGGCTTCACAGCTGTGCCATACAGAGCTCAAAGTGATTCCTCAATACTTGTGCAAGCTCCCAGTCTCAACCAGGCAGGTCCAGGAATCGGCAGTTCTGGTTCTTATGTGCTGTCCCCGGTTGGTCAATCTTCTGGTGTCGCTCCATTTGTCCAAATGGATCCAGCATCTGGCAGTTTAAGTTCTACTGTACCTTTGGCAGGATATTCTGTTGCCTCTGGTTATATGCCCGCTCAGGCAGGGTATGATGCTATATCTACACAACCTGAGGATGCTCCATCTGGTGTACAAGGTAATGCTTTGGATGCATATTTTAGTTGGCTCACATGTCACACTGAAAGCCAATGGGCATCTAATGACCACTATCAAATCTTGCCGTGAGCTAAGAGTTGCGCTAAAACATTGGGTCTCAAGACTAAACGCTCTTGGTGCAGGGCAGCTGAACAGGTGTATAGTGGACTACCTTCCACTTGGAGGGAAGGTCCTGCTCTTGAGCATACTGGTTTATTGGCGCAATTAAATAACTTTGTCAATGAGCCATTACATTTACGGTCTTGCACTGTCAAATCAAAATTTCTGCTGTGAAGACGTTTGACTATGACATTTCTCCCACCAGAAACGGAGTGGGTTATTCCGCCTATGCTCTTCTCTGAAGATGACTTGACCAACACCCAGGCCCTCAGCCTTGCTGATGTCCTGCCTCCAGCCCCTCTACCCCCACCTGAACCTGTCCTCCAATCAGGAGAGACTTCCAGTGTCATGAAGGAAGCTGAACTTGGGAATTACCAGCAGCTGACAGAAGAATTTGGCTACCCGGCTGACCCTGTAGTACCTGGACAAAGATTCACAAGTTTACATATGCTACCCTTTGACGTGGGTGTCTTCAAAGGTTACCCTTATCCTAACTTTGACTACAGGCTCCTGTATGGCATGTACCCTCCTGGAACCTACAGCACCTTCAGCCAGCAGCATGAGAAGGGCAAAGACTACTTTCAGGACGTCCACTACTTGACGGAGCATATTACTGATGGCCATGATGCTGGGCAGGAGAAAAAGTTCTTCCCAAGTGCCCCCCAGAGCTTGTAATGTGCAAAGGGTAGGTTGAAGTAATTGTATGCAAGTGACTTCAAAGCTTGGAAGCTTATGCTAATGAGGTTTTCTCTTTCAGGATTTATGGATGATTATGGCAGGTTTTTGGTCTTTGAATAAAATATTGAAAGCTAATCTTGCTTCAGATTCATTATTGTAGCCTACAATATCTGGACTTAAATGCAAACTACACCAATTGCAGCTCAACTGCAACAATTTAATATGCTTGTTTTTTTTTAAACCATTGAAATAACTGCTCCTATCCTGTAGGTATTTAAGCAATGGGTCATAACCTAAAGTAATGACAAATCCTTGACCTGTTACCTGATATGAGGAGAAATCTTATTGCTGAATTGTTCCCATTGGGGCAGAGTAAGGGTCATATCTTGACTGGGTTTCAGTAATGGCAGCTGACCACAGATGGACTCTTCCCATCTTTTGAGTGGTGGAAATGCAATCCATATCACCAGTAAATTATGTCAGTCATAAGGGAGCCTCAGTCAACAGTGAAAACATTAATCTTGTGCATCACATCCTGAATTTGCTCTGTTCAACCTACCTTGGGCATATTTCCAGTTTGACTAAATCTACAGGAAAGATTGTCGGCATGACTTTGAACAGCATCTGGGAATATCATAGCCTAACAATTTCTTGCGCATGTCTTTCAAGGCAGCTTATCCAAATTTTCACATTGGAAAGGATCATTTGGGGGGAACTCTGTCTTTGTACATTTGTACAACCTAACCTTTCTCTGCCTTGATCCCAATAAAATCACATTTGGGATGTTTAAAAAAAAAAAAAAATCTGAGAAATTAGCATATTTTGAGCACATTTCTCTTTTTTTTTTTTTTTTTTAAGCTTCACTCAACTGGCTACCTGTCCATTTTAGAATTTTATTTGCTTTTAAATCCCTAAATGGTCTTACCCCAGTGTACCTCTCTGAACTTATGCACCCCTACACACCAGGCCAATCCCTCAGGTCAGCTGCTCCTGAGGGTTCCCAAAACTAGGGTGAAGCTCGGAGGGGTCTGAGCATTTTCGGTTGCAGATTCGGTTCCAAATTATGAACTGCCACTGCACATTACAGGCCTCCTCACTGTCTAATTTTAAAATGCACCTCTTTTCCTTGGCTTTTAATACCACGTAGGCTGTTGATTTATATACTTTATTTGGGGTGGGCAGTCTCATTGTACATCACTTTGGAAACCTTTAAACTGCTTTATAAAGTGGATTGGATCTTCTCACAAAACCAGTGATTAAAAATTGACAAGATGTTCCTTGACATGCAGTCAGCCACCCCAGATGGGAGTACATGCACTGCTCAGTCACATTCATCCCAATATAAGCGCAAAACTAGGCTGGGAAAGCAAATCCATTCAAGAATTGGACTTTTGTGGGTTAATTTGAGTAGAGGACTCTTGGGCTTTGCCTTTTGCAAACAGTTTTCACTTGATCTAAATGATGCATGTTATCACAATTTGACCAGTTTGCCTGCGTCGACAAGTCCATAGAATGTAGCCTTCTACAGGTTGGCCTTGGAAGATCCTCTTAAATTTGTTTCATGTAACAAAGCATTAGGCAAATCTTACAAAAACTGAGGCACTGACATCCATGTAGTGATCTGAAGCACACAACCAAGAATTTCAAACGTTAGAGTTCAGCTATAAAAGTTCAAGCAATCTGGAGGGAAGAGCAGAGTGATAAGTCTTTCACCCAAGAGATGAAGTTCCTCCTTTTGAAATTTCTAATAAACAAAAAGGCATTTGTGGGTTGCAAATGTTCAATAATGCTGAAGTACAGCAATTGTTTAAAGTTAATTTCCTCTTCAGGTCATTTCCACTGGAAATAAAGATCAAGGATCCTTTCAGATCAATTATAGATGCATGAGAAAAAAAAAGCCACAGCAAAAAGATGAAGTCAAGACACCAATGTTTGCACCACATTTTAATTGCAAAGATGCAAACAAGTTTTAATTCAGACATTACAAGTCTGGAATCAAGAAAACCCTGAGTCAAGATTATTTGACAAGATTTTATTCAAGGACTTGTGGCAAATACTGAGCTCTGGGGGGCACTTGGGAAGAACTTTTTCTGCTGCCCAGTATCATGGCCATCAGTAATATGCTCCGTCAAGTAGTGGACGTCCTGAAAGTGGTCTTTGCCCTTCTCATGCTGCTGGCTGAAGGTGCTGTAGGTTCCAGGAGGGTACATGCCATACAGGAGCCTGTAGTCAAAGTTAGGATAAGGGTAACCTTTGAAGACACCCACCCCAAAGGGTGATGCAGGTACACTTGTGAATCTTTGTCCAGGCACTACAGGGTCAGCCGGGTAGCCAAATTCTTCTGTCAGCTGCTGGTAATTCCCAAGTTCAGCTTCCTTCATGACACTGGAAGTCTCTCCTGATTGGAGGACAGGTTCAGGTGGGGGTAGAGGGGCTGGAGGCAGGACATCAGCAAGGCTGAGGGCCTGGGTGTTGGTCAAGTCATCTTCAGAGAAGAGCATAGGCGGAATAACCCACTCCGTTTCTGGTGGGAGAAATTTCATAGTCAAACGTCTTCACAGCAGAAATTTTGATTTGACAGCTAAAGACCGTAAATGTAATGGCTCATTGACAAAGTTATTTCATTGCACCAATAAACCAGTATGCTCAAGAGCAGGACCTTCCCTCCAAGTGGAAGGTAGTCCACTATACACCTGTTCAGCTGCCCTGCACCAAGAGCATTTAGTCTTGAGACCCAATGTTTTAGCACAACTCTTAGCTCACGGCAAGATTTGATAGTGGTCATTAGATGCCCATTGGCTTTCAGTGTGACATGTGAGCCAACTAAAATATGCATCCAAAGCATTACCTTGTACACCAGATGGAGCATCCTCAGGTTGTGTAGATATAGCATCATACCCTGCCTGAGCGGGCATATAACCAGAGGCAACAGAATATCCTGCCAAAGGTACAGTAGAACTTAAACTGCCAGATGCTGGATCCATTTGGACAAATGGCACGACACCAGAAGATTGACCAACCGGGGACAGCACATAAGAACCAGAACTGCCGATTCCTGGACCTGCCTGGTTGAGACTGGGAGCTTGCACAAGTATTGAGGAATCACTTTGAGCTCTGTATGGCACAGCTGTGAAGCCTCTGATAGCTGCTCCTTGGTCAGAGGCAAAGTCAACAGCAGCTTTTGAAGGACTACTGGTCTGGTCTTTGGATTTTGTGACTGGGGGCAAAAAGAGCAGGAGTTCAATAGATGCAGACTGAAATATTTCTTTTGCAAGAGTAGATCAGCACCTACCTTTCGAGGGAAAGCCACATGTATCCACAATCAGCAAAGCAAAGAGGGAAACCCTGAGACATTAAAAAATATATATATACATATGTCAACACACATTTCTACTAATAGCCTGATAGTGCATTTAAAAAAAAAAAAAACAAGCACAGAACATACCTAAGAAAGACCTGTACAGTCATCATATTGAAAGCTTGGAGCAAAGAAAGTGAGAAAGAAACGGGTTAATAATGTTAACAGACACCAGCTCTGACCAATCAGAGCTTGATGGGCTAACAACAGGCAGCTGCTGTTGAGTATCAACCAAGACAAGACAAACAGCCTCAACCATTGATTGAAACAAAGGGACATATTAATCATTCAGCTCTCCTTATATAATTTCCCTTGGTCCCACTATTGCTTTTTATAGGTTTCCTTTACTCACTTTTTTGGTCATTGTGTTTTCGACTCTCAGTCTATTACAGTCCTGACCTCTGTGGCAACGGATATCAGGGGCCTTTGTCTTCTTTGCCAATCATTTGTCTTTGTGGAAGATCCTTTAGCTTTCTCTCAGCCCTCCTGTGCATGTAGGGTGTGGTATTGACAACCAGTGTTACAACTGTTACTGGTTCCAGAACAAATGATGCCACCATTGTTTTTAATGAATTTTTATGAAACAAAAAATGTCTCATTCCATATTGATGACAAAACTGTCGACAAAATGGCAGTTAATGCACCTGAGCTGCATAATAGCACAATTACACTCCTTTCTCATCAGTCCTGACTGTTGGCATAAAGCACTCTAAAGTTGGGGCTTAGTTTCTTATATGAAAATATTTTTGATTTAACAAAGAATACAGTTGCATGCAAAGGCATTGACAAGAGCAACTTCACGAGAGAGAAATACAACATTTGATAAACGTGACTGTGTGCAACTGTTTCAGCAAGTCAGACATGTTATCACAGCCTCCTGGTTCTTTTGATGATGGGATCTGCGAAACTAAAAAAGCAACCGTTTCAGCCTTGTCACTTGAAGTTGACACTATGTATTATTGAATACATAATAATAATAATAATAATAATAATAATAATAATAATAATAATAATAATAATAATAATAATAAGTGGGAAGGTGTTAACTCAGTCAAAACATCGTAGACTACCATGCTGATGTTTATCCTGAAATAATCCCACAGATGTCAGTTAGTTTGACTACAGAGCTTCACCAGCAGATATTAGGAGTCAAACACTGTGAAAATTCACAACAGAGTGTTTGCTTGAACTGCTTTGAAACCTTTTTTGTTACGAGTTGTTCTGGATGGTGAAAAACACAAGTTTCCAGGAGGCACACAGGAGCACATTGACGGCTGTCCACAACAGATAAAGTACTGACTATTCTTAAGTACTTCATCACCTGGGCGTATATTTATCAATACTTTCTGCTGGTCATAGAGAAGTAAATACTTTTGATATATAAAACATAATAGCATTCACATTATTCTCAAATAGTGAATGGCCAAATATGTTTCAGAGAGCCGCTTTTATTTATTTTCAGCATGAAAATATTTCAACGGGTATGGAGACTACAACCAGTTTTTCTGCTCAAGCCATTTTTGCTTTTTCAATCAGTGCACAGGCCACCTGAGGGACATTCAATTAAAGACTTCTATCATAATGATAACAGTGACATCAAGGAGGATTTTTATTATAAAATGCTTCTTATTTCAAATGATCAGAAATACTTATAGATGAACACAACAATATAATATAACTGGTAAGATGGTGCCCTGTTCTTGTCAATCAGCTTATTTCCTATTTAGGATATGATGGAAAATGACTCATAGGTCAAACTCCAGGAGGAATAATTTACACTTATCAAGAAACTCCTCAAATTACTATGCAGAGTTGGCAACTTACCTCAAGTCCCATGTCTCTTTTATTTATGCCCCGCACATGGACTACCTCAGGTTCATAAAGAATTTATATTGTTTTCAAACTACTACTCAGAAGCAGTGTTGTATAGTAACAAAGTAAAAATACTTCACTACTGTACTTAAGTATATTTTGGAATACTTTGTACTTTCCACGAGTTTAAAATTTTTTGACAACTTTCACTTTTACTTCACTATATTTCCGAACTTAATTGCATACTTTTACTTCAATACAATTTCATTGTTCGGTTTAGTTAATCGTTACAAAAAAAAGAGAGAGAGAGAAAGACAAACATTTTCTGTACTGAGTTATTTTATTTATTTTTTAGAAAGGTTTTCAAAAGGGGTTTCAAACTGGACTCTCTCTTCAGATGCCAGATAAGCTTCAGTTTTCTCCTATTTTTTTCTTTAAATTTTGTTTATAATGATGGCAATAACAGTAGCAGCCTATTTTGTTTAATTTTTTTCTTAATGGTGTAATGTACGCCTCATTTTCAGTACTGACCTTACTTGAAGAAGAAAAACTTAAAGGTTCACAAAGTTTGTATTTTCTGTCTAAACCTGATCTAAATTTTGCTTGCACTTGATTGTGTGTAGATTTTAAGTGTATTTGACCTTCAAAGTTTACCAAAATATAACAAATGTCATTCAAACTGCATTTGCCTTGTTTACTTTTTACTTATACTTTTCATTACATTACTTAAGTACATCTATTTTTACAGTAATTCTCATACTTAAGTACAAGACGTTTCGGATACTTTAAGACTTTAACTCAAGTAACATTTCAGTCAGTGACCTGGACTTTTACCAAAGTCATATTTTGGAGGGGTACCTATACTTTTACTTGAGTGTGAGATTTCAGTACTTTATACAACACTGCTCAGAAGGTCCTATCTTAAAACAGACTGACATATTCAACATATATATTAGAATACTTTGTGATATTACATTTGCAATGGAGTTGGAGCAGAAAAGATTTTACCACACGTTCAGGCTCCATCATTTTTGATAATCAAGAATTAAAGCCCCTCTTGAAGATAAGTGCACCTAACTACAATTCTTGGTGTGCCGTACTGTTTATACAATTTCAGTTTCCCCCCCAATACCTATTAAATTTGAATCATCAGCTTATTTGATCTATAAGTCTAACCACATCTCCCGATTCAGAATAGGTCCGATTAGCTCTCAGCACACAGAGGGCAAATATGTTATATTGGCAAATCATGGTGCATTCTTGAAAAAACTTGTTTGGGCACATTAATACATGTTTTCCCATCAGCTACATGTTGTTGGCCATTACCTTGGTCATGAAAATATGCTTGAGACATTTCAAAAGGATGTTTTCCAGATTTGCATCACTCTTAGGTGTCCATGGTGGGGAAATTATACCAAGCAGGAGGTGGTAGAGAGTTAGGCAGATACACAACAATGCAAAGAAATATTTATAGCTCCCAAGACATACTGTATATAAGAGGGGAGGAGGGAAAGCGGATTCAGATGGCAATGACAGAGAGAGTGAGAATATATATAGACTTGTTTATAAAACCATATGTTTTGTGTTGATTGATTAGATGCAGAGTTTTGCTGTGATAGCAAAGCTAAATTAGTGTTAAATCATGTGCCGACTTTATAGTGTGTGCAGGTTCTGTTCTCTTTTTAGACTGGGAAGTGAAAAGATTAGATGAAATGCAATTACTGTACCTCCGATGATAGGAGCTAGCTCACGCTCAAAAGTTCCTCTGAAAATCAAGCTTTTAACCTTGTTGAAATATACATAGTATAGTGTAAGGCCAGTTCAGATAGCCCTTATGTTCCATATAGTATCTAGGAGGAACCAGTTCTGACTGTTTGCAGAGAGGGGCCGTTCAGCTGTTTTGCATGCTCAGTGAGAAGCTAGCACAAGCTATGAGGCAAAGTCAACACAAGATAGGTGGAGAAGACAGCAGAAGCAAGGAAGAGAAGCTGCATGGCATGTTTGGCTCCTTTTGCCAAGATGGCAGACATGATATGTTCTGTTTATTAATGTAAGCCACAGTTCAGATTCTGTAAAACATCATGTCTTACAGAAACATGTTAAACTATGAGAAGGGGATTCATTCTATCTGGTGACAACAAAGAAGTATCCCAATGAAAACATGAGACAGGACATTTGTCTTCAGTGTTCATTTTTCAGGTAGCTGCTTTGCAAATTTGACCCAAAAAAGCTGGATTGTGCCACTAAAATAGTTATAGAGTCTGATGCAGTTCTGATCATTTATCTGGGTGGCACCTCTTGTGCAAGAAGGCATCTCCATTAACTTTTACAAGTTTAGCCTTGTAAATGGGTTTTCTTTCTGTCCCACTCACATTTTCAATTTCGGTACTCAAATGGTGTCTCTCAGTACATGGAGCTGCAACGTGTCCAAAAAGACCCGACCAGCTTTCAGTGTGAGAAACCTAAGCTGGGCGCTTCTAATATACTGAACGATAGAAATTGACAGGAAGTGAATACGTTATCCTTCAGATTTTCTTCGCTTGCATGCGGCCTTGTATGATGGTACTTCCTCTCCTCGAGGATCGCTCTCTGAATCATAGTTTACGGCTGAATTATCCGAGTATGAATACCTTTCATCATGTCCGCGAATGTTGGACTCCTCCTTTAAATTTCATGCAACTAATTCAAATATAAAATAAAAAATAACACTACAGTACTTCATCTAAATCAACACTTGACTGTAAGCGCCAAGGAAACATTCAAATTGTGGTCATGCTGTTTCTGTACTTGTAAGAGCTCTAGTATGTTGAATGGATACGTGCACCCTCATGTGCATATGTGTGTGTACAGCCGTGGTTTCCACAGCAGACGCAGCTGTCAGACCAGTGGGACAGGGCCTGTGTCACAGCGGCTCTATTTTGGGAACCTGTGTTGTTCAAAAGGTCAGATAAAGAAGCATAGGAATCCTCACAAAGCAGGGGGAGGGGGTGTCGGGTGAAAGGGGGTGAGGGGGATATCCACAAACCAACGCACACATCCCAAACACAGAGAGGGAGAAAGGGTGACGGGGAAAAGTTTTAGACGTGACAAGCAGAGATCAAGACATCAAGTAAGTTCTCTGCAAAGACCTTTCCTTTTACTGTAGGGACACTTTTCAGAGTAAGGCAGAAGTGATCGTTTGACTCCTGTGGTGTCGGTTTAACGAAGCCTAATCTAACTGTTGGTCCAGTCAACAAATTGGCATTATCTGGACATCATGGATGCGAATTCCCCCAGCCTGGAAACAGGAACAACCAGTGAGACAGACACCAATAACAACAACCAGGTCTGTTTTTTTTTCACTTTTGTGTTGATGTGAAATTGCACAATGACAGTTTTCACATTTGTGAAACCCCACATTGTCTGGCATCATACTCCACATAAGGAAAAGGTAACTGGTGTATAATTGTCAATAGCAGGTGCTGTGTTTGGACATCAAGATGGGAGAGGAGATTTTAGCTATCTTTACTGTACTACACCTGTTCTTACTCTTGGCTGAGAAGTGGCACACACTCTCATGCTGACAAGTTATGCAAAGTGATGCACATGGAGCACACACACTCAGTGGAGTTTCCTATTCTCGCTGATGAGTCACTGCTGTGAGGCCCGACCTGGTGTGACTGTCCCTGCAAGAGGTCATTAAAAAACAGAACGCAAGAACTTGTTTGAATGAAGCTGCAGTAAAATGCAATCTGTGCCAAAGGATCTCTGGTTCTGAAGTGCTCCTTTTGATATTTATATATTCTTAAATTACTGTAGCATGAGGATGATATTAGTTTAAATGGCTGACATATTACATAATGTTATTTTTCAAACAAAGACAGTTCATTTCTCAAATAAGATTGCTGCAATATTAAGAAAATCTTGTTTGTATTTGAATTCAGTTAAAATAAAAGTCAAATCTATATTTTTTGACAGTGAATCTGGAGCAAGACAGAATGTAAACTCTGCCTATTAATTTCCTTAATTATTCTGTGAGTTCCTTAAAAAAATTGCAAATATATTCAGCAGAAAGAAATGGAAGAATATATTTTTACACTGTTAATGAATGAATGACAGTGAATAGAATTATCAGCATCAAACAGATGCAGGGCGTAAACAAGAACACATACTGAGAACATTCAATGGCTAAATTACCCACAATGTCATATTCTTAAGCGCAGTACCATCTATTTTGAGTGAAATTCAATTTCCAATCACAGGACACAGGAAAAAGAAACTCAGAAAACAAAAAAATTAGTCTGATGGATCTATTTTCAAGTTTTCTATTGATATCACCATAGTATAATTTAAGTGAATGCTTTTGGCCACAATAATCGCGTACCGAAAATCAGATATTATGACAACTCTAATTCACCCACTGGAAAAAGATGTGCTTTATGCAGTGCCACCCACATGTACAAAAGGGCTAAATTCTATACTGTTGTTTCTTTTGGTATCCAGGCAGATGAGCCAGAGCTGATGAAGAGTAAAGACCCAGGGGAGACAGCAGAAGGTCAGGGTGTAATGGATGTGGGGGAAAGGGGTGAGGCAGATAAAGTACAAGAACAGGCAGCAGAAGAAGAGGCCAGTTCTGGAGAGGCAAATAAGCCCCAGACTGTGTCAAAGGCTGGCGATGGTGACACTGAAGAGGCTGGACATGATAAAGACAAAAATACGGTTGCTGATGGCCCGAAGGAACCTGAAGTGACAGGAGGAGAAAAAGAAAGGGAGGGTGAGTCGGAGGAAAATAAGAAGGGGCAGACGGAAGAGGTCCAGAGCTGTGACAAAGAGAGAGACGGAGAGGCAAGAAAGGTCAAAGAAGGGAGTGAATGTGCAAGAAAAGCAAAGGATGAAGATGAAAATGTGACTGAAAAGGAGGTAAAAGGAGTGGAGAAGAAGAAAAAAGTAGAAAAGGCAGATGCAGAGACGACAGACAAAGGAAAGATGAAGGAGACAGAAAAACAAGGGAAGCCCAAAAGAAAAAGTGGCCCTTCCATCTCGTCCGTCTCCCGACCAAGACTCTCTGCACGCTCTAATAGAGCATCCACAAAAAATGACATTATCGCCAAATTCCAACAAGGTGCACCAGAGTGAGTCACTTGAATGACAACCAGTACCTCAGATAAGTTTTACATTAAAGCATTAACTATGAAGATCTAAGAAACTGTAATATTGTGACATTTTTTAGGACACCAATACCTCGCAACTTCAAAATTCAGAGGTCATCTGCATCTGTGGCCACAGGAGGGTCAATCAAGCAGAAGATACTTCAGTGGTGTCGTAACAAGACACGTAACTACGAGGTGAGTTCAGCACTGAAGCTTTGGCCCAATCCCAATGATTCTTTCTCTCCTTGGCCCTTCCCCTACCACTGAATTTTTCATTCATGGGGTAGGGTTAGTGCACCTTTTCTTTGGGAGATCAAGGAGTAATGTGCATTCCTACCCCAGTTCCCACTGTCCCAGATTAGAGCCTAGATGACCAATAACACTTAATTACAAC
Organism: Odontesthes bonariensis; assembly: GCF_027942865.1. Taxonomy (NCBI): domain Eukaryota; kingdom Metazoa; phylum Chordata; class Actinopteri; order Atheriniformes; family Atherinopsidae; genus Odontesthes; species Odontesthes bonariensis. The sequence goes on along the minus strand of NC_134518.1, from coordinate 20,441,573 downwards.
AAAAAAAATTGCCATCTGACCTATGCAAAATGGATGAGTTGGGTTAAAGGTAGGAGTTGGGATTTGCCCATTTTATTAGGTGTTAAATCCAATTAAAAATCCCAGATTTGTCTTTCAGCTTCACAAGATATACAATAGATGTTTCAGATGATGTGATGTTCTCTGCATCAAGTCAAGATGCTGTCCTTTGATCTTTGTAGGGTGTCAACATAGAAAACTTCTCATCGTCCTGGTGTGATGGCATGGCGTTCTGTGCTTTGATCCATCGTTTCTTTCCTGACGTTTTTGACTTCAGCTCCCTGAATCCGAAGGAGAGGGAGAAAAACTTCACTTTGGCCTTCCAAACTGCAGAGTATGAACCTTTTATTCCGTCTACCTCATTTCTCCCACCAAGTTCAGTTCTTTATTGTCCCGCTAGAGGAAACTTATCTTCCACAAGACAACATAAAGAGACAATGGCATCATAGCAAGAAAATTAAAGATATTCAAAGTGCTGGCACTGTGCACACATCATCGAACACATGAGGGTCTCTGTGATAAAGGCAAACTGTGATAAGAACACATATAAGATAGTCTGACCGAGATGGGATATAAGGCATTTATTAGGAGCGAAAGGGTTGTTAGAAATGTTTTTTTTTTTTTTTTTAAACAAAACACTGAATTACAATGTCTAAGGGCTAAACCTCCAGAGTTATCATCCAAATCTGGAGCCCTGAACAGCAATCATTCACCATTCTTTCTTCTTCACCTGCATTTCTGGCAGGTCCCTAGCTGACTGCTGCCCTCTGCTGGAGGTGGCTGACATGATCATGATGGGTAACCACCCCGACCCCATGTGCGTCTTCACATACGTCCAGTCACTCTGCCACAGCCTCTCTAAAATCGAGAAAGAGAGGAAGGACAAAGAGAAGGAGGAGAAAGGGAAGACTGGAAATGAAGAAGAAGAGGAAGAGAAAGGAGACGATGTAGCAAGAGAGGTGTCGACTGCTGAGAGTGAGACCACTGGCAGCCAAGGGGAAAAACAAGAAGATGATGCAGAGCCACAAGCAACTGGAGAGGAAGATGCTGCAAAGAGTTGTGAGATGCAGGAGGGCGAGGGAGCGTTAGTCGATGTACAGTCCTAGAACAAAGCTGACAGTAGATAAAGACTGAGAAGACCAAAAAGATTGTTGAGTAAGTCTTAGTTGACTGTTACAATAATGAAGTACAAAGGACGACTCCCAACTCATATGCTGATAATGTAATGTTCTAAGAAGATGGAGTTTTTTTTTTAATTCACCAGTGTGTTGTTGTCTGTTTGTTTAGAGCATGTGACAATAAAATGTTCAGCTCCATCTGATGTGTGTGTTTATGAAAGAAATAAGAATGCTTGATAAAAATGTTTGCACAACAAGAGATTCTTTGTGTAGAAAGTTTGATTTGTTTTGCACCTCTTTGCACTTTTCTGTATCTAGTTGACCGCTCAAAGCTATTGTACACTACTAGCCACTTTCATAACAAGAAAATATACACAGTGTCACAGGCTACACAGGGCTTATTTACCCTAACAAACACATCCACACTCTGATGGACGCACCAGGGGCAATGTGATGTTCAGCGTACCACACATGTGGTCTGGGAAAGCTGAGGATCTAATCAATGACTAGCAGACAACTGCTCTTCCTCCTGAGCTACTGATGCTCATACATCATACTTCATAGATGAGTATAAAGTATAGTGATGAAAGACTTTTGTACATGGAAAACAAACTTAAGAAAATACATTTGTTTTAAAACACCATATAAATGGGAAGAAAACAGGTTCACTCATTGAATAGATTGCACCAGTACATGTAAATAAATAGAAACTCAAATAATCCCTACTCCCAAATGACATGTAACGGGAGGAGTCACTCAAACCTTGTCATGACAGGGCTGGAACCTATCCCAACTGTCATTAGGCGAGAAGCAGCATGTACCCTGGACAGGTCGCCACTCCATCTCAGGGCCACACAGAGAAAAACGAGGCAAACAACCATGCACGCTCACGCTCACTCCTAAGGTCAACTTGAGTCGCCAATAAACCTAACATGCATGTTTTGGGGCGGTGTGAGGAAGCCGGAGTACACAGGGAGAACTCCACACAGAAAGGCCCCAGCCGGGCTTCGAACCTGCAACCCTCTTGCCGTGAGGCACATGCATACACGACAACAAGTTTTATCTCCGCAAACCTGCGAATATTCATCATTTGCACTCGTCACACGGAGATGCTGTGAACTGGGAAAACTTCACCCGAAGTTGCCCCTGTTTTGGAGGAATTACGGTACTCAGCCTCATGCCACCAGGAAGGCCATTGTGTTGTGCCTGTGTAAGCTAACACATAAACCGTGCGGCGTTACTTTTCAGCACATTTCTCCGCGGCATCGGCGTGAATCATGTCCACAGACATGCCGGTCAGCAGCGTGAACCTGGAGTCACAGCTCGTGTCCGTAATGAACGTGCTGGCGAAAGCAGCGGTGGCGGAAATCATTCAGCTGTTCTCGGAAAACTCGGAGTCTCTCCGCCTGCATTTAACCCAGAGCCTGAAGGAAAACGAAACCCTGAGGATGAGGATGAAGGTGATGAGGAGTGAGCTGTTCTCCCTCCGGCTGCAAACCAGGTCGAACCGGCCGGCCAGCCGCTTTTCTACGTTCAGGGTAAACGTTTCCAAACCACGGGCTAAACCACAAGGTAACACTTTAGAACCACTTTTACTCAAGTAACAAGTAACACATCTGCAGATCAACACGCGATTAAACCCACTGTTTTTGTTCAATTCCCATACGTCAATACAAACGGGGTATAATAGTGGAGGTACAAAGACGCAGGTTTGTTGTCGACCACAGCTGGTTGTCATGTGATCAGATGCTTTAATTCATCGAAATGGAAATGAATCCATACACAATCCAAGTCTAAGTAATTTTAGTGCCAGTCGATGCCAACAGATGATAGAGATCATGAAGGGTATTACTTTTATGAATCATTAATGAATTTGCCTACCTGAAATCCCTCCAACTTCTAATCTGACCAGATGAAATGCAATTTTTTAAAACTGAAACTGTCAAATTTTTACCATAAAACATTTGATTGATTGCGTAGAAGTGTGGCGCAGTGCCATAGAAATGTCGGTGATCATCATTATCGATATTACAAAGAAGGATCATCCACAGTACCAGTGACAGAGAGCATACAAAACCACTATTTTTAACATCAAAAATGCTTAAATTCACAGATCCATCTCTGTTTGTGGGGTGAAACTACGGCACAGACTGCCTGAACTCAAACAATGTTCCGCACCTTCTATATTCTTGTATCTATCCCTTGCATCGATGTATGTATGTATCTATTTATGTGTCTATGTATGTATATATGCAAATATAGAAGAGAAGTATAGGACATCAACAGGAAGAAATATAAAACGAAGCTCCTTTGTTATTTATTGTGGAGAAGGGGTGAGATTTAATAAGCTTATCCTTTTTCTTACTCCCTTCTATTACTTATCGGTAATTGTATGGCCGTACGCATCGGGTTGATTGAAACCGACCTGCTCTTGCTGACTTGTGCTCTTCAGAGTCTTGCCATGCTCAATACAGTTAATGTATACTGGTGTTGAATAAGACTTGCCTAACTTACCTTTGCAGGGGTACCTTTAGTCTCCCACACACAGCTGTTGCTCGCTGATCTGCAGATGTGCTACTGATAATGAATTCTAATTCTGTTGTTCTTTCCTCCTTCAGTCCTCATAAAACCACCCGAAAAAGCAGTTGGAAAAGCTGCCTCCATCACCCTTCAATCAGAGAACAAGACTCCGTCCTCTTCCCCCCCAGCGCAGGTAGGTAGTTTGTGTGCGCTGATTATTTAGTTTGAATTCACTTGGCTCATGCGTATCTGCTACTGTGTTAGAGCGCAGATGTGGAGAGTCCAGATGTCATCCTGATCAAAGACGAAGATGATATCGGAGGGTGTGGATCGGTTGTCGGTGAGTTGGCTTTCCCAGCCGCGTTTGCCAGTAAGATCGCTCGAAATGACCAAAGGGGTGAGTTTGAGCGTGGGCAGAGGGGGAAATCCCGTCAATTTGAAGTCGGTTTTTAATTAATTTAATGTCAAGATGTTGGAATAAAATCTGGTGAACATTGGGCAAAGCACGTGTGCCTATAAATTGTTGATCATGTCATTTTCTCTTATTATTTTGGAAACAAATCATTCTTAGTTATGAGGATAGCAGTGTGCAGCACCCCCCTCTTCTTTTAACAGCTGTCCCTAAACATCTGGAAGCTGAGACCAGTTGCTGGGATATCTCGGCCGTTCTTTGTTGTATTTCACCACTGATTCGATGTCAATCTGTTTTTTCTTTTTCCAAAATACATTCACCATTTCATAGATGCCAACCCTCCCAAACCTTTTGTATTTTTTTTTCCTTTTAAGGTCAGGATAACTTTGAAGATGACCGTATGCAGTGTGGCGTTGCCACAAGGACTCAGAAGTTCGACTCAGCAGGCTCCTCTCGCTTGGAAGATGATAATCAGGAACTGAGAATTGTAAGTGTCCATGGTGGAGGTGAAGGGCCTCTGCAGGTGGAGAGCGAGACCCTCTTCTCTGCCTCTGAACTTCAGGCTTTAAGCTCTCTGTCTGACCACAATGCCCCCCCTGGCAGTCTCCTGAATTTCACTCCTGGTGCTAATGACAGGGCGCCAATGATGGACATGCAGGATAACTGCGTTGAAGTGCTGAGAAGCGGCCAACTCGAAAGACATCTTTCCGCACAAATTCATGCAACAATACTGAATCCTACATCAAAGCCACCTATAGTGGGAGCTAATGGTCAAGTCGGGCACCCCAGTCACATGGGCCAGTTCTCCCAGCAGCAGACTGCCTTCCCTCACGCCCTCAGCAAATCCCTCGACTGCAGCTTCTGCGGCAAGCGCTTCCTCAGCCGCGAGGAGCTGATTGTGCACCGTGCGAGTCACACCGGGGAGTCGCCCGTCTCTTGCTCCTATTGCGGAAAGTCATTTGTCAACAAGACCACTCTGAGCATCCACATGCGCATTCACACGGGGGAGAAGCCGTACGCCTGTGTGCAGTGTGGAAAACGCTTCACGCAGAACGGCAGCCTGAAGATCCACCTGAGGACTCACTCTGGGGAGAAGCCGTACGCGTGCAGCCAGTGCACAGCCAGCTTCAACAACCCCAGCAACCTGCGCAGACACATGATCACACACAACACCTGAGCGGGCGCTCTGACTGGGACTGATTTTAAAAAGCTTGAAGGGTCGAAATGTGTTTTTAAGATTCCAGCTTTGCTTTGACTGATATTTTTGCCAGCGACGTCCCTTTTTTTTTCTTCTTTGTTGGTGTTTTTATTGACAACGCGCTGAAAGCACAGACGCAAGCATAGTATCTGCTCAGTCCGATGATGTGGCTTGCGTTCCCTCTCATTCGAACATATGTGCAGCCTTTAAGTAACTACTTTTGGTTCATCTCGACACAGAAAACTCAGCATTATGTGGCTGCAGCTCAGAAGTGTTGTCGATGGAGGAAACTCGCTCATCATCTGGGCGCGCCATTGCCGCCGTTATTGCAGTGTGTGTGTGCAACAGGCGCCGATGATATGGTTACTCAAATAACGAGCGAGTCTTGCATACGAGTGAAGAAACGGGTTAGCGATGAGCAGTATGGTTAGAATTCATTCCTGTTTATTTGCTATTTATTTGTTATTTGTTTTTTTTGCATTTATCACCTTGCCTTAACCGTTTTAAAAAATTATTATTTTTTTTTTTTACAAGATCAATGATTGGTGTATGGGACTCTTGCATTAAACCCTTTCTACTGCAACAGTTTTATATTTGTGTTTTAAGGTCGGCTTGCAAAACCTCCCATTTCACGTCACGGGTTTTTCTTTTTTAAGGCCTTACAAAATCCTGCGGCTCTCCTCCAAACACTTCCCGTGTTCTGTTTTCCAAAGTCTGGCGCATTCAGCCAGCCCGCATATTTTGACTTATCTGAGTGGAATTTTGTGCTGAGCATCCACCAAAACTTAAGAGGATGATTTGCAAACTGAACTGCACGTAGAGAACCTCTAATTTTCTACTTCTTGCGAGTAATCCTGATCTTTTATACATTCACTTTGTCCTGAGGGCAGGGCTTCAACACTTTAGATGTGTTTTTATTTGTTTAGTCGAGCCTGTGATTGAAAGTGTGAGGTTTGGTCGGGTGAATGTGGGTCCTGAAGTGGGTCTAGGGGAATTAAAACGGATCTAAAATCTGCAGCTTGGTTTCCACACCCTGCACCGAAAGAGAAAGAAGTTAATAAAGCACACCCTCTATCATTTTCACTTTTTGTGTGTTTTTTACATTCAGGAATTAACTACCTCAACATATTATTTACATTATCTTTTTGGATTTCCCAGATGGTTTCAGACCGTGCAAAAATGAAGAGAATGGGTTTTGTAGTGTGGGTATTCTGTTATGAATAAACATGCAGTGGAAGAAAAGGTCTTTCAGTCTCATTGTGCACCTCTAGAGAGCAGCATTATTTTTCCTCCCAAAATGTATTGTATCTCAGCTTTTCTCATTCTCAGGGACTCTCAAGGAAACGGGGGGGGGGGGGGGGATTCCTTGCATTGTTCCTCTTTACACACTGCCCACATTGATATGTTGTTTTACACGTTTCAGCTTGTGTAGCCTTGATTTTTACCCAGATATCTTCAAAATAAGATGTCTCTTACTACTTAGAGACTGGACTGAAAGTGTCATAAGCACCGTAAAGTAAGCAGTCACACCTAAAAACAGTACTGAAGACTAAATAGTGATGTACAGTGCACTCGGTTGCAATCAAGCATTATTCATGTAAGAATTTGTCCCTGTTACTTAGTCAACAGTCTACTGATCAGGCACTTGCGGGGGATTGGATGAGCACTACTATCACAGTGCTGGTAGTGGTTTTATGTGCCAATAGTTTTCTCGTCTTGGTGTGGAATGCTCTTGTTGTACTTCCCCACGAAATCCAGCCTCCTCCCTCAGCATTGTTCTTGGGCAATCAATGAAATGACATCAGTGTGTGTACATGAGAGCCAGGGGGAGCGACAAGCGGAAATAAATGGGAGGAGATAGGAGGAGGCTGCGCTGTAACTGAATTTAAATCCCCTAATTCCTATATATATTTTTTTTTACAAACGGGTTCACATCCGTCGACGTGGGTTTTACACGGGCACGAACGACTTACCCGCAGTTTGCCGAGTGACTTATTAACACCAAACGAACACCTGTAAGAGGAGAGGAATTCCAAGTGCGCCGTGTTTACGGTAAAGCCGCTTGTTGATCCCGCCCTCCCTTTGATAGAAAACTCGGTGATGTCGCCTCGTCTTTAACGAACCTGACCCAGAAGACAGGGAAGGAGGGGGATAGAGGGCAGAAAACACGAAAAACGGAGCAGAAGGGTTCGGGGCAGGATTACCCTGAGCAGGTGAGTGAACTAATTAATTTTACCAGCTTTTTGGCACATGAGGGTTCTTCTATCATTTTTTTTTCATTGATTGTGGACGTATTGCAGCGTTGGCAAGGAGTGGTCACATATTCGACAGATCAGCACGACTCTCCGTGGCTAACGTTAGCCAACGATGCTAACGTAAAAGTTAAACTGACGCCCTGTTAATTACTGTGCACGGTGCGACTCGGATTAACTTTTGACATTAACAAATATAGCAAGAGAAAAAAAATGTACGAGTTATCTGTAAAAGCTGCTTGACTGAACACTCCGCCTCTTGCGGCTAATCTGTGTTTGCCATGCTAGCGCTAGCCCTGCTGTTGGCAGCGTTCTCGCTCGGCTATGTGGGTTATTGTGATGCTAACATTGCAAGACAGCCAAACCAGGTCATGTGGTTGCGGAGCGAGCATTCAACCCAACTCAGCTTATTTTTGATCTAATTTAGCGGAACTGTGACGTTAGCCCAACCACCGAGTAACTCAGATGCTCGAATCTTTTGTTCATTTCGATGGCTTATTGTGTGCGCCCGTCTGTCTGTCTGTATGTATGTATGTATGTATGTGTGTGTGTGTGTGTGTGGGTCTGAGAGAGGGAGAGAATTGGCTTTTGCTGCCTGCTCTGCTCTTCGCCACTGACCCATATTGGTTTCATACGTTGGCAGGTCATTCACGACAATATGTGGACAGTATGTAGGATTTCACTTGATCAGGGCAATGCTAACTGCTAGCGGCTACTGATGGTTCACAGCGAGGGCTGCAATGGAAGAAAGGAGTGAGATCCACTGGCTGCGTAGACATGTATACATTTTCTATGATTTGACCCAGTTAACGCTGCAGTTGGCGGCTCATTTCGCTGCATACCGTCGGTAGCAGACAGCTCGAGCAGATTTAGTAGATTTCGTTACCTCGACGGTTTCCCGTTGGTAGAAAACCTCCACGGGGCTGAGCGGACCTGGAGGTAATTGGAAACATTTCGACGTGTTGGACTAAGCGCGTTATTGTGTGTATTCTATCTAAAGCCCCTTTAGTGTAATTCCACTGTAAAGGCGGTGGTCTTCCACAGAGCCTGGGATAATCAGTTTGTGAACCCGTTGGGTGGGTCATGTGTGAACTTGTTTTGTTGGGAAAATGCTTTGGGTGGGGACAACTGTCAGCCGCCGTGTGAACAGGTAAACTAGCTTTTCCATTGTAAGCACAGGTTTCATGCAGGCGCACACTCTGCTTTGAGATTTAGAGCCTTCCCTTTGGGCTTTAGGCCTGTCCGGGTGTATGTTTGAACACTGTGCGTTTGTGCTGCAGGTGTAATTGACTCAGGTCTGTGGCTGGTTTGATGTGCTGCTTCAGGAGCCACCACTAATAAGCTTTTCCCGGGACTTGTCTCCAAGTCGTTGTTTGATTGTTGACACATGCTCCCAACACAGACTGTGGTTGTGTCTGCTGTTTTTAAGTTGTGCGGGTTAATCCATAAAGAGTGTGTGTGTCTACGTATGTGCATACCTGTTAACATCACATGTGTATGTGTTAGCAGGTAAGTGGATTAGCGTGGTAAAGCTTCAATCTCATTACAAGCCTTGGCATCACACAGACTTAACATCAAATTGCAGTGTCACTTAGCAGAAACGAGTGCACAGATGTGCGTTTCTACAGTGAATGTGCTGTTTCAGTGGGAGGTTTTGCTGCCGATGGCAGGTGTAGGCGCTTGTTGGTCTAACCAGGGTTGAATGTAGTTGACAAAGGCTTCATTGTTTGTTTGAATGTGCTCGTAGATGTCCTCTGACAGGGTTAAGTGAGTCATGCTGACTGATGGCTTCAGAATCAGAAGGAGGTATCTGACTCGTGGTGTGTCAGAGTGCAATCAGATGTTATTGACCTCGAGGCGCGGTGCTTGCCATTTTGAACTTTTCTTCCTGTCCTGTTTTGACCGGCGGAGCATGACCCGTCCTCTTTGCACTTTTGTTCCATTACCTCTGAAGTACACGCAATCCCAAAGCGATAGGAGTCTGCAAAATGGTTACATTTATTTGGCCGAGTGCAATGTCGTGTTACTTATTTTCGCCAACGGTCCCAAATCAAACACCATCAGCTTATTTTTAGTTTACTGTAGCTCCACTGATCTGTTATTTGAACTGCAGCCTTTTGATGTTTATGCTCAAATAATAATTAGAAATGATTAACAAAGGAAATAAAATGATTCAGTGGTTTGAATGTGTGAAGTCTGCCTTAAATTAATAAAAAATAGTATAAAATATATAATATATTGGCTATATATCAAAGTGCGCTGCAAAGCAGAACTGAAAATGCTAGATGGGGAACTGCTTTTGCTAAATGGGAAGTGATTTGTGGTCGCATGATCATCATTTGGGTAATTAGGGGTTTTCGCCGCAAAAAAGACACGCTGTTGTTGGAGGAGCGCAACCAACGTTGGATGGTTTATGAAAGTGTACGACCCAAAGACTTGCACTGTTTGTGTACAAGTAGTTCTGTTGTGGAAAATGGTTAATCAGGAGCCAAACACGCCATTGTGTCCCTTTACTCATCTCTGATGTTGAATCCATAACATCCTGTTTCTCAGGAAGTGGGAAAGAGGGGAAAGGGGAGGGGAATGGCAATGGGACGACATTGATTGTTTTCATTGTTCAACAAAACTCAGTGCTGACTTTCAAGGCCAAAACTAACAGCTGTGAGAGGGGGAGATGGGTGGAAAGCAGAACTCATTAGTATGCGAACAGCAACATAATTTAACCCCCTCAGACTCTCATACATGTGTCCAGTGTATAGTGATGTTCTCCAGCTATTTTCATGGTTGCGTCTGTACTCTCTGTTGCACAAACTCCACATTGTTCCACCAACCTCCCAGACTGACAGCTGCAAACTCCCTGCTGCCTGTGGTTAAACCTCAGTCACTCACATAACCACACTTTCAGCTACACCGGTCAAGAAATAACAATCATAGTTTGTAATTCATCTGGTAAGAAACTTCAGTTGACCTCGTTTGTGAAAGGCGATTAAGTTTTTGTTGACAGAGAGTTTGTTTTGGCTAAAATAATCGGGAGATGGTAGCAGAGGAGATATAAAGTCGACACTCAATGTTTGTGCCACAGTGACGTGACGGCTTGCCTTGAAATGCCACAACAGCACAGTAAACGCTGATATCTGAATGATGATTAGCCAGTGTCCTGCTACGGTCTTTGTGTGGGTGAGTGGGTGGGCTGCTAAGCTGAATTGGCCCAAGACAATGCTAGGAATGCAAGATTAGCTTTTATCTTTCATTCAACAATCCTGACCTTATCTCTGCCCCCCTTTTATCCTCATGTTTACCCTCACATTCTCCCCGTCTCCCTGCCCATCCATTTATTTTATGTTGGCTTTTACACTGTGTCCATCTCGGCCTGAAGTGGATAATATCTCCCCTGTCCAGGCTGTGCCCATATATAGACATGTGTGATGCAGGACAGCAGTTTGTCATTGGTTCAGGTAGGAGGTTACGACTCTGGGAGAGTGCATGTGTCATCGTGCCTTCCTGTAAATCGGTCTCATCCCGCATGTAAATCCTGGTTGTGGTTGTTGCTGATTTTTATTTCTTTTCTTTTTTTTCCCATTGGCCACTCCTTGTTTTGTCATTAGGCCGCCTCACCTTCTTCCCCTTTCCCACACGAGCTATTTAAAAAAAAAAAAAAAAAAAGTTTATTATTAAACATTTATAACATGTAAAGGCATACAGATGCAGTAAGACGTGCAACATTTAGAGGCTTTACCAGTAAAAATTAAACCGGTAAAGTTATTGTGTTGTAATAGTCTGTCTGCGGTGATGTCATAACGTCTGGCTCTCTTCTTTTGCACAGTCTAGTGCTGGTGAAACCGTGAGTCACTCATCACCATCTCCTGGACTCATTCTGCCTTTGCTCGTCTCTCTGTTTGCACTTATTAATGCTCTCCCTGTCAAATCCACAAACACCTGCTGCTTGAAGTGTAAATGCAGGTCACTGTTTGTTGCCCAAACCCCCCAACTCTCACAAGTGTGCCTGTGTGTGTTGCTCATACAGAGAGAGGGAGGAACTGAGAAACTGAACTCCAGTTGCCCCTCCCCTACCTTGGCAAACCGGTCGTGCAGGTGTGTGTTGCAATGCCTGTGTTTTTTTTCACCTTTAACGTCAGAGCTGATGACAAAATGCAGGTTGCTGCAGCAGAGTGCGTATCAGCAGATGGGAGCATGCGAGTCTCTAGGGTCCACTTGTTTGGCTCTGATATAGCCCTGTCTTTCTCCGAGCCAAGATAACACGGGATGACGGCGCGGATAAACGGCAGTTGAGGGAACGAGATCAGCGAACCAACAGAGTTGGGGGGGGGCTGTAAGAAAAACAAAAGGCAAGGTTAAGCAGGAGATAGGAAAACAGAAGTTTGTAGAACATTTGGTTCTTGGAGGCTGTTTTGCTTATTTATTTAATTTATTTTCTTTATGCTGACAGTAGATGTTCTGAGACCCACAAATGGCTGCAGCTTGGTCAGCTTCCCATCACTTGCTGCCTTACACAGCCAAATGTTGAGTAAATACAGGGTGTGTCTAAAGGCCAGAGCTACTGTAGATCTGTCTCTTGCTGTGCTTTTTGGGTTCATAGTGCAAACACAGCCCCTGTTGACACACATGTATGGTATTCTTTTTTTTTTTTTTTTTGTATGTTTTTTTTTTTTTAACTGAGATGCCTGTGCTGAAATAATTCTCCCTCACTATCCTTGTTCTTCTCCCCCTCCCACCCTCTTTCCTCCTTTGCAGTCCATTCCCCTTGTTTCTGGGCTTGGTGGTTCAGTGGCATTCTACACATGAACAATTAGAGCACCGTCTCTGACCTCGGCGTGATCTCTCACCTCTTCAACCAAAACCAGGCCCACAGGTGAAGTGTGTGTGTGTGTTTTCTAATTTTCTGCAAACAGAGCTTTTGGAAAAAAAAAAAAGATTTTAGGCCTTTTCACATCTGACTTTTCGTGCCGAGACTGTTGCGCCTTGGTGTCTTGTTTGAGAGTAAAGAGGCGGCATGAGTGGCTGAAAGTTGACCTGCCACTGATACGCCTCTGGACTGGCAAGGGAGGTAGTAACAGAGGTGAAACGGACTATGTGTGTTAGGGCGAACCGTCTCTCCAGAATGCAACAATGTCGTCCCTCGGCTGATTCTGCGATGCCGACTTGATGCGTGTAAGTACACACTGATGCAGGGCTGCGCCGCCTTGGTTTTGCATGTGTGATTTGCAAAAAGAGTGGTGCGTGAATGAGTTTTTTTTTTTTTTTTCTTGTGTCAGTTAGGTGCCACTAATATGTGAAGAGGGCTATTGTCTTTTCAGGTGTTTGTTGTGCTCAAACCATAATGAGAAGTGTGCAGTTCTCCTCGGCTTATGTGATTCATTTAGTTCATCTTCCTGTTTAGATTAAAAGAAAAAAGGGAAAAAAAGCTGCCTCTGTATGTGTAACAGTTTAATCCCTGTAGATAATTCTGCTGATGCATAGATAAAGAGCACGATGACACAGTCCAGGATAAAGTTTTGATGATTAGATGGTCCTATCAGAAATGCATACAGAAAGATGAATGCAAGGCACCACTCACCACTCTGTGCTGCGTTTCCTGTAGAAGCAGGTTCACGCGTTGCGCTGCTTTCTCATGTATCATCTTCCGAAGCTCCAAGGACACTTTCATGCGTGCGTCAAGTCACTGTTTATTGATCTGAATGTGGAGGAAAATGTGATGTTGACAAATCAACATGCGGTTGCATTTCTGACCAGTGTGCCGTCATCACACGCCACCATCCCCACCATCCCCCCCGCATTTGTCTCATTATTTACTCCGTTTGAGTGTCAATGCATAACGGGTCCAGCTGTATTTTCCTTCTTTACGTAGTGAAACTCTGGATTTTGATGACGCCTACAGTTGTAAGCGATGCATGTGGACGGAAAAAAACGGGAATGATTGAATCGAGCGTGGCAGGCCTTCCAAAGGCTGAGCGGCAACTGGAGACATGTCTTTACAATGATGACTATCGAGCTCTGAGCTTGAGCAATACCAAGATCAACTCTTGTGAAATCCAGATGCCACTTGCATTCCGAGATGGCGTCTTAGCCTAAGTCACAGAACGTTATCTCTCAGGCGATGACTCAGACAGGGTGTAATAACCCTTTGTTTTTAGAATCGGCCCAAAAAAATCTTGACCCACCAGATCCTGCTCTACTTCGGAGTGACTGTTTTTGTTCGACACCCTCCCTGTGCTGATGTGTAACGCCCCCCTCTTTCCCCTTGGGGCCGTGTAGTGTGTATGGAGCAGTGTGAGAGCGCAGCGGCTCTGCTGGAGTCGGTCAGGGAGCAGGAGGCGCAGTTTGAACAGCTGACCCGGGCGCTGGAGGAGGAGAGGAGGAGAGTGGGCCTCCCTGCCACCAGCCCCTCGGCCTTGGGGCGCCCCCTCCCTCACACACAGGTAACACGCCCCAAAAACCCCAAACTTCCCCATCGCAAGTCTTTCATAGCCATTTTTCACCTTCACACCCCATACATGATGGATCCTCGTTCCCCTCATCCAGCCCCTCCAGTGAATTAATGCATCATTTTCCCCCTCTGACATCCATCCATCCATCAGTCACTCATCCCCTCTCTCCTCAGTCGCGCCTCTTCTCCACCAGCGCTCGGCAACTTTGCGTCTGTGTATGTTTGCAAGCTGAATCATTGAAACTTTGTTCACCAGCTCTGCACCTTCAGAGTACGTCTCTTCTTGTGTTCTTGTCTACATGCCTTTCACTACTGTTAACATGCCTGATACGATCGCTGCACGCGTCCAGCATGCATTCAGTCACTCGTCGGACGCCCTCTGACAAATGCGTATACGCCCTTTGTTGTCGAATGTTGTGGAATTTCAGCTACGCTCCTCTCTGCTCCAGCATGTCGTGCATGTGTGACATAGTCCTGCATCCAAAGAAGTATATGTTAATGTTTTAGGAACTTTAATATATTTGTTGTACTAATAATCCATTTGCATATGAGTATTGTTTGTGAAGTGAACATTCATTTATGTAATCATAAAGCAAAATATTGTCTTTCTTGTTGCATTTCTCTTTGTCTTGTTTATGATGAGACGGTTAAGTTGAACTATGTACAGATTTCACTCTTGTGTTTTGTTCTCTAAAGCTGAGAAATTCCTCCATCATAATTTCTGGGAACCCATGCTGATTTATTCAAATAGCTTGTTTATTTATGACAGAGCACAAAAACAGAAATGGTCAAGTTAATGCCAAAGTGAAGCAAGAAATCAGGCAAATAGTTGAACCCTCAAACATTGCGCTATAAATCCAAATGTTTCAGCTGTAAGACTGCGTTTGACCATATATGTATTTGGCAATGTTTTGATTTTTAGTTTTGTTCCCCAGTTGCTTTTGTGAACTAAAGGATTCAGATTTAAATTTTTCCCATTCAAATTTGTTTGTATAGCACATTTCATGTACAAACAGTTCAAAGTGCTTTACATCAAATAAAAGCATTGCAGCAGGGAGTGCAAGAAGCATTAAAAATACATAAAATAATATAAAGAGAAACAAATAAAATCATTTAAATGAATTTAAAATCAGGAAACAGTCTAGATGAGTTAAAAGATATTTCATGCATAGACACATGAGAAAAGAAATGTCTTTAACCTGGATTTAAAAATGTCTACATTTGGTGAAAGTTTAATCTCCTCTGGCAGTTTGTTCCACTTGTTGGCAGCATAACAGCTAAATGCTGCTTCTCCATGTTTAGTCTGGACTCTGGACTGGACCAGCTGACCTGAGTCCTTGGATCTAAGAGCTCTGCTGGGTTTATATTCTCTGAACATATCACAGATGTATTTTGGGCCTAAGTCGTTCTGGGATTTGTAAACCATCAGCAGGCTTTTAAAATCTATTCTGTGACTGACTGGAAGCCAGAGTAAAGATTTTAAAACTGGTGTGATGTGTTCAGATCTCTTAGTCCGGGTTAAAACTCCAGCAGCAGCGTTCTGGATGAGCTGCAGATGTTTAATGCTCTTTTTGGGAAGTCCAGTTAAAAGAGCATTACAGTAATCGAGTCTACTGGAGATGAATGTATGGATGAGTTTCTCCTGGTCTTTTTGGGAGAGGAAACCTTTAATTGTGTTGATGTTTCTGAGATGGTAAAAAGCTGCCTTGGTGACAGCTTTGATGTGGCTGCTGAAAGTCAGATCTGAGTCTATCAACACTCCGAGGTTACCAACTTGGTCAGTGATTGTAAGGTCCCGAGTCTCAAGATATTTACCAACGCTGAGCCTCTTCTCTTTGTTCCCAAACAGAATGATCTCAGTTTTGTCTTCATCATTATTATTATTATTTTTTTTTTTTTTAATTCCTATTTCGTAGTCTCAACCGCTTTCTGGTTTTGAAGTAGGCCTATTTTAGGAAACTTTATTTCGGTAACAAAACAAAAAAAAGACATTGGAGCTTATATTTTCTACTCTTTGAGATAATATTCACTCAGGGACTGAGAATTCAAATATGCTTTTCAGTATCTTTTTTTGGATGACTTTTTTCTTTTAAATTTTCAGAACTTACTGACATTGGTTTTGCTTCTTCTTCATCTCCAAAAGATGAAGGCAAAAAAAAGGGATGCATTTGTCTTGTTTCCAGAAGTATAATCACTGGTGGAGATGTGCTATATGTGCTCCACCGTCAAAGCTCCAAAAACGAGTCAAAGTTTGCCGGTAAATGACAGGCGAATGAATATATTTATATATACATATAGCTGTAGAGGAAGTGTTCCCCTCTGGCTATAAATGCCCTGCCTGCACTTCCCGTTACTTTTTAATAATAGTTGTTCCACCTTGTGGATGTACAATGAAGTGCAGTAAATGTTGCGCAAACAAGGTTTAAGGAGGTGTTTGATGATTTTGAAATTCTTTCTCTTCTTAGTCACCTTAACGGTAACGCCGTAACTTATACTAACTGTGGGTGGACGGGTGTTGGCTGCAAGAAGTTACCAAAGCGGTCCAGTGATGCTGTGTACACATGATGTGACTGCAGATATTTCTGGCAGTTATTTTGTGTCATAATGACTGTTAAACTAAGTAAAAACTTGTACTGTGCGACAGTCACTCGATTACATAAGAGTTTAGCGATGGAGGAAGCAGGTTGAGAGGATGACTGACAGCTTTCCAAGATGTGATCCTCTGTGTCTGGCACTGATTCGCAGATCATAAACAAGCAAGGATGGTTTGGCCTGCACTGAATGTGCCTCAGTAGCAGTACTTCTGTCTGCTTCCTGAGTGGTTGTAAGACGTAGGCATCCCTGGCTACTGGGAGACGTGCCTTTTAATCATAGCTGGTGTTCTGTTGCTTCAGCAAAATGATATGAAACATTTTTGTTGTGTTTTTTTTTTTTTTTTTTTTTTTTTTTTTTTTTCTCTTAATCTCGTCTTGTCCTTTTATCACAGAACGGGCGTTTAGGGGATGCAGACATAGAGCGTCTGAAACTAACCGACTCGTACATAAACGGCACACAGGTAAGTGCCTGTGTATATATTGTTTATCAGAGTTGGTTATTTGCTTTTTATTACTGATGTTTGCACGCGTGTGGTGTCTATGTTACAGTACAGGATGGTTGACCCTGCACACAGCGCTCTAGATGAGAGCTATACACCAGAGGATGACTCTCATGAAGCACACTCGGTCTTCTCTGAGGAAGGAACCACACGGCGGGCAGATAATGGGGTAGCGTGAGAGTTTATATTTCCAAGTGTCTTATCCGTATCATCAGACTCTACAATTAAAAAGAAAAAAAAGATGATACATTTGTCCTGATCTCACTTTCCGTCAGATGAAGAAACCAATTTCACGCACAGTTATGCCCACTGAGTCGCTGTCCACCGATGGGGGCTTTTCAGTGCCTGGTATGGGCGTCTACAGCGCCACACTGGACCGTCCTTACAGGCCGCCTGGTGTAGGTGACTACCCCACTGCTACAGTACCCAGAAATTATCACTATGCGTATGATGACTACCGGGGAGGTCCACCGTCGGAGGCGTACACTAGTCTGAGCAGGGGCTCGCACATGGATGAGCGCTACAGGTACAATAGCACAGAAGCTGCGGGAAACTGCTCACTCTTCATGTAATTGTCTTTAAGGACAGCTCATCTTAACACGCATAGTAAATAAAGTTTTTGGTGGCAGTCCAAAGGCATAAGTCATTCCTGAATTTTTTTTAAATTTTTTTTAATCCTTGGTAGCCACTAATAATAACAAGGCCGCTGATGTTGTTGTTAGTGTATTTATTTATTTATTCATTTATCTATTTATTTTTAAACCCCCGTCCTTTTTATATTGCATATTATAAATAACATGCATCTGAGATTAACACATGCTGTGTTTGGTGTCGAGTGCTAGAAAATAGCACCATAATGCCATGTCAGAAGCCTATTTGTAATGCATGGGCATCTGCTCTTTATTCATCCAAGGAGTGAGATGCACACTTGATCCTGATCCAAAAAAAGCTGCGTGGTGAAACCAGATAACACGCATCTGTGCCTGTAAACGGCACTCATTCTGCAGCACTGACATTCTGAAATGTAATGTAAGGAAAAGATTGTGCCTGACTGACTTCCATCATTCCTGCTTTTCTTCAGGCCGGTTGATGGCTACCGAACTCTGGATTCTGGTTACCGGGCACCGAGCCGCCAACAGCTTGACCCGTACGCTGCGCAGCCTCAGGTGGGCCGAGGAATGAGGGGCATGGGCTCAGCAATGGAGATGAGGTATGGCCACGGCCACTATGGTATGGAGGATGATCAGCGCAGCGTGGGATACGATGAATACGGCATGGGACCTCCACCTATGCATCCTGGGGGCTATGGTACCATGCCACGCCTGGGGCCAGGCCCCGGGGGCATGGACAGACGCAGACTCAGGTAAAACATAAATCTACTGTTCTGGACTTGAGGCAGAATCTGTTATCTTTGATGTGCTCCTAACAGGTTTTCTATCTCCTTCTGTGACTTGCAGGAGCTGTGAGGATACTTTAGATGGTGACATGGGAGGAGTTGACCCTTATGCATGGGGCGTTCCCATGACGATGGATAGGGGTAGCATGGCCTCTCTGGACAGCACATTGAGAAAGGCCCCTCCCGCTTCATGGAGACAGCCAGAACTACCAGAGGTGATCGCCATGTTGAACTACCGTCTAGACCCTGTCAAGACTAACGCCGCTGCCTTCCTTCAGCATCTCACATTCAAAAATGACAAGGTGAAACCATCCCAACATTTACATTCAAACTATTAGCATTTCATGCTTTACTATTTCTCTCTCCGTATTTCAGTTTATCTGAGCATGCTAATTGCGTTTTCAGGTAAAGTCAGAAGTGCGTCGGCTGAAGGGTATCCCAGCCTTAGTGTCACTGTTGGACCACCCCAGCAAGGAGGTTCACCACTCAGCCTGTGGAGCACTGAAGAACATTTCGTACGGACGAGATGCAGACAACAAGATTGCAATTAAAAACTGCGATGGAGTACCTGCTCTGGTCAGGTTGCTGAGGAAAACTCCCGACCAGGACCTCACCGACACCATCACGGGTACCACCTCTCACACAGTCTCTTGTTTTATTATAAAAGCTTGAACGGTCTCTTGTCGCATTGTGAGTGACATTTCTTCTATAATTCCAGGGACCCTGTGGAACCTTTCCTCCCATGATTCGGTAAAGATGGAGATTGTGGACCACGCTCTGCATGCCCTGGCTGACGAGGTGATCGTTCCTCACTCCGGCTGGGAGAGAGGGACCAACGGAGGAGGAGAAGAGAGTTGCAAACCACGACATCTGGAGTGGGAGACTGCCTTGACCAACACTGCTGGCTGTCTTAGGTATGTGAGAGTTCAGAGGATGGAATTGAGACTGGACACAGCCAGGCTTATTTTAAGAAGAAAACCTGCAATTATGTGCTTAACTTTCCGCCTCTTCAACAGGAATGTGAGTTCAGAACGCAGCGAGGCCAGGCGAAAACTGAGAGAATGCACAGGGCTGGTGGATTCACTCATGTACATTGTCCAGTCGCAGATCAACCGCAAAGACGTGGATAATAAAGTAACTGTTCGCAGGAGACATTGATCTCTTTTTTTTTTTTTTTTTTTTTTTTTGGCCTTTGTGCGAATATGTGTCTCTATGACTGATCATGTTGTCCCTTTTCGTTCCTTTTTTCTGCAGCTGGTGGAGAATAGCGTGTGCCTCCTGAGGAACCTGTCGTATCAGGTTCACCGCGAAATCCCGGGTTGTGAACGCTACGCAGAGGCCGCACCCATCAACCAGGGCCCACCCCCAACTAGCAAAGGAGGCTGCTTTGGCTCTCGAAAGGGTAAAGGTCAGTATCGGACAGTTATCAAAGCCAAGAGCTCCACTGTGTCTGACAGATTAGCTGCTCAAAGACAGGCAGTTGCTGGTTTGTTTGAGCTTGCTGGTGGCGGAAGCACCTGTCGCTGTTTTTCACACTCTGCCACTGTTTCCCCCCCCTCTTTTTTTTATTTTATTTTAATTTTCCCCTCCTCTTCCTCCCTCTTCTGTCTTCCCACCCTCCTTCATGTCTTCCTGTCTCTCTGCTGTGTTTAGATGAGTGGTTTTCCAAAGGTAAGATTTTCCTCTTGGTGTTCTCACGAACATTTAAAGCTACCGTGCACTGTCACAACTAATTTACTAACGCAAAACAAAACCGTCAGAGAAACAAGACTGTCCACTGTTGAAGTCACATGCAGCAGACTGGCATGATCATTTGATGTCACTGAATCGACACTGCATGCATACGATGCTCATCTCACTGGTTGCATGTTCATCTTTTAAAAAAAAAAAAAAATAAATAAATAAATATTTGAATTCATCCAGAACGGCACATTTACTTTATCTGCTAAGTCTTTTTATTTATTTATTTATTTATATATATTTTTTAATTTTTGTTTTTTATTACAGGAAAGAAGGATGGAGATGATGGAAGTGGAGATCACATTGATATTCCAAAGAGGACAACACCTGCCAAAGGTGATTTATTTATTTATCTTTTGCCCAACTGACATTTATAACTGAGAGGCTCCAATTCCTCGTGTCTTTAGTATTGCTTTCTTATTTAGTTCTATTGCTTGACGAGGCCACTGGTGTTTAGCTGGCCTGACGTCTCTAGACAAACGCATCATTTTTGAGTTGATCTTGATACGGTCCGTGTCCAATGGCTCTTAATCAAAGAAGGCAAACTAAAATTCCTCTAGACACAGTAGGAACAGCCCATCAGAGCATCTAAACCACAGTATTAACCCCATCCCTTATTGGATAACAGTTGTGATTGGCTTCTCTTAGCACAGTGCTACAGGTGGAGGGTCAGCTGATGCACTTTGACTTGCTCTGACAGGCAGAACAACTGAAACTTTAAGCCAAGACCGCAGCCCACAGATTTATCAAACTCTGTAAACCTAAACTAACACCCCCCTCTTTTTGTTGACATCAGGTTATGAGATGTTGTTCCAGCCAGAGGTGGTTCGCATTTACACATCACTGCTCAGAGAGAGCAAGAACCCTTCTGTGCTTGAGGCTGCCGCCGGTGCCATCCAGAACCTGTGTGCCGGCCGATGGACCGTTAGTAACATTTCCCATGTTGTTATAAGGAGCATCCTCAGCATTGATCCAAATTTAAATGTTCCTGTATTCTTAACCATAAACCCACCATGTTGTTTATTTAGCTGTCTTTCTGTTGCCAGTACACTGCTGTTATTTGACCAACTAATGCTTCTTACTGCATCTGTATGTCTGTGGTTCAGTTTGGTCGGTATATCAGGGCTACTGTCCGTCTGGAGAAAGGTCTCCCCATGATGGCAGAACTGCTGGCTCACGGTAACGACCGTGTGGTTCGAGCGATGTCTGGAGCTTTGAGGAACCTTGCTATCGACAACCGCAACTTTGAACTATTAGGCAAGACGGAAGTTCTCTATTTTAAGTTTAACATCAGCTCTGAGTTGTTGTGCAAGATGAGCACATGTTGACTTGCTGTGTTCCTCCTGAAGGTTTGCATGCTGTGCCTCACCTTGTGGCCAACCTGCCTGGAGGCCAGAAACAGTCTGGACGCACTTTATCAGAGGAAACGATTGTGTCAGTACTGAGCACGCTTTCTGAGGTGGTGGGCAACAGTCTGGAGGCAGCAAAGACCATCCGAGCGTCGCAAGGGATCGAAAGGCTGGTGCTTATCAATAAGGATGGGTAAGCGTTTCCTCAATGCAGACATAAAAATAGTCCTTTCATCAAGTTTTCCGGTGCTCACACTTGCGCTAAAGTTCAGTAGCTCTGAAATGTCGGCAGAATGAAGCGTTTCTCTGCGGGACGTGCAGAACATGCAGTAATGCATGAACATATTTCTCGGTGTCCTACAGAAAACGCTCTGACCGTGAGGTGCGAGGGGCGGGGCAGGTGCTGCAGCTTGTTTGGGCTCACAAAGAGCTGCGCAAGCCTCTTGAGAAAGATGGCTGGAAGAAGACAGACTTCATGGTCAACCTCAACCCCACCACCAATGGCCCGAGCACCCGAGCTAACGGCACCTACGAGGAGAGCACCACACCACTACTGGACAGAGGTAATTATTCATGCCTCAAAATACTTTTGAAGTCCTTAGATCAAACATTTTACAGACCAAAATGTTTTTGTTTTTTTTCCTAATCTTAACTTTTGACTGTATTTTTTTTCTCAGGGGAAAAGAGGGACATGATTCCTATGAATGACCTTGGCCCTGGTTAGTACATTTATTTCTGCTGCTCCTTTTTTATTTTCTTATCAGGAAGAGAACTGCAAAGATTGTGTCTTTGGAAATCAGATCTGTACTGATATACATACTGTTTTGTGTGTGTGTCCCTCAGAGGCCTACTCTACACTGGACCAGAGGGAGAGGAGACACACTCTGGATGAGACCACAGACACTTTACCGGTACTTCGGCTAACTCTCGCGCACATTCCCACGATTGCTGGCTTCACTCGCACTAATTCCTAACTCCCTGCACAATATTGAATATTTCCTCACTGTAGCCTTTAAACCTCACAATAACTGACACTTTTCTGTCTTACCTTCACTTCCTGTCCACCTTCTTTGTTTCTCTCTTTCTGTGGTTCTCTCTCAGCGAGGGGTGTATGGGGGCAGAAAGGGCTCCCTGCCTCTGTTGGACTCCTACGATGGTTAGCCCTACCCCCTCCCCTCTACTCCCCTCTGCATGTAACAGCATGGTATGTCCAACTGACCTCTAATCCTGCATGGACTCTATGAGCTGTGTT
Organism: Odontesthes bonariensis; assembly: GCF_027942865.1. Taxonomy (NCBI): domain Eukaryota; kingdom Metazoa; phylum Chordata; class Actinopteri; order Atheriniformes; family Atherinopsidae; genus Odontesthes; species Odontesthes bonariensis. The sequence continues at coordinate 20,418,779 of NC_134518.1, read as the reverse complement.
CCTTACGTCTTGTATAAATTTAAACCCTCGGAGAAACCGTTCAGTGGTGTACTGAAACTCTGGCAGAGGACTATCGTGCTGATGCCTAACTATGTGATTCCCTGGTCTTCTGTGCTGTACATGCTGGTGTAGTATGCTGCAAGGTGTTCCTTGTGCATTGTGGTCCATTCAGTCTGTCAGTTTAGATTTGAGTCCCAGTCGATGATGGTGGTGAAGATTGAAATCCTGGGAATAATAACTTTAGTCCGTGCAGTGGTGGCGTCACAAAACCAGAACTTTGACTCGAGCACTCCCGAAAACATAATTCTTATTGTGAGATGATGAAAAAAATGCTCGATGCTTCTCAAAGCAGCATTGGAGTGGATGTTAAAGCAATTCACATATAGTTAGTTGTACCATAATTTGTAGTTCACCCGGAATGCACACAGAGGGATGAGCCTGGATGGCGTCGGTCGTGCCCATCCGCTTACAGCAGTTTGGAGGGTGCACGTGTGTCCGCTGGAGGCTGCGCCATCACCCACCGATTTGTTAAAATGACAGCACTCCTACTCTGATGAGCCGCGTCTGCTTTGTTGCTCGGTCCCTGCGCTGTTGTATTTGAGGGCACTCTCCCGTGGTTGTGCACAGAACTACAACAATGCAAGCCCCAGAATATGAGAAGTTTCAACCTTGTTATAATTCTTGGGCGTGGCGAGCATCAAGGGCAAGAACCTGTTTTCAGGTCATTTACTAAACTTGCAGCAAACTTTTAAAGGTACAGGTACACTTCGCTTAAAAAAAAAAAATATATATATAGATTAAAAAAAAATAATAATAATAATAATACACCCCCATCCTGTTTCCCAGTTTGCACACACTCGTTTCCTGTCCTCTCTTCTTAATTCCTCCCTCCAGAGATGCGAGGAGGCGACGAGCATTGAAAATCGTCGATGGTTAGATATGACACTGAAACCCGTATTTCATTACTTCTGTCAGATGAAGTGTTTTGGGGTGCGTCTAAGGTACGCATTTCCTTTTAATTCACCACCAGATGTTGTGGATCCACAAATGATTCGGCAGCATATGCTCTCGCTCACAGCTCCTACCGAAGCCTCCTGGCTCCTCTCCTCTGGCTGTATTTCACAGACACGAGGATGGAGGAGACTGCGCCTGAGTCTACGCCTGCCTGATCGACCAAACTAGTCACTATACTCTCCCCCCCCATTTCATTACTAGCCCCTCTGGCTGAGGGTTTTATTTCCGCGTGAATTGAACCTCGGATGTTATAGGAAGTCTGCAATTGTGACGGCACCAGTGTACAGCACGCTGTACTTGTACCACTCAAGTCTTTTGTTGCCTTGTATGTGTTGGTTAGCCACAAAGTGGTAACTCTCCGCTCATGTTTCGTGTCTGTTTCTAATCTCCAGAAAAACTGATAGTGTGCATCACCCAGTTGGGGCCGTCCCTGCCCTACCACTGCTACTGAGGAGAGAAGACCCAGACACGCAGGCTGTCTCCTCGTCCCTCCTTAACTTCCTCTCTTCCTCTCTATCACCACACAGATGGGATCTAAAGATGAGGGTTGGCATCCAAAGAAAGCGGTTATGTTGTAGACAAAAAGTTTCATGCAGCACAAACACACACACACACACACACCATTTCATTCAATTGTAGCAGCAGCAGAATATATTCAGTTGATAAATTATAATTCTCTTCTGTAAAGGCAATCACCTTTGTTGACAATCATTTAATTCCGGTGTTTTCATCCTGCTTGTTTTTTTTTTTTCTTTTTTTTACTTCCTTCCGTCAAAAGTAGAATTATTTAGTTTTTTCTTCTCATGGCCGACTTGTTGCCAACACCCGCATCCTGACGCCGAACTTGTATTTAGACTTCGATGTAGGGTATATACTGTATATAAAAAGAAAAAACGGGAGGACTGCGTTAGTTTTGGCTCATTAATTTAAATTGTCCCTTCACTGGGAATGTTGGGAGTTTGGACGCACCGACAGGCCGCCCTGTAGATGCAGAATGTTTATATAGGAGTTATTTTTCTGTCTAGATTTATTTTCTCTGTTGGGATGAGCGCAGACCTGAAAGGCCAGGTGTGTGTATATTTGTCAAACGCTAAACCTGTGGCTGTGTGTGTTGAAAATGACTGTGGACCTTTTTTATTTTATTTTATTTTATCTTTTTTTTTAAAATTTTTTTCCTTTTTTGGAGTGCGTCTTTGCGTGCACGGACCAGACACAGGAGGCAGGCGCCGCATGTTGATTGTCTCATCGGTCACAATGTCTTGTTTTTCTTGTGTTCCCTTCATCCAGTGACTTTTTTTGTTCTTTTTTTTTTTTTCTCCCTTCTCTTTTATGTTCCTGCTGCCTCTTGTTGTGTTTTTATAATTTTAAAGTTTTTTTGTTTTTTTTTTAACTCCCCAAGCGGGAAAAAGGTTTTCAGCCACTTTGTTCTGACTTTGTGGATTTAGCTGACCTGTCCAGTCAAACCTGTCAGACCCTGGTACTGGGATGTGAAGCTGTGGGTGAACACTACTACAATCTAAACCACTATCGTCTAACCATTCCTAACTCTTCTGTCGAAGTTCCCGGCTCAGTTTTAAGTTTCAAAGGAAGAGGAGAATAATTTGCTGCGATGAGCTCTGCAAGTCTGACTCATTCATAAGCAAATGTATACAATAATGCTTTGTCGGCATTCAGACCCGCATCTGTTCTACAATGCTGCAAATAAAAATACAAATTTGAGAGGGTTGTTCTTCCAGAGGATACCTGAGATTTAGCAAATATGGGAGAGATGACTGATGTTTAATATAAATTGGGAGGTGGACACAAAAAAAGCAGTTTTGTGTCTGTGACCCATTTGTTTTGACCATTTAAGTGTTGTATTTTGTTTCCTTTTGTGTCTGGTTTGTATTTTATTTTGGGGTTTGTATGTGGGTGAGAGCATTATGCAATTTGTTCTACTTTTTAATCCAACTTTTACAGCTCTGGCTTTTAAATGCAAAAAAAAAACAAACAACAAAACAAAAAAACTAAAGGCCAATCTTTTTCTTTTCTTTTTGTTTCTAAACTTGTCACATACATAGTATATTTGTACTGTTGCCTAACCATGTAAAATGATAATGTACCATTCATACCTGCCTTGGCTCTGAGAACTTGCTTTTTCAGTTAAATATGTAACTGGTAATACTGTCGTTTTTTTGTTTTTGTTTTGTTTTTTTATATAAATAAAGATCTTTTCTTGGACAAGTTTTGGTGACATGTGCAGTGGTTGTGAGGAAAGACTTCTGTTGCTGAATGTGTCTAATTAAAGAGAGACGGTCTGTGTAATTTCATCCCCTGGCACGTGCTAGGGCAGATGGCAAATGCTTAGGCTCGACACTGTTTGCTCTTCACTCCCTAACATCAGTTTTGGGTTGGTTAATTATCCAGGAGACATTTTTAAAACTCCATGCGAACACATTCTTCTGCCAACTTAACTCTGAACTGTGTTCACGCCTACGTTGATCTTCTTTTGAGCTTTTAAACACCATATCCGTCACAGCACTGCTGAGTGTTGGCATTTTTTTTTTCCTTTTTTTTTTTTTTTTTTTTTTTTTTTTTCTTTAAGCTTTGCTGTTGTCTCTGGTTACACATCGACGCTGAATGGTGCTGTTTGTCGGAGGAACATGAGGATTTCTAGAGGTCATAAAGGTGTCGTGGCGTCTCCAGTATGCAGCACATCCCAAACGACTTTGAAGCAGCTGCTGGATCATGAGGGCTTTAACACTCTTATGTGTGAATGTTTGACGTTAGTCAGGCTAAGATGTGTTGTGAGTCAGCCAATGAGCCAAAATAACCCATCGGTTTCACTATGTGTGATTCACAGCCAAAGTTCGGTTACAGTAGGTGATGTCCTGACATGGCAGTTTATTCTTCAGTTTAAAATCTTACACTTGTTTTATGATGGTGATCTTGCTGTGAGGACATGTTTTATCTTCACAATTAGTTCCATTTCCTCACCTTTCACTTTCACATGGTGGCAAACGAGTCCTCATATCGAGGAAATCGATTTCTCTTTGTGACGAAATGCAAAAAATAGTTGCCAATGTGGTTGAGGGGCAACAATGTAGTACACTTTGAGGAATGTAAACAAAGTTTCACCTATTTACTAGATGCAATGAATCTGACGCTGAATAAAAATCCATTTGCCATCTGTTAAGTCTAACATCTACCCTTGCTGAGCTGCAGCAGAGGAATAATAAAACAAGTTGGTTTTCTATCGCATTACTCATAATACTCATGACAGCTTGAACTACTTTCACTCAGCATGAAGACTAGGTTCTTGTATCGCAGCCAGTACTGAAAGAATTAACAATAATTGGCGACCTGTAGCTACTCGCCCTCGTGAGTGTTGATTCTTCTGTCTCATTTTAACAAATGTTACACACTTATGAATAAGATCTAAACGAATGGCTCTATTTAGAAAAAAAACATCTAAAATCTCAAGTATACGATCGTCATACACCCTTGATGAGATGGAAAATCTAAAGTTTATGGAGACTATAAAACCTTATTGCTGCACCTGTCTGTATGTAAAACCTGCTTCATCAGAACTGTATTATTAGAACAGTCGTGAACTACAGAGAAACTTAAATGTCCTCGAGCTGCTGCAGCACATATCTCACTTGTGTGTTCCTGTTTGCGTTAGTCACTCTGTGTGTGTGTGTGTGTGTGTGTTTCTCATAGTTGTATCCTTTGCAGCTGGTAGAAACGCACACCCTCCTTAAACCTGAGATCCCAAAAGCAGCAGACTCCCCCCGCCCATCCTCACCCCTCCCATCCTCACCCCTCCCTGGTGTCCTGTCATTGGGTGTCATATCTATTTAGGGCTTCAACGCTGTTCTTCATTTTTGCACCGTCTCTTGTACAAGCTGCAACATTTATTTCCATGTCTGAGTGGAAAAACTGCTGGAAGGATCACATAATCGGAGGGGAATGACTGGTTTAATGAGGGATTCAGTGGATTCATCACAGCAGGACAGAGTGCGCAATTAGGGGCACCACTATTCATGGTACGGTAGGAAGACCACATCACTGGGAGTTTATGTTTGGCCTCAACCGTCCCCTCTTGTAATCCTTCAGTGTAATTTGTGGAGTCCAAACAGATCAGTTTAAGAGCTAAGGAACGATCTTGTTCTGGAGTGTAACTAATGGATTCACTGGAGGGCCCTTCCTCTTCATACTCAGGTGGAGAGTCTTCAGATTGCGCTCCAGTTCCAGATTCTTCCCGCCACACTTCCCACACTGGCAACGAGGGCAGGCTCAGCAACCTGGGCTACATGTTTGGGGTGGCCTGGGACCACCTGAGGCCCTTCCTCCCCTTCATCCTCATCAGCTTGATGGTCGTGGCCCTCATTTACCTGATGCAGGCCATCATTTTTGGGGGGCCCTTCAAAGACCCACTCTTCTTTGTCAAGTTTAACGAGCGCTGGCCCCGGCCAACTCCTCATCAACAGGACTCTAGATCCCCTACCGAGGTTTTCAGTCCGGCCCCCTCTCCGTCATTTGAACAAGTCCTCGCTGACCTGGATGGAGTCAATGAGACAGTATGAACTGGAGGAACAGTTTATTTTCTATTTAAATACAAAAAAACTCAAACTACATACACCCAAAGAGCACAGACTTTTTCATCAGCACTTAAAACGTTTGAGAAGCTTTTAGAATTTGCTATATTTTGGCATCAACATCACAAAAAGAAAACAAGTGACACCCAAACAAATGAGATGAGAGCAGAATGATCTCTGTAAGTACATGTAACTCATGGATTATAGTGAAATCACAGTCGTGGGGTGGGGTATGATCCTCATTACTCATGTTTGTCTGAAGTGAGTCAAGGTACACAAAAAGGGGATTTCTGATAGCAGGGCTGCAGGGTGAAAGACACTGATCTCCAAAAGTAACTGCGCTGCCTGTCTGCAGTTAGCTTAAGATCCTGTGGACAAGATGGTGAGATTGAAATGGGTTTAGAAGTTATGTTATGTTTAGAAAAGGGAAAACAGTGCATTCCGGCATAAGAACCTTATCCTACTGGCTGGTGGAATTGTGGGTTTGGGCAAAATAACATGTAAGACTGGATCACTATGAACTTTCTTATTGTGTCTATTTCTGTCCGTCACAGATGATATTACCACTCTTCTTAGGTGTTCTATGTTGGACATTGCAACAATACTACTGTTGTTTTAGTGCCAAATTCCTGTTTTGTGTTGCTAACTCAACTTCACGATGGCTCAACAAGCAAACACTGTACTTTTAAGTATTTAACTTTGGAGGATACCAGCTGAACCTTTTCTATCTCAGACTGTTAAGGTCTCATATAAACTTTTCTTATGTCCTTGCTTCTCTCAGTGTATACATGTGTGCATGTGAGCATTGTGTGAATTTTAAAAGCCTGCCTCTCATCACGTTTCCAGTGAGAAGCAATTATTTGCTGCACTGTGACGCAGTGTATGTAATGTAACCATTCACCAGCCCTCGAGAGTAGACAAGTATGGAAGTTTTTCTGTGCCATCAGAGTTTTAATACGAATTTCTAATGTTGAAATTTTACAGCATCAAAATCAGACTTTGAATTTGAAAAACCAACAGTGTAAAAAAAAACAAAAAACAATTTCTAAAAACAAAAATTCAGTGGAAAAAAATTCAACTTAAAAAAATTCAGTGGAAAAAGAACCAGACTCAAACAGGGAGAAGCAATCGATCCCTGTCTCAATTCATCCAACAGCAGCCAATCAAGTTACGCTCCATTGGACAGATCAGCCATGTCCACCAGTGGGTGATGGTGCTTCGGTGAGTGAGTTTACTTTATTTGCCATTTGTGTTAGTAAAGTTGAGTAATATATATTACTAATATCTATTGGACATTGCAACAATACTACTGTTGTTTTAGTGCCAAATTCCTGTTTTGTGTTGCTCTTAAAACATTTGAGAAGCTTTTAGAATTTGCTATATTTTGGCATTAACATCACAAAAAGAAAATAAGTGACACCCAAACAAATGAGATGAGAGCAGAATGATCTCTGTAGATATTACTAATACCTATTGAGCTGATCTGTCCAATGGAGCGTAACTTTATTGGCTGCCGTTGGATGAATTGAGACAGGGATCAATTGCTTCTCCCTGTTTACCCGGATGTCGAGTCTGGTTCTTTTTCCATTGAATTTTTTTTTAGATGTTGAATTTTTTTACACTGATTTTTTTTTTTACATTGTTGGTTTTTCAAATTCAAAGTCTGATTTTGATGCTGTAAAAATTCAATATTAGAAATTCGTATTCAAACTCTGATGGCACAGAAAAAACTTCCATAGACAAGCACCAAAATATAAAACCGGTTAAGATGCTGGAAAGCACTGGCTTTCTTTAATAGTTTCACCACTGGTTTTCACCATCTCTACAGTCTAACACAAAGACACTTTGGTGTGTTCATTATCATCACTAATGTGATAATCATCCCTTCAACAATATATTTTTACACTTGTGCAAAAATCACTGTCTTCGGGAGGATGAAAAATAACACCCTTCTCATTCCTCCATTCATAGAATTCAATGACAGGATATCAAAGGTTGATTATTGAGATGATAAATTGAGCGTAACTCGACTGTAAGAGTGTCTTTTGACAACAGACATGTGTTTTCTAGAATATCATTGCACCTCGGATCTCAGCCCTCTAAAAGATCACAAACTGTGGCGGACAGCCGGGACACGCCGGTGGTGCCTCTGTGGCGTTTCTGCCGCCCCCTGGTGGCAAAGCGGAAACCTACACTGCGCCGCTCCCACCACGCTGACCTGAGGTTGACCTCACTGAATCGGACAGGAAAAACCAAAGAAGAGCAAAACAAAATGCTGCCCCTCAGATTGCTATGAAAAAACTCACTCAGTTCTAAAACGTACCGGTTTTTATTTTTTCTTTTGACGTGGGAACGGATAAATAGAGCGCTTTGGGACTCGCCGATGGTGAGTGGAGGCGGTGTCCGACACCTGCCCGCGTGCGACTGCAACCTAATTAGCCAGCGGGGAGAGTAGGTTTTAAGCAAGCTCGTGAAAGCGTCGTTAAACGAGTTGTTGAGTCGTTCGTGACATGTTAACTAACATTTGGTTTGTCATGGCAATCTTAGACCTGCTAATTCTGTAATTGTATTCGGCCCAGAGGTTAGCTAGTAGTCAATGTGATGCTAACCTGCAGGTGTGCTTTTATCTCAGAGAAGTCTCAGAGCATTGTTTAAATGTACGTAGTTTACCCACACTAAAGTTTTTCAATTCAGTTGGTTTAAGAGAATATGGGAAATCTTAATGAGAGTTTTAAATGTGATAGAAATCACAATCGAACGTGTTCTGTTAGTTGATTTGTAGCCTAATGGTCAGATCAACTGTTTCATATCTGTGAATGGGTTGGTTTGTTATTGCTGAAATGAATTTGCAAACACATAAGCCACTGAAGCCAAAATGGAAACGACACTTAAATGATTTATAAAGATAAAAGATTTGTGTAAATAAGTCCTCTTACTGCATAATTTCTTTTCATAGGTAAGTGTAGAGCATCTCAGCGGTGCAGTCATAGCATGCCAGTCACTCATGAAAGGGAATTCATTTACTTTTTAGTTTAAGGATGAATAAATGTTGCTTGAAGCTATAATGCTGCAGCCTGGCAGGAAAAAAAAAACACGTGTAAAACCCTACTGATCAGCTCAGGTAATTCAGCTTCTCTCTCTGTCTCTCTGCTCCTCTTTCGAGGTGGATGGAGAAATGTGGTGCTACCAAAAACCGGGCTTTGAAGCCCTTCTCCTCACTGAGCTGCAGAGACAGCAACGGTGCAGCCAGTTCTGTGACACTCTGCTCAAAGCAGGAGGTATAAACACTCACGAAATGGTGAAATTACTCAGCGATTGCTGCCTAAGAAATGTAGCTCTTAATTATTACTATACATTAAGTATCGGAGGCATTTATGTTGACAGTGTGTAAAGTGTGACATGTTTTCACATCCTGACATGTTACAAACTGCTGTTACAATGTTGTGGAAGCCCCTGTTTCATTGTTTACACCCTTTACACCTGTCCCGCAGACGTATCAGTGCCCGCACACAGTTGTATTCTGTCAGCCATCAGCCCCCACATGTCCTCGGCTCTGTCCTCCAATCCGGCTCCCCCTGCAGGACAGAGCCGTCTGCTGGAGTTCCGGGCTCTGGGCGCCTGCACGCTGCTCCACATGGTCAGACTTCTTTACTCCGGAGAGATGGTGGGAGAGGGGGAAAGCGAGAAGCAAGAGGCCATTTCTGCTGCAGCCAAACTGGGCATCAATGGGCTGGTGGAGGTGATGAAAAGTAAAACCACAGGGGTGGGAGGAGGAGGAGGAGGAGGAGGAGGAGGAGGAGGAGGAGGAGGAGGAGGAGGGGGGGGAGGGGTGGGGCAGCACACAGAGATAGGAGTGCAAACGGAGCCTGAGAGAATGGAGGAGACTGAGGGGAGACAGGGCAGGTGGAGAACACACCAGAGGGATGGGAGCACTTTTCTCTGGAAAGAGACATTGTCAGACGTGGGGAAAGACATGTGGACTCAAACGGAGGAGCTGCACGTAAACACAGCCGCCCCTGCTCACCCAGCGGCCTTCTATGAAACAGTCGATATGGATGCCTTCCAGAGTATACGACAGACAGATTGCCATCAGTTTGTCCCCGTAACACTCATTTACCAACCAAATGAAAATCAAACACCACAACCTTTACCTGCTGCCTCAGCCCCTTTGCAAGAATCCACAGCAGCTGGAAGCACATCTGTTGACGTGGTGGCGCCTCCGTTCACAATTGTCCATCCTCCCCCCTCTCATCTTTCCAACCACAACCCCTCGTTTGCTGCTAACCATCAGAGCTGCTTGGCTGGTTCGCAAGGAGCAGGCAGAGACGTCACAGCAGCTGAGGAGTGGGAGGAAGAGCGCTTGGAGCAGTTTCAGGATAACATCCCAGGATTCATCAGCTACTTCCTGAACCCGGAAAACACAGACGGCACCCGGAGGAGGAGGAGGGCAGGGACGAGGCAAAGGGCAGGGGTAAGAGGTGGCAGGAGATCCGGGACAGAAGAGCAGAGAGACAGGAAACCACGAGGAAGAACAGGAGGGAGGGGGCGCGGAGGGTTCACTCAGAAGGTTGATGTGCAGGAGGTGGGGGTGAGCAAGCTGCAGAAGCTGTTCCTGCATAGGTGGGAGATGAGGACACCAAGGACGGGTCAGGGAGGAGGAGCCGTTGGCAGGAAGTTGTTCCTGAAGAGCAGAGAGGTCCTGAAACCAACCAGGACATATCAGAGGAGGAGAGGACGGGGCAAAGAGTGGGAGGTCAGCCAGAGCGGGGATTTGTTGCTGTGCACTGGGGGAAGAGGAGGTAACGCTCAATGTGAACGGAAAAACACGCTGCACTTGAGCCAGGTGAGTTAGTGTGTCATAAGCGATGTTAAATGTGCCAGAATTACCAGCAGAAATGATTCCAGCTTCCAAACCTGCAAAATGATCCTTTTAAAAAAAAATCTTAATGTCTTTAGAAGAATATTGCACAGTTTAACGATTGTCCCTAAGATGGATCTCCTGTGAGTCTCTGCTTTTCCTCTGCAGTTCGGCAGAAAGGACTAGGGCGTCTGCAGTCAGACGAGCAAAGACATTTTCTAATTTTCATATGAACAAGTCTCAGCACGTCACATCATACACAAAAACAGATTTCAGATTTGATTTCTGTCCTCGTTCAAACTCAATGAATCAATAAACTCCAAAGCTGCTGCCCCTCTGCTCCGCTCCACCTGGCTGTAGTTAGTTACTCGAATGAATTCAGTTGTTACAGATTAAAAAGACTGGTGCGATGGGTTGCATTTATTTACAGTTGATTCCGTCTTTCACTCATTTATTCATTCATTCATTGTCAGACCTATACAGCGAAGCTTAATGACGGGGATAGTTTTGACAATATAAAATGACAGCAGTTCTATAACTGTGGCTTAACCCTCCAGGAGAATCTCAGAGGTTTGTTTTCCTGTAACGGATCCCTTGTTGGAGGAAATTTTGGGTCTCTGCTGTGTTACGTTAAGCTTCTGATTATCACTGAAGTGTCAGCGTGTAATGAGCGTTTTTTTAAATTCCATGAGAGTGCTGCTTTTTTCTTTAGTATCGTAATCAGTGTGCTTCTCTCTCTGATTACAGGACAGTCTGCCTGTTAGCAGGACTCAAAAGGGCTCGGACAACTCGGCGCCAGTTCCCTTCTCTGGCCCACTCAGACAGTTCCACAATATTCATATTTTCTCTTCCTCCAGCCCGACCCTCCAGCCGTCTCCTTCTCACAGCCTGCTGTCACCCGCTGCCTCCCACCTACCCCCAGCCCTCCTCCACACCAACCCCCTCCCTCCTGCGGCCCCTCCCCCCCAGGAGGACCATCCTGAGCGCATTGACCGTCTTCTGGAGGAGGTCATGATGGGGCTCGATATCTTAACAAACAGCGACGGTGCCACACATTTACAGTGTTCTCCACCAACAGGCGGCAGTACTGTAGTCCTAAACAAACAGCAGGAGCATAGTGCCGTCACTGAGGCGCCGGTTCTGCAGCAGCCGCGTGAGGGCGAGCTGAACGAGATGCTGGACCACTTCCTTCAGTCATTTGAGCAGCATGTTGAAGACTGTAGTGCCAGGGAGGAAAATGAGATGGGGGGTGAGAGTTCCTCTAAGGTCAGCCAGGCTTACACTGTCACAAACCGCTCTAAAAGAACAAAGACTAAAAGTAGAGCCCCTCACACGACTGATCTGCAGTCGAAACATACTCCGCACCGAGCCGGTCTCTCCCAAACATCTGAACAGCACAGAGGTGGCTCTGGATTGCCACAGAGCCAGTCCCAGTCCCACAAAGCCCCGGCCCAGCGTGCCACATCTTCCGAAGAAACAGAGTACACACAGGAGAAAGCCAGAAGATCGAACAAGAGAAGACCCAGAGCGTATCCGTTCTCATTAGAGAAAAAGAGGGCGAAAAGGAGGAAACGGTCGTCATCAAACAACAGGAGAGTTCCCGACCAGAGAAGCAAGCAGCTACTGACTCCGCTGGTGAATCTGGACAGGAAGAGCATGCTGTCGGCCACGGTCACACTGCAGGAACACAGCTGTCAAAGTCTGCAAGACCAGGTGAAAAAACTTCTCTAAACCCTTTCTGCCCATGATTCTGTTGTTTTCTGCTGTCATCAGGTGAGCAAAATAGCTCATAAAGTGGAGCAAAGGCGGCAGTTCCGACAGTGTTGGGATGCTTTGTGAATTACGAATGAAAACAGAGTGCAGAGCGGCTTTCGAATATTATGCACCCATATTTTATTCACATTAAAACAACATTGTTCCCTTCTTGTCTGATATATTGGATTCTAGCTGCTCACTTCTTTGTCATGCTTTGCATTACACGATCTATCAACTGTTTTGTTTTGTTTATCAACTGCCATCAGAGTGATGTCTTTTTATTGGGAAGAACTCGCTAACGTCAACAACTTAATGTCAACGTGTCTATTGAAAAAACTGGTGTAGCCGTAGTGCAGACCTGTCACTGAAAACATTTAGCATATTTGTCTGTAGAAAATATAGTTTTGTACAATTAAATGTTGGTTTAAACCGATTCTCTCATCACTGCGTCAGTTTTTTTTGTGTTTTTTTTACATGCATTCAATCAGGATGGCATTGGGATCGTGATGGCTAAGCACTCGGCTAAGCACCCTCTGATTGTTTGCCTTTTTCAGAGTCCTGCAAAAGCAACGACGGGTCTGCCATCGGGGATATCGTCCAATGGCGGCATTTCTGGCAAGAAACAGGAAGCTTTTGTGAGCACAAAGACCTACCCGATCAGGAGCAGGTTCAAAGGAGAATTTATCATGGTTTGTATTAGCTTAGATGGTATGAGCAAAGAGCTGGTTTGTAATACAACTTAAGGAGAGACACCACACTGGAACTGAGGCTCAAATGAGCAGAATAACTTTGGCCTTTGTCATTGAGTTTTACCCAGATCGGATTCATTTAACCTTGCGCCACATTCATCTTCAAATGCGATCTCTCTTATATCTGAAAGGTTGATGGTGATCCGTTATATTTAGTGTTTTCTGTTGATCACCATGCTAACACACTGAGGTGAAAGTTAGCAGTGTAATTGTAAACGTAGCTGCACAATGCTGCCAGCATTTGGCTCAAGGCACCATTGAGCTTTGAGTGATTTGTGAGTGATTTGTCTTGCAGGAGAGTCTGCCCATTCTCCCACACAAACGGCCACCTGACCCGTACGTTCCGACTGGTCGGAAGCGAGGCAGGCCCAGGAAAATAAGGGGACCGGAGAGGGGAGCAGAATCTCACGAGCAACCCAGCGTTGACGCTACTGTGACCAAAAGGATTTGTTTAGCCCAAACGGCCGAGCCAAGCCGTGAAACGTCCGCTCCAGCTCCTGAATCTGCAGAATTGGTACCCGCACCAGCGACCGTGGAGCTAGAGGAGGTGGTCGATGTACAGATCGATATAGAGACTGTTTCGCCGACCAGTTTAAGAGAGTATACACGAGGAGCCGAACAAAAAGGAGAAGCCGCGCTGAGTGAGATTATACTCAAAGGAAGTCTGACAGACGACGAGACGGAGAGCGGTGCTGATGACATCATTGACGTGGAGGACCACGAAGGCCCTGAGGCTCAGACTCTTTCCCACCTAAATGATTGGAAATGCTCTGTTTCACCTGCCGAACAGCTCAGCCTGGAGTGTACAGGTAAATGGGAAGAAGACAAGGACGACGACGTCGATGTGATCGGAGCTTCGAGTCCGGTCCCCGATCCGGTGATCATCAGCTGGACAGAGTTCTCAGGAGGGGAGGAAGAGGAAGGAGACGAGGATATTGATGTTGTCGGAGAGAAGGCCGACTGCGCTTCATCAGCAATCTTCTATACTTTGAGTCAAGGTGAGCTTGTTAGTAGAAAATGCCAGACTGAGCTTCTCTCACATTAGCACCTGCCCTGTTCTGTTCTTTTTTCACTTCTCCTCAGTTTGTGGGACTCCTCCAACTACCAAGAAAAGATGTCAGGATCAGTCTCATTTAGCTGAGTCACAGGGCAGGTTGAACAAGTCACAATAAGGATAACGGTCGGCACAAACCTCTACACGGGGATGCCATCAATTGCCTTTTTTTTTTTCGGTCGTTTGCTTTGCTTTCGACGACTCGAGGGGTTTTACGTTTTCCACTCCCATCCGTCTAATGCTCGGGAGAAGAGCCACAGTGTGCTGGCGGTTTGTTTTGGACGTTTTTCACCGAGCGTTAAGGCACACAGTGAGTTTAATCAGCACCAAAACAAGTGGACGTGTGCGCGCAGATGTTTGGTTTCAGCTCTTCAGCTGAGTAGACACACCTCACTGCAGGGATTGTTCATAGTTTATTCATCTCAGGTATTTAGGTAATGATTTTATGTGAAGAGTTAGGATGTTAGAACTGCTCATTTGTGACTGTTAAGCAGATATGTTTGAAGTTTGTTTTAACTGTGAGCCAGAATGTTTGGAGTTTTAATGCCCCCAAAGTTGAGTGGGGGTGTGATCAGGTTTTGGAGTATTCAAAGAGATCAGGAATGTTTTATTAGTTGCTCATACGATGACTGTATTAGTTGTAAGTATAACCATTGATGTCAGCCTGTGTTCCGCTGAAGTTTGTACATGTTCCAGGGAAATGTTTGTCTTCCTTGTTTTACTGTGTTTGGCAGTGTTCCCCGGGCCACTTTTCTATCTGATTTCGCAAATAAAGATTTCTCTGTTTTCCTTGTGCTGAAGAAGTTTTCCACAGTGCACGAATAGTTCTTTTGTCGCGGCTCCTCTTCTCATGTACACCACCAGCATTTCAGCTTAGTTTTTCTTTCTTCTTCACACGACTAACGGCTCATGTTGACTGCTGTCGACCTCACAAAGTCAAGTCAAATCAATTGAATCCCAAATTTGCCTCAATCTGTACAGTGCATATGGTCTTCCGTCCCCCAGTCCCTTGATTGGGGGACAGACAGCTGCCATTACTGTTGGGGAAATCTGAATAAAGAAATGTGAACTGAAACCTTTCTGCTTCGCAGACTCAAACAAAAGCTGGAATTCCTTTATTTAATCAAACAGAATGAGTTTATGAGGTGACTGGAAAAACCCCGACAGAAGTGAGGATTGAGAATGTCAGTTTTAGCAAATCGTGACATTCCTCCTGTGCTGATTTGACCTTTGTTATTTGCATTTATATAGGCCTTGCTTAAGCTGCTTGTGGTCAAAACAAAATATGAGCTTGTTTGCATCCTTTTCCCTAAAGCTTTTTTTTTACAGATAATCATCATCTAGTCGCATCTGCTCACTCCCGCTGCTTCTCTTGTGTCCCGTCCTTTCTTCATTAGTTCAACCCCTCTTAAAGTAAAGTAAATTCTAGAAATAGTAACGGTTTAACTGTCGTCTTTGAAAGGTATCTAAACACAAGAAACTTGAGCTTTATAGGCTTTCAGAAGGAGAAGGAAAGAAGTGGACAACCCGCTTAATTCATGCTTTTTTAAACAAACCGTTCATGCACAAACTTAGAAACAAAAAAACAAGAATACGTGAAGTGAAAATGAGTTTATTAGTTATCAACCTGTGAATAAACCTCCTGCACACAACTACACAACGCATCTGAGCTGCACCGCAGCACCGTCTGCGGCACTGAGGAGAAAGAGCGCAGCTGGGGAGGATTCCCTGGACACGGAGCCGTGTTGGAGCTTCATCCCCCTCTGTTTGATTTCCTCGACTCATCGCCACGGTCAGGTGAGAGTACAGCGCAGGTGTGTGTCTGTGTGTGTCAGGGCGTAGGGACCTCTAAACCAAATAAAAAGACACAGCGTGTCAGCGTGGGTGTATGTGTGTCTGTGCGTGTTTCCCTGTGCTTTTAACAGTGCGATATAGTCTCATCACATCTGGCAGCGGCTGTAAATCAGTAGTTGTGTAGTCAGGTTGGGGCGGCTGTTGCGGCTCAAGTCAAGAGGAAGGAGAGGATTGAAGAGAGGGAGAGAGAAGGAGAGAAGGGGGTTGTGGGTAGGGGGAGCAGGGATAGAGGGGAGCTGCTGTCCGTGGGCCGTGCCCGCAGTCTGTCGTCCTCTCAGTGCTGGATGCGCCTGATGGACTGGATCTGGGGGGTCTGACAGTGAGAGCCCCAGTTCCTCCAGTGCTGGTAGTCTCCACTGTGTCTCTCACACTCCATGATGTACTGCTGGCCTCTGTAGCCAGGGTACTGGTAGCACACAAAGCTGCAGGGAAACGAGAAGAGTTGGGGTTATTCTAGAAGCTGCTGTGAGGCAAACAGCAGATTGACACACATGGTGTTTAATTGACCGAAGATTTGGAGAAAGTTGGCAGCTTTCTCGTGTAAAAGTTGTAAAACTTACGCGCCACACTGCACGTGCATGGAGCCAACCTCAGGCATCATCCAGCCCATGGCCTGCAGAGATGGGTAGTCGTCACAGATCTCCGAGTTGCGGCCCATGAAGTTCTCCCTCTCGAAGATGATCATGCGGCTGCTCTGGTGGGACTGAGCGGGACACAGAGGCGGGGTTTATGTCTCAGTGTGTTGTCTATGAGCGGCACAGTGTAGAAGGTGGGTGGGTGGATGTACTCACGGCGCAGTAGATGGGGCGCAGAGACATGAGACGCTCCACATGGTAGGAGAGGGAACCGCTGTAAGCGTCCCAGTGGGGGTACTCTCCTCTCTCCAGGATGAACTGCTGGCCCTGGAAGTCGTGGTGCTCGAAACCCACCCAGCTTCACAGAGAGAAGCACAAAGAAGCCCGTTCACATGATGCATCCTTTGTTGCGTGTTTGAAGATTACTGCTGTAACTTAGGGTAAACTTCTCTACGTTTGAGCTACAGAAGGAGAGCATGCGTGCACACCACAAATGATAGGATTTTAATGTTGAGGTGCGGCTTTGTATTATTCAGGATGGATCCATTTAGCGGCGATATTTGTGCCCAATGAATGTGTCTTATATGCGTCTCGTTACTAGAGAGAAATCTTGTGAGACTTACGCTCCGCTCTCCACCCTGATGGAGCGGATGTTGTCCAGTCCGCACTCCTGAATGTTGCAGCACTCAGAGGTGAACTCCATAAACTTTCCCTGGAAATGCTCCTGCTCGAACACGGTCACCTGAGGAGACAAAGCAAGTGTTAAATGTTCTGCCTTCCTTTACATTTAGCAGAGATGCACAGATCACCACAAAGAAAAGGAAAAAAATTGGAAAATGATGTATTTTATGAACAAATGAATGCATGTTTACCTTGAAGAAAGGAGCCATGCCCATTCCTGAGTTGACCAGTGGTGTCATCATTGGGGACCTTGTAGTTCTGTACATTTTGACTCCTGAGGTGGCAAATGAAGACAGAGGAGACAACATGAAGAAAAGGGCCAAAACGTTTGGGAGAAACAGTATCAGAGAGGAAAGGCTCCTGATTCCACCAGTTAGCTTTAGACTACTAGTTTTTGGTGAAAAACATGATGGTGCTCACTTTCCACTTACAGGAAAAAGCTAGATCATGTGGAGGGGGTCTGGCAGAAACAGTTTACAAAGTTGTGCCTGATAGCGACAAAAGTGTCATACAGGTGTCAGAAAGTGCTTTTGGATTTCAGTCTCTGTGTGAAAGCCATCTGAGCTGAGTTGAAAGCAGAGATGCAGCCTTACCTAGATTGTCACTTTATTGGAAGAGCTCGAGAGTGATACGCGCCTACCGCCTGCCTCGCGTAGAGCTTTGGGAGAACCTGGCGCTTCAGTTTTATACCGACTGTCGAGGGGGGCGCGCTTATCAACGCGCACCCGCGCACCCAGCTCTGCCCGTGTAAACTGCCCATTTAACGCAGCACGAATAGCCGTGCGCGTTCCCGGCGCCCCTGCGTGGCCGCTGGATGCTGTTGTCCAGCTGCAGCGACCAGCTCAGCAGATCCTATAGTGCTGCTGAGGCTGGGAAACAAAGGCGCTCCGGTATGTTCGGGCCGCGGTCAGCAGTCCAGCGCGTGCCCCGGCACAAAGGGTCGGGATCGGGGTGGAGAATGTGGGGATTAACGGCGTAGCAGAGAGGCACGCAGAAGGAGATATCTGGGTGGGTCAAAACTAATGTATAGAAATGTTACAGAGACGGTGAAAGCGACATTTTCCTCTTCTTTTGCCGTAAAAAGAGCTATCTGTCACCGCAAGGTGCGGGGCCCGCGCCTGTAAGGGTGCAGGTACACCTGTGCAGGTGTATGATTCAGCTGAATGAGTGCCATAAGTAGAGTATCAGTGGGTTGACAAAGAGAAATTAGATTTGGATTTTCGCTCATTAGAGACAAATAAAACACAAGCCTCCCCTCAAATGGCATCAACATTTCCATTTTACAGTTATATAAACTCATATATAAACATATATAAACTCAGCTATTATAAATCAGCTCTCCTTTTTGTCATTCACAGTATCATTGGAAGATGTGGCTCATAGCACCATGTCTGGGGATCACAGGCATGACAAAGTTTGGCACTTCTGAACCTGTTCACTTTGTGCTCATGTATCAGGCCTGAATGAAAGCTTGACGACAAAGATCTGCATAAAAACACCACAGAGACACATCTCACTCTTGATATTGTTTTAAGGCCTGCCTGTTTGAGGCTGTTCAGTCGCGGCCATAATAAGGGTTGCATATGTTGTAAATGGGGATGGTTGGAAATAGAGATGGGGGAATATTTGAAATTTGAAATATGGAAGTTAAATGTTTTAGGTGACATTAACTACTTTTAATTGGTCATTCTGTTCTGTTGCCTCTGTCAGTCGTCCTCTGCCTCCGCCCATCCCCTCTACCCGTCCCCCTCTGATGATGTGGGGTTTCTTTTGTCTCCTGCCTCTGACCTCAGCAGGTTTGATTCTCTCCCCGTAATCCCTCTCCTGTGAGCGCCAGCGTATAAAAGCCAGGGGCACACTCCGAGCCGCA
This sequence comes from Odontesthes bonariensis, assembly GCF_027942865.1. Lineage (NCBI taxonomy): Eukaryota > Metazoa > Chordata > Actinopteri > Atheriniformes > Atherinopsidae > Odontesthes > Odontesthes bonariensis. Next base: position 20,399,789 of record NC_134518.1, on the reverse strand, counting down.
CACACTCTGAGTGAGTCTCGGCGCAGGCATCGCACACACAGACAGGTAAGGTGCTCTGTACACCTGCAGGTGAAGAGCCAGTTCGGTTCAGCATTTTTAAATCATTGATATCATGTCAGAAGAATTTGGCTAAAATTGTCACATGAACACAACCTGTCTCATTACTTGTCCACTCAGTAATCATGTCCAGTGGAGATAAGTCCAAGACCTCTTCCCAGACTGATGGGAAGGCTACTCAAGGCAAGAAGTCTGAGATGGGAATGATGTCCTACAAGGTGGGTTACTTGGATGCAGATTACAGGGGACACTCTGGGATTTATCATAGCATGGCACAGTTATTATACGCTGGATCATTCCTGACTTGTTTTGCTTGTTTTTCCCACTAGATGTACGTGTTCGACCAGGAGAACTTCCAGGGTCACATGATTGAGATCTGCAACGAGTGCATGAATGTGTGTGATATGGGCATGGACCGCGTCCGCTCCCTGCGTGTTGAGTGTGGACCGTAAGTCTGAAGGCATATGCTCTTTTTCACTGCATGTCAAATGGCCGGCTTTGCGTTGGTGCTTCATAACTCTCGTCTTCCTTGGCAGCTTCGTGGGCTTTGAGCAGATGAACTTCTGCGGTGAGATGTACATCCTGGAGAAGGGAGAGTATCCCCGCTGGGACTCCTGGAGCAACTGCCAGAGGAACGACTACCTGCTGTCTTTCAGGCCCGTCAAGATGGTAAAAACTTCATTCCGTTCATATTCAAAGTTGTCATTTATGTTTAGCTTTCGACTCTTCTTCAACTGGGGGGGGGGTTCTCCTTGTTTTTCGGTCCTCTAGGACCCTGAGAAGCACAAGATCTGCCTGTACGAGGTGGGAGAGTTCAAGGGCCGCAAGATGGAGATCATGGACGACGACGTCCCCAGCATGTACTCCTACGGCTTCACCGACAGAGTGGGCAGCATCAGCGTCAGCTGTGGAACGTGAGTTTCAAGCACCAAAGAGGAGATTCAAAAGACTCATAAAACCATCTCTGTACTGACACGTTTCCTCTTTTGCTCCCAGCTTTGTGGGATACCAGTTCCCTGGATACCGTGGCAGCCAGTACCTGCTGGAGAAGGGTGACTACAGGCACTTCAACGAGTATGGCGCCCGCTACCCTCAGTTCCAGTCTGTGAGGCGTATCCGTGACATGCAGTGGCACCAGATGGGCTGCTACACCATGGCCACCAAGTGAGGCTCAGGGAAGGAGAGAAAGAGAAAGAGCGGAAGTGAGGGTGAGGGGCGGAGGAAGAGGGAAAGGGGGAGAGATGCCTGAGGCCTTTAACTGAGTACCTTCAGAGGGTCTATGATCTAACACAGTGAGGGGACAGGCGAGGATCTATTTCTGCCTCCGAGTCAACACCTTTGTGGAAGGGAAACCATCGAACCACCCTCCATCCCTCTCTGTCTCTACTTTTCTCTTTCTCCCCTATGGGCTGAGCTTTGCTTTCCCCCTTTTCTCCTTTTTTATTTTATTTTAGTCCCTCATTTCCCTTCCGCAGTCCTCTGGTACACCAAAGAGCTGTTTTACACACACAATTCTCGGCTCAGGGTTTGATGCACCATGGGAAACGGAGTCCCCAGAGCCCCCCTGCCCCCCTGCCCTTCTTGCCTTCTTGCCCCTGTGCATTGCACACCCTCTCTGCTGTACAGAATCCTGGCCAAGTTTTCAATAAAAAGGAAAATCTTGAATTTCAAACTTGATGTCGTTGTTACTTTTTGATGAAAACTCACCTGAAAGAGAAATGATTAATGTACAGACAAACGGACAAAAATTACAATACAACTGATTAAAAAAAAAAAAAAAAAGGTGTGAACCAGGATCACATTTGTTCCATACCTGTGTTTTGTTTGTAGTTTATCAGTAAACGTACAGTTGCTAGATTTAACGACTGATAGACATGCTGATGGGGTTTGTTTAAGTCACCTCTGACAGAGTCCGACTAGTGGTTTTCCTTCTATGTAGCTCAATGTTAGCTTTGATGTTAGCTGTAATGACTGTCTTATCCTCGTTTGTAAGCTTTGGATAAAAGCGTCTGCCAAATGCATAAACATAACATAAACATAAACTAAAGGCACAAAATAGAATAAAACAAATAAAGAATCAATATAAGTTATGTGTACAGAAAAAAAATCACCTAAATGAGTAAATATAAGAAAATGAATATATGCTAAAATCTTTTTAGAGAAAAAAACGTTCACACGATTATTATGTATTTCTGCTTTTTTAATGCATTCTTCTATATTTACGACTTAATTCTCTCTTTATTCAATGGTTGACACTTACAAATTCTTGTATGATTTAAAAGCAGTTTTTATAAAGATGTGGTAATCTACTGGATGAAATCAAAATATAAATGGATTTTTTGGTTCTATGACAAACAAGAATATTTTAATTATATTGAATATTGATATTAGAAATGTTTTTTTTTTTTTTAAATAACACACTGAATAGAAGGTGCATTGAAAGCTCAATGTATCATGCTTCCTCTCTGCTCAAGAAGCATGCCCTCTGTCTCTCTCGTACAACATGAATACTTTTACACACACACAATGTTTGCCTTTTTAAATTCCAATGTAAGCTACGAGGGCCTCTCTAATATGCTGACATGGCTCAACAAACCATGTGACCATGAAAAGAGTAGCTGTTTTTGTGTTCTTTATTTGAATAAAAAACATTTTACAAACAAGATTTTACACTCGGGGAACAAGCAGTAGTATATAAAAATACATTAAAAAACAGAGAGTCGTACATTTGTTCTGCAAAGCTGTTGATATGTTTTACAGATGTTCATATGCTTTAAACATTTATCCTCGGTTAACTATTTTACTTTCAATTAATTGATACAAAAATAGAATTTTAAATGAGGAAAAAAGGAAGTTCACTGCAGCTTGTTGTGTTTCAGCCTCATGTCTGCCTGTACGTGGGCCGCTCAGCGGGACATCATCCGCACAAACTCTGAAAAGACAAAAACAAAGATGTGAGCAGGAATAAGAGGAAGAAGAATCTCTGAACAGATCCCTTTCGACTTCATGTTTACCCTCAAAGTCCACCAGTCCGTCTCCGTTGAGGTCAACATCTCTGAGGATCTCGTTGATCTCTCTGTTGGTCACCTGCTCTCCCATCAGCTTCTTCATGGCCTCGCGCAGCTCAGTCAAACTGATCTGACCGTCGCCATTGGAGTCAAACTGGACACACAGAGATAAAAGAATCACATCAAAATGAGCAAACAGGGACACTTTAGGGCAGCAGTAAAGTAAGAAATTCTGACATCCTTCTGGGGGAGTTTCTTTTCTGTCGTGCTGACTTTATTTGGGAACTAAAATGAATTCAAACATCATGGGACCTCTGCTCCCTATATCATTATAACCTTATCACAATCAGAGAGCCGTTTCTCTGAATTCTTAAACAACACGTTTGTTAATTATATCTTTATAACAGGGGATGGTTTTTATTGTCTCCCATCTATTGCCCCTAGAGACTTCGTTCACAGCAGATGTTTTGCATCGTTATAGCAGAAAAATGCAGATGTAATCAACAGGATGAATTATGTGGCTCAGTAAGCTGTTTTCTGTCAGCATGTACACACGCCGGAAAAAAAAAAAAAGTGTCCCTTTACTGGAGAATGTTGCCACTGTCATTGTTTAAAATATTGGCACCTTTGATCTCCCTGCTATATCTGCTGTGAGCAGAGTCTGAGTGAGTTTACAAACCCTTCGATCACACCTAAAAACCACGTTGCAGTAAAATGACAACAAATGATATATTTTTGACACAGCTGAGAGCACTTAGAGATCACAGCTACTTGTCTTGAGGGTGATGAGCGGAGTGACAAATGTCGAATATTACACAAATCTTGGCCTGCAGAATAATATGACACCGCTGTGACCAGGTCAGTCACAGCTGACCGACTCTTGTCACTATCAATGAAATCCACCAGTATCACCGACCGTGTTTGTATTAGCGCTGTTCTGCACGCTGACCTTCAACACAATGTGGGGAATCTTGTTTTTTTTTTTTTAAAGTTGTGAGAAATGCTCATGATTAGTCACTGTCTTACCTGCAGTACACAGTGACCAGAGTGCTCTCAGTTTGGACAATCAGCAATGGATTCTTACAGGGGAGCTTAGTTAACGTCCATGAATGTTGTACGAATATGAATTCGTTTTTATGCACTAAATCTACTCTAAAAAAATACTCTGTGGCTAAAATTTCTGTGGCTCCTGTTAGAGTTCGTATCTTTTGCACATTTGAAATCTTCAAAGGTGTTACTTCAAGAGCTGAAGAGTTTTTTTTTATGTGGGTGCTTGTCTTTATTAATGTATCATTCCCCTATAAACAGGTCTCTAAGCTCAATCCCGGTAACAGAAGCACATGCGGTGCCTCTGCAGTCAGAAGTTAGTGGTAAAGATTGCTCTGCGTCTTTCTACTTTAAGCAACAATGTGTATCCTGACCTCTTTGAAAGCATCTCGTAGTTCTTTGACTCCAATCATGTCTGCGGTCTCTTCCAGCATCTTGGGTCCCATCAGCTCCACAAAGTCCTCAAAGTCCACTTTACCTCCGCCTAAAACACACAAAGTCATATTTAAAAATCTACCAAGAAGCAAGACCTCAGTCAGTCTACAGATTTTTCTACTGAAAATCCACAATGTAACTGTGTGAACAATAGATTATTCTTGTTCTGATCTTTTCAATAACTTCATCTCCTGTTCATTTCAGTCCAAACTGGCCCGTGTTTCAGGCTGTCGCTCCACTCACAGATCTGCTGGCTCAGTTCGATGAGCTCCATCTCTGTGGGCATGTATCCCATGGTCCTCATGCACTCTCCCAGGTCCTTATGGCTGATGTAGCCTTTTTTGTTCTTATCAAACTCCACGAACGCCACTCGAAGCTCTGATTTAAAATAAAAACATGTTTGTAAGTAAGGTGTTGCAGTTAGACGCCTTTAAAGTGCAACTGTCTTCTGGATTGGTGGATTATTGTCATCTCACCTTCGATCTCCTCTGGTCTCAGCTCTCTGTCCTGTCAGAAAGAGACGTTTCACACGTTAACCTCTCATTTCATGCAGTGAAATAGTGCAAAGTAGTACAAAGATGTAAACACAGGCATACTAAAGCAACATCCCGCTGCACGCACATCAGTTGATGAGGATAAACTGAGCAGGGGAGAAATTAAATTACTTTAAAAAAAAAAAAAAAGCATGAAATGACTCAAAAAAATGAATAATGAGTGGAAACTATTGTTTATATAAATATTTTTGTTATGTGTGATCACAGTTATGTCTGGCCAACATTTGATTAATGAGTTCGCCTTCATATGAACTGGGCTGAAAAATGTGAGCTATGGGAGCCATTTACTCCGTATTTTTAGCTTTTCTGAAAGCTTAAGTTAAACAGGCAAAACCAGGGTAGATTGAGATATATATATATATAAAAAAAAAATAGCGTCTAAATATCTCATATATCTCAATCTAGTGTACATATATGACAATGGGTATATCACAGATTTCAAGAGGAAGCGCAAACACGTATCACCTCGTATTCATATCCTGAAAGCATGAAGAAGTCCTGCTGTCATAGCACAAAATCACACACAAGGCAAGATTTGATTAAGTATACTGAATGTTGGGCTATGAACCTTGTAAAAACTCCGCTTGGGACATATCCCAATTTTAAATACCTTTGCCTCACTGATAAAATCTTTTACACTAAACTACTGCAGGTGCTGCAAAGATGTTTCGAGCTCAAACCACGTCTCGGCATGTTAATCAATCCCCCCCCAAAAAAATCCCACCGTTCAAAGGTGCCGTTTTCTCCATTAACTTGAGATTCTGCACTGTAGGCTTGTTATTTCTTCCTGATTTATTTTGGCAGGTTGGAGCAAAGTGCAGAAAAGCTCCAGAGAGTTTCCTCCATCAGATGAGATAAAGGCACTGACTTGTCTGCGTGCTATTTTCAGGAGTGAAGTAATGACCTGTAACCACAGCACTTAATGCGAAATCAATTCCCTCTAGATTTAACAAGAGATGTCTACCAGCACCATGACAGTACTAGCCAAGAATCTTAATGTGGCTCACTTTTCCAAAGCCTGGACCCCACTTCAGCCTGTGCCTGTGAGGGTTTGTGAATTTTCTTAGTTTGGATTTGTTTTATCTTGTCTTGGTTTTTCTGTAGTTTCTACTCTGTTTTCTTGCTTGTGTTTGTGAGTCATTGGATTCATTCAGTTTTTAATTTGTCTGGTCTTGCACACCTGTCTCCACTCAGTCAGCCACAGCTGCAATCACTTCCTCGTTAAGTGGCTCTAGTGAATTTCCAGCTCTGCTGCACCTTTGGTTGCTGTGTTTTCAAATGACTCTCCTGTTAAGTTTTCATCAGCCCCCCAGTCCACATTTGGGTTCTCTTCTATCGACCACCACAAACTCAAACAGTGCCACACATTATAGAAGCAGCTCCATAAAGTCAATGATTTTTTTCATTAAACTCAGTAATCAATCCCATTGTTGAGAATATGTAGTGCCGGGGGATTTGATTCTCTGACGCAGGCCAGTCTGCAGTGATGGTGGGGAGGGGCACAACACTGCTGGTGTGGTGGAGGTGCCATGATGTGGGGCTGAAAATGACCTGACACAAGTGGAAAAAAGTTGAAGGTTGTATGAGGACACAACGTGTGCGGTTGTCTGTTACACACGAGTGTTTAAGGAAGATGCAGGCCGGGCCCACAATGTTTTGGAGCACGTTGCAGTTCTTCACCAGCACACCGTGAGAATCCTTCTACGGCTTCTCCTGCACATCCCGATCCCCCTCTTCCTCCAGCTGCTATATCCTGCTGGCCCTTCGTGTTACCCCAGAGGGCCTCGTGTATTGCCCCCTTCAGAGGCAAACCAGGCTGTTGAACCACTGCTCTTCAAGCGTTTTTGTCTTTCTAAAGGAACAAGGTGAAGACCTCCCATTTTCTGGTCATACCGACATTGGATCAGACATGGCTGTAAGCCAGAACCATATAAGCTGCTTATTATTCCAAAGCAGTCCACTCATTCCAAAACTTCATTCTGACCGAGGAGAGGTCTTTCTGTTTTCTTTGCGTCTCTGCTGCAGTCTTACTCTGAGCTGACTGTTTATCTTCAGATCTGATGACCGACATGTTCTGTGTGTGTAACACTGCGAAAGTCGCAGTGACATGAAAAAGTTGGGGTGCCTCCAGTCATAATGTTCTGTTCGTCTATAAAAAATAGAAAAACCTTTTCAAAAGGTTTCAAGTTAAAGGAGATGAGAAACTTTGTTTTGTTTTGTGCAAAATTCAAGAGAAAATAGGAAGGAAGTCCAGTGCAGAAGGGTTGACCACTCAGAGAAATTTGACCTGTCCGACGATAATTAACTTAAAGGTGGGGTAGGGGATCTTTTTCTGGAACATTTTTTTACATATTGCTTGAAATACTCTTCACACCCCCATTGCAACCAATTAATTAAAAGTTTTGACACAAATATGAAAAGCTTTAGTGGCCTCTAGAACGTACAATCTAGGAAAAACAGTATCCAATCATTGTGAAAGGACCGTTCACAATGATTGGATACTGATGCCGTCTATCAAACTGCAATCTGCTCCTCCCTCCCCCTCCTTCCCCCTGTGCGCGTACCCTGCTCCGTGAACGAATTACGCGTCCAGAAGCTTGGCAGGAAGCTAAACTAGAGCCAGCTTGGCTAGCACCTAGCATTATTAAACGTATAGTTAGCATATACTAAATACTAAATACGGCAACGATCGATGCTTGCTGTCAGAACAGCTTACTTGACTATAAAAGATCTTCGGGAAGATTTAGCAGACTTTGTGGGAATGCACTGTTCTGCTACACAAACATCAGTGTCAGGAAGGCATTATCCTGCACCCTCACAACAAACATAAACATGATAAATTGTAACCAAGTCCTGTGAAGTGATGGAATTGAAATAGAATCTCTTTGATCCCAAAGAGAAAAGATGTGAGGTCTATTAATTCAATTAGATCTGCATGTAAAAAAGCTGGAAACAAAAGGAAAATTCTTATACAAACCAAATACTTACCTTAAACGCATTTTTAAATCTATTATTAACAATCTGAAGTAGGACAAATTGAAAGGTTTTGCCATTGCCCTCGCAGTCTACTGACCTGAACATAACTGAAAATCTGTAGACCTTCAAAACAGCTCAATAATTTCACTGAGCTTGCAAACCTTTGCAAGAGAATAAATGAAAATCCCCTCGAATAAGAACTGACAGGCTCCGAGCTGCTACAAAAACTGTTAACAAACTTTGCAAAGGAGTTTCTGTTTATGTTTGATCGAGCACAGTGTGTACATTTAGCCTCAGACTTCCTCTAGTTTAGAAATGTAAATGTAATGAGTTGAATTTTCTCTTAATAATCACTGAATCCAGCATTATCTAGGTTGTTTTAAACAGCCGATGCTGCAGCATAATGAAAAAAATCTTCGTACGAAGTGTTTTCTGTATTTAAAAAGATGTTACTTAATGAAACAGTTTTGATAATGACGAAAAGTTGCAAACAAGATAATAGGTTGACATGGATGCAAAACAAAAGCTTCTTTTAGCAAGTGCCAGCAAGAACATCAAGTTCCAATTAGTCTGAATCCAAAATAGACTGCTCCTACCTTCTTCAGGTCATCTTTAGATGGTTTGGTGCAGTTCCCCATCACCAAACCCCCTCAGGTCTCAGTGTCTACTTCCTCTCCTCCTTTCTCTCTTCTTATGTCTCTGCTCAGCTCAAATCCATGCACGAGCAGTCCTGACTGACAAAAACCAAACTAACCCAGTCAAACTGGCTCACACACTGACTGCAACTGTATCTCTCTGCAGATGAAGCATCACCCTCTTCTCCTCACACAGAGTTTTTAATCCCCCATCTATCTCTCTCCCCTCCTCTTTTCTCCTCACTTGACCTCGATCTCCCTCCCTCCCTTGTTCACATGTTGCGCCAGCATTCAAATGACTTCATCTACAGCAAAAAGAGTGTAAGAGCGAGAGTAAAGAGGACATAAACGCAGGGGTTAATCCCCACTATTTTAGATTAAAGAGGAGGGGGTGATGGTGAGGGAAAAAAGAAAAAAAGATGGAACGAGAGCACAAAAAAAGATGCAGAAAACTCTTCACCTGGATTGTTGTATATTCAGATTTAATCAACCTGAAGTAGACACACTATGGACTTTCCTTCATACAATCTGATACTCGATTTTGCACGTAAACAGAGAAGAAATCTGCAGCACAAGTGGAAACTAAAGAAAAATAAACATTGTGTAAGATATGATGATGGCAGACCTTTAAAGATAAGAAGTTCACTTTTGTATTTGTTTGGAAAATACATTTCTGAAGGTTTCCAAACATGGCACATTCCCCCAAGAGCCCATTTGACATCGCTCTCTTTTTAGTCTTTAGTGGATGTAGGCGTTTTTTTTCTCATTTTTTGCTTCTTGTTGCAACAGTTTGGTACAGTACCTGCAACATTTTCAATATTAGCCTGTCTCACAGGAAAATGTGAAATAGTCACGAAAAAAACAAAACATTGTTTTCGTGTTGATGGACATGAACACACGAAGACAATGTCCGCGTGTGTTTAGCCGAGGCGACAGAATTCAGCAGACAGTGACTCGGGAAAAGGAAAAGTTATTTCAGTTTCCTAACTTTTACCGTATAGTGTTTTCCACTTAACCTGAAACACGTATTCTAATTCACGACTGCAACCAAGTATTTTCTAATGTGTAAAAGAGTGACTGAAGTTTAGATAAAAAGCAACGACTGAATGCCGAAATGGTATTTCAAATTCTCTCAATTTCATCCGCGGTTGGGAAGGGACACACACTCAGTTCTTTTGCTCAACATTTGCCAGTTTATCTCCACCAGCCCTTCAAACCCCAATCAATGCATAACGGTTACATTAAATGTGGTGACAATGTGTTCCTCTGTGTGTTTATTGTCACATTTTGCTGTGAGATTGGGCTGTAATAGCACCATTATCATACACTCATCATTATTAGGCTGTTATTTCCCCCCGTTTTTTTTGTTTTGATTCAGCTGGTGCAAAAATCTAATCTATTGCTGTAGTTTTCAATCAGTTTGGCCTGACTGGCGATAAAGAGAAACAGAATCACTGTCGTGGTCTTGGGTTGTGGATTTTAATTTTTTTTCAGTCCAGACTTCATCGGGTTTTTTTGTTTTCGGTTTATCATGTTGCAAGCTGTTTTGCAAAAATTGTTAAAACGTACGTGAAGGCTGTTTTGTGTGGAGGAGCATCCCGTGAGATATTAATGTAATCTCTCAATCCCGAGGGTCTCGTGTATGAAGTTCAGAAGAGCAACAATATTATTATTATTGATGTAGTCATGTTTAGCTGCTGAATGTCAGCGTGTAGCGAGTTCAGACTCTGAACCTCTACATCGTCACTAAGATGAGTTGACAAAAAGAAATCAGAATGAAGAAAAACGTCTTGGCTCAGGGATTAAGGATTTGATTGTGAAGAGGTGTGAATGGACAGTTTGGGGTTTTGTGAAAAAGTATCCGCTGAAGTGAGAAATAATTAACAATGTAAATACATGTATCTGTCTCTATGTGAGTGGTTGCCTTTCCCTTTAGCTTCTCGTGTTCCTTCTTCTTGATGTTGCTGACTCCTGGGATTTCCACATCTATCTCTTTCATGACCACCTGTAGAGGTATTGGAATCCATATCCAGTGCAGATTTCTCTTTACAATATTCAAGCCCTTTGGTTTGGGCATTTTCATGTACATCCCACCTGCCTGCATCTCACACCCCGCTGTCATGTGCTTACCTGTCTCGTTGTTGTTTTTCAGACCACCTTCTTCTTGCCACTATTTGGAGTTGGATGGAAATCTTGTTGACTGGCTGACGTAGTGGTAATGCTGCCACCCTTGGCATAAATGTTCTGTGGTTTGAAACCTAGTCAAGGCAAACCTCCAGTCACCTACCTCCAAATATCCACAAGCCAAGACACAAAACTGAAGCCATCCTGGCCCGTACGTCATCAAGACAAGGTGGGATGTTGGGGTAAGCATTGAAACTACACACTCATGGATGAGAGCAGAGAATTTACATTTGTCTACATATTCATTGGTCACTTTTGGATTTTCATTGATGGCTCTCACGGAAGAAGCAATTTACTTCTAAAATTCGCAGGTTAGCCAACAGAAGAAAAGGCAGTGTTGAAAAAAGTATAAATAAATAGTTAACTTTCCAGTAATTCTTAATTGTGTCATGTCTGAGAGTTAAAAATGTATTTAATGAAAAAAAAAAAAAACTGGCCTGCAATGATTCACAAAATTGTAACTAACAAATACCCAGGAGCGTAATGCTAAGAGTGAGCATCTGCACTATAACAAAGCATCTGCTAACATATCTGATCAAAAGCAATGTGCTTACTATGCAGCATCCAGAGGGCACAGCTCATGGGTGAGTGTTGGCGTGACTGAGCGTGAGTGCATATGACTCATGTTGCAGCGACATAAATTTGACAACAATAAGATTGTGGGGACCTGAACTGAGTGTCTGAGTCTGTGTGACACAAACACTTAAATTTGAAGAAAACTTGCTTTAAGACCACACAGACTAGATTCAGGTTTTTGAATAAATCCTCTATCAATGAGAGAGGCATAATAATAGCAAACTATGACTGATGTTAAAGAATTATCAAAGTTTTAGGCTGGTTTCAAAGTGTAGTTTTGCACATAGAAAAATACTAGAGATCAGTTGCACCTGGAATTTATTGGCTTTAGCTCAACTAAAGAGTGTTGTTTATCCTGCCATTTAATAAAATGTGTGTTTGCATCCAATTATTAGGTAGCAAGGTCAGCTGAAATGACTTAAATGCCAAGTCAATACAGTGTTCCTTGTAATAGTAAAGGCAGTTTAATTAAGTCTTGAGATAAAAAGGAGTGAAGTTCATATGAAGATGTTTCATACTGGCATCATCAGGAAAAGTCAACACGGAACACAGAGCTGGGCTTATAGAGACTGTTATCAGGTATGGAGCCCTTTCCATTTAGGATTTAAAACGCAAAGACAGCATCCTTGCTGTTGCACTAATTCATGTATTTGGCAGTGAGTATTGAAAACAGCTTACGTCTATTCTAAGAGAAACACTGATCAGATTTGATGAAATAGGTGTGAGGATCAGAGTCAGGAAGAAAACCTGAGACTTCAAATGGCAGAACGGCACAGAGGAGAGGAGCGAGTCAAATAATCCTCTCAACATTTGCTCTTAAAAAAATGGAATCTCTGATATAGAATCACTGCATAGAGTGAATTATATCTATGAAAACTTTCAGAAACAATTCAAAATGACGATACTGAGTCGTTCAGCTTCGATTCATTTGCAGCAACTAAATGAAAAAGAAGTAGAAACGCTCTGAGGAGTTTGCCACGGAGACGAGCCGCCATAAAGACTCTTGGCCTCTGACGGAGCAGAGAAAATGCAGACAGTGCAACAGCGTGTTGATAGAGCTACACTTTCCACCAGAGTGTAACAAATTCAAACACTGGAGGATATTTCAAGAAAATTCAGTTAATACGCCTCCAGCTCTCCCTTCTGCTTATCACTGACAAAGTGCCCATTCTGTAGGAGAAATAGAGGAGACAGCAGGACAGCAGGTATATAATTTGCCTGCTGAAATCTGAGAGACGGTGAGAAACCCACGCAAACACACACACTGTGCTATCACCCACATGTCCCATTTAAAAAAAAAAAAAATGCTTTCATGTTCCAATTTTTTACACCGACTGTGCCACAAATAATAATGGTAATAATTACAGGTCTTGTATTTACTTTAATGCCCTTGCAAAACTTCTGAGTTTTATGGGTCAAATTACCGTAAAGCTTGTTAAACTGAAATTATATTGGTTTAATGTTACTAAATAAGGGTGAATGGTGATGAATCCCATCTTCACCTAAAAAGAACTGTGATCACAGTAATGAGTAAGAGTCAGGGTTTTTCAGACGTGGTGACGGCTTGTTGAAAAAGTCTAACAAATGCTTTCATGTAACCGTTTGCACTGAAAACATCTGCCTGGAAATGATTGTGTGAGATCAAGTTGTGTGCTGGTCAACCGAATAAAGACTGCCAAATAAAAAATGTAAAGGAATAAAACATCCTACCTTAAATGATGTCACAACACAGGCTTCAACACATTGAAGCCTGATGAGAATGTGTGTGTGAGTGACTATACAACTCAAGACAAAGCCAAACAGCAGCGTCTTTCGTCAAGATCCAACGTCTGTTGCAATAAACAGCTGTCACCACCAGAGGTCCCTTTAATACACATGCAATGAATTTATTTGACAGCCACTGCAGTGAATGTCTAAAACAGTAATGACTCTACTTTTAAATTAACTTCCACGCAGATTGAGCCTTTGGGTGCAGCTTAAAACTACCACTACAAAATGAACCAAACTTCACCCAGAGAAACTTCTTCTCCCTTATTCTAAGCCGTCCAACCAGCATGCAGACAGAAATTAGTGCTGACGCTGCAACTAACAAGATTTTGATATCTTTAAAATCATCTAGAACTTGTGTACAAGATCCAAATCACATTAGCCGCCCAGGGCTTCACTGGCAGAAAACCGTCTCAGGGTATGTCTGTGTTGTTAGCGGCACATTTCAGTATCGTCTCCAAAAAGCTGTGTAAAATATGTAAATACAAACTTATTTGACTTTCTAAAAAATAAACAGAGAATCAAAAGAAAACTATGTACCCAAAGGAAAACAACCAGCATTAAAAGCAGACATGTTTCTATGGTGAAATCACTGCTTTGTCTCAGCTCCAGCGTGCAAAATAAAAGCACACACCAGCACACACCAGCACACACAATATTCAAACCACTTACAAGTCATGTGGATAATCTTGTTAAATTTTTGATGATCTGCATGGAAACTTCTGTTACTGGCCTCCATGTGGATGTAACTCATTGGAATACGCCAAATTCACAGAGATCCCACTCCACCACCCACAGGGCACAAAGATACGCTGCCAGCATCTTGTTGCCAGACACAAAGTCAGACAAGTCAGACGCTTTCTTGCAAGATGAGAAGTCCCCTACACAGTGTTAGGCAGGTGGCTTTAATGTTCTGGCTAATTGATGTACGTGGATAACGGGTCCTTTGAGACTAACCGAGGTGAAATGGGAAACTGTACAGTGGTCTGACCAAATAAATTTGTCTGGGAAATTGTGGACACTACTTCCTAATGAGGACAGGGTTCGTTTGACTTGTCATCACACAGTTCAAAGGCCTGCGTCTCTGATAGTATGGACGTACGTTACCTTTTTTAAAAAAAGAAAAGAAATGCTTTTAACCCAGTTAAAGCCCTACCTATGTACCAGAGATTAAGAAAAAAGTTAGTCGTGCCTTTATTTTCAACTTGGCTTGATTGTTGTAATCCCTTGTGTGTTGGTACAGATCAGTGATCTCGCCATCATGTGCTGCTGCTGGTACAAAATGCAGCTGCTATTCTTTTTAAGAGCAGGATCATAGAGCACCATTGTTGGCCTCACTCCGTTGGCTTCCTGTTTGTTAGGATTTCATTTCTGGTTTTTAAGGGATTTAAATCTCACCGGACAAAACTCGATCTGAGGTACAGAGGCAGCCACAGGACCACTTCAATCTGGCCAAGGGCCTCCTCAAATAAAAACAACTGCTCCAAAAATCTATGAAACCAGAGCCTCGTTAATGAATCCTAAAGTCGAATGAAAAATCTCTACTACCATTTCACTTGATTCCAGCAAGAGGTGCTGTCTACACTGGACCTGAATAGGCCTCAAGTAGCAGCTGATGACAAACAGTCTGAAGAGAAACAGACATCTAAATATTTTTTTGGCTCAAAAGCAAAACGTTTGATATAGAGAGACTATTTCTGTGTTCAAGAGGCTCCTTTTACATAAGTGTGCTGAATCTGCTAAAAAACCTGTCAGCATAGTGGCAAAAAAAGCTCTGAAACCGTCTTCCATTATTTCTTACAAAGCAACCAAGAGTCCGAAAATCGTCACCGAGAGCCTCATGTACATGTTTGTCAAACAGAGCAATTTCTCCCATGCCTCTTTGAGTACTTTTATCATTTCAACTCTGTATTTTTTATTTTTTTACTCAACGTATTGTTTCAAACGTGCTATTTTAGTGACACTGTCACCGTGGACGTGGGAGAGGCACTTCAGTGAAATGGGGCTGAACATTTCATTCAGGTTTTAGAGGAACATTTGCTGTCATCCAGAAATCTTACTTTTTTTCTGCAGAATGATGCTACATCAAATTCTGGACTTATGTCCACAGCATGAAATCAAAGAGTCTGTTAGCTAAACAGCGCTGCCTGCAGTCAAGATCCATTACCCACAGTGCATTATGAAACATGCGGTGGCTTCAAATTCAAAATAAGCACACATTTTTTTCAAAACTGTTATTTTTGTGATATTCAAATGTGTCTACATGTAAATACAGTCATTATCCACCAGTCAATCCAGCTGTTTACATCGGTGACAGAAAATACCACCTGACAAAACCACAAAAGGTCCCTTTGCTGTTCATTTCTGTGAGCTGCCGCTGTGTTCCCTTGTGATTCAGTGTAATGCAAAACTGGCACCAAATACTGCAACCAAAGAAACATCAACACCACCACTAAAACAGATTAATTACCAGGCTGATTCTCTCTTACTGGTGGTTTCAATTAATCATGCAAAAGAGAGGATCCTGGTAGACACAGGCAGGCTTATTTATGTTACTGGGTTCCTGGTTTGATTACATTTTAAGTGCTTGTCTCAGATAATCACACACAAGTAGCTAGGGGTTAAGTCTATCACTCACACACACACTCTCACACACACACACACAAGTACACACATACATAGGTATTGAGTGTTTAAAATGAGAGATTGGGCAGCTCTCAGGTAACGTGACACTCTCTTTTGTTTTAGCCTCAGTATACTTTTGTGCTTATCATGTGCTGATCTGGTGTCAGATCCACATGAGCTGGTTTCAAGTAAAGACAGCTAAAAAGCAGGGAAACACTAGATGAGACGGTATAGATCAAGTGTAGATGAAGGAAGGAGGGAAGGAAGGAAAGAAAGAAGAAGGCAGATATGTAACATGAGCAAAAGTATCTACATCTAACTGAAGCAAAGGTATAAATACAAAAATGCATACAAATACCCATTTCTAAAATCACCACTGGTATAAATGGGACATATTTCTCCATTTTTTATTTATTCAGGTTAAATTTGGACATAATTCTGAGTTATCGTTGGTGTATCTTTATATTCAATGAGCCAAATGTTTGCAATGGGTGACAGACCTGAACTGAAGACACGCCAGTGTAATTCATTATTGTCGTGATGAGATAAGCAAAACATTCTCCAAATTTTTTTTTCAAATTTTATAGGCTCCCGAAGTTAAACGTAAAGCTGCATGCATTACTCAGCATTAAAGTTCTCTTTGCACATGTGTAAGATGCACCGGGATGCCTTTCGCTTATGCTGTCTTTTGAACTGTATGCTACAGACAAGCCAGTTGTTCCTTTATTTCTCTCTTCAGGAAAACATGTCAATAATTTCTAAAAAATATTGTTAATTTTACATGGTCACTTGGCCTCAATCTATCTTAACTGCTCAAGTGAGCATCTTCTTCCTTTAGTTTTATCTTGCATTTGTTCCTGAGCTCATGCAGTGATTTCCACTTCAAAATAATGTTCATTTTCCACGCAGTGCTGCCTGGGGACCTGAGCATCACCGCCTTTTAATGTTTGTTTTTGATCTTGCACTGAAATGATGGCATGAACTTCAGAACACTGAGGAACATTGTTCTTAAAATATCAAAGTGTGAGCTCCATCCCATCTTTACTTTCGCTGCCTATGTCACGCTGCCTCTTACTGACCTGTTTTTAGTTGGACTACTTAGTTGTAACACCAGGTGTATCTTTTTTAACATTATAAATCTTTTCTAATCTTTTCTTCCTCTTTCTATGTGTCCAAACCCTGTGCTAATTAAATTCATCGTGCTGTGGGCAACATGTTTGTAATTAGAATTTCTTTTCTGTTTTTTTCATAGCCTAATATTGAGTAAAAGAAAAAATGCTGACATCCTTAGTATCAAATATATATATATATAGAGAGAGGGAGAGAGAGAGAGAGAGAGAGAGAGAGAGAGAGAGAGAGAGAGAGAGAGCTGGTAAGATGGACATGCAAGGTTTCTTCTCTCCAGTAAGCAGGCAGCTCAGCATGTATGGATGGTGACATATGAAATACTAAATAAATAATAGATTAAAGAGCCATGGGATTTAAACTAAGCTGTTGTCATCAGGAAATTTCATCAGGAAATCAGCCGCTACTTATACTTTACATTTAGAAAAAATCTGAATGTTTGGTATTCCTTCAATACAATATCGCAATATAGTTTTGAATTGAAATGACTTGAGCTGAGTTGGGTTAAGGATTTGCTGCATTTCTTTCACGTTGCAGGACAGACGGGGTAATGATATCGTAAATCAAGCATTTCAATAAACACATACTGTAATAACGAAACTAGGCCAAACTGCCCAACTAAAACATACCCAATACAACAGATAGTTTCGAAATGGATCCACAATTTAGGACTAAAATGTCGCTTCCAAAGTCCCCAAACTGAGTCTGTCCGATTCTTTCTTACAGCTCCTCCGAACAAGCACTCCTCTAAAAACAGAGAGTTGCTGCTACAGAGATTCTCCTTTTAAGAATTTCAGGAGTTTTTTTGAATCCAACATTAATGAACCCATCAAAGTTTCCCCACTTTAGTTGTGATGTAATGTGGGATTTGTTGTTGTGAAAGATCACTTCAAGGAGATGGTGAGTTTGCACAGGCCATCTGTTTGTTTTAATTTCGTTATGTGGGGGCTGAGGGTCTTTAGGAGTACTCGCGGTCTGACTTGTACTCAAGCTTCATGTAAGACTTCTTTCCTCTTCTCTTCTCTTCTGCTGACTGCTCTCTCCCACTCACTTAGCAGATTTTTCTTATTTTGGATCACTTGCATCACCACTGACATCACATTTTTCTTTCTCTTTATATTGATTTCCTGTTGCTAACCCCAGACATGCTCTTCATCACCCTCCTCAGAGTTTTGCTGACGTGATTAGGTGGACGTGAATCGGGAGTGACTCACAAGCCATGCTGAGGTCAGCCAGAGGAAGCGAAGTGTGGCTTTAACTTTAGTTTTGATCTTCTTTGATTTGATTTTCACACACGAGCTCGACACTTTCTCACACTAGGATTGTGTGACTCAGGGTGACAGACACCTGCCGTATGTGGCATCGTCTCGTGTATCGTTTCTGACCATGTGAGTGATGGGATGTGATGTGATACAGAGCTGATAGAGTGACAGCAGATACAGGCTGATCATCAGATCTCTTGACTAAGGCAGTATCTATTACGGATTACACTTTCATAAGGTTTCCTAAAGTAAAGGAGCTGAAGTCTCTCTCAAACACATGCTATCATCATCCTTAGTTTCAGTCTCTTTTTCTGCAGATCCCACCATTTCCAAAAGTATTAGGGGTATTGAATGACAAGGTGTAATATTTAATGTGTTTTATACCGTAGCTTTAAGACCTTCTGCCCTCTTAGGATCAAATAGGACAGGAGGAGACTGCTACTGATACAAACTGGGGCAGAGCTCGGTTTTAAATTTGAACTCGAGGCGTAGGGTTACAGTCAAGCCACTCGCGAGACATTTAATCAGCCAGAGAACTTGATGCAGGAGTAACCCAATAAAACACACTCTCACACAGTCAAACAAACAACAATGCAGAGACACACACGCATCTCCAGTCCTACCTGTCCAAACACAGAGTCCACTATGGGCAGCAGGTCCACGGACTCCGCATCCTTCTCTTTCTCCCTGTCTCTCCTTTGTGGCCCATCCATCATCTCCCCCAGTTTCTCCTCCAGCGCCTCGCTGTCCTCAGCTGCTTCAGCTGCCTCTGCTGTCACCCTCTGTGGTAATTGTCTAGACTTCTGACGGACTTGAGGTTGAGGGGTCACACTTTGAGCATCTTCAACACCCCCTCCCTGCAACCCCACGCTGCTACGCCTCCGCTTCTCCATGTTCTTCTTGATGGCAGCCTGCACCTGAGGGGTCACAGAGGTTAACGAGAAAATACATGTAATTCAACCGGTATTAAAATGCAATCAGTATTTCAGATGTTAAGTTACTACTCTTTATATATATATATATATGTAAAAATAATCACCATTGGAATGCCTCAAACACGACAAGTGTCGCCAAGTTAGAAGGAATTATGAGACATTTTTAGACTCATTATTTTTAGACACCGTCTTTCAAGGGGTTTTCCAGTCTTATACCCAAACGTTTCCTCAACTCATATAGGAACATTTGCAATAGCTCAGCTGAAGTCAAAACTCAACACTTTATCAAACATTTCTTCTGGTCGAAAGCAGGCATTTCATCAAAAAGACTTTAGCACTGTTTTAAGATCATCTTTACGTTGCATTTTGGGCTGGATTGTCTTCGGCAACACGATTAAAGCATGCAAAACGTGACCGTTACAAGTGCATTCACTACAGGGAATGTTTGTATAAAACATGATATAACCACACAGTGACACATGAGAAAATCTTCATACGAGGCAGACAAAGATGACGTGAGAGAGACAAAAACACATGCATACGTTTCAATACATATATAACTATGCAAGCCCTACACACACCTGCTTTGCACTTCTCTCCTGCGGCACGCTCATCACTCCAGCACCGCCTCCTCCGGCGGACGACTCGCGAATGATCATGAACATCTCGGTGTGACAGGCTCACACACACACAGACACAGACACACACACACTCTCCGTTCCTCCCCCTCCCTCACCCTCTCTTCCCTTCACTTCTCTCTTCTGCTATCCGCTCTTTGATTTTACTTCAGTGTGCTAAAAATCCTCGTAAATCATTTGCTGATTTCTCAAAAATGTGTTAAAAATGATGTAGTGATCTCTTAGTTTTAGGTAGAGAAAAAATGAGAGGATGAATGAACTAATTCCGGGAGAAAATAAGGCCCAGCTCTTCCTCCTTCTTCCTCTCTGTCCTTGTTGCTCCTCAGAGTTTCACCATGCTTCTGTCCACATCTGTCTCTTGGTGTGTTCAGGTGAGGAGGTTTTTATCACCATCAGTTGTCTTGGCGCTGGGATTAAGTTCCTGTATCTCTGCCCCCACTGGCTACCTCCTGATCCTTTAGGTGACACTCTATACCTCCTGAACTTTACCTCTCCCGTGTTATCTACCTGTAACACATCGACCTGTATCTCTCCTTCATTTCCTGTTTTTCGCAGGTAAACACTCCTCTTGTTGCCTCTGTGCTCTCCTTTTGATAACTCCTCTTACCATCAGAGTGTATGCAGCTATTATGAAATGTGCTTGTGTTATTCTGTCATCTTTTCTGGCTGCTTACACTCATCCTTTGCATTTTTATTTTCGTCCCACAGTTGCTCTCCTCCCCTCCTTTCTTGCATATTTCTTTTCACCGTCAGTTTCCTCTGACAGTAATCCTCGCCCCTTTCAACGCTTCTTCTCACAATCCTTCCACCCTCAATCCTCTGTCGCACTTGAAGCCTTTGGTGTAACACAATTTTTTTTTTTAAATACAAAGATCAGCTATTCATTTGGTAAAGGATGGATGAGGGCTGGAGGGATGCAACAACCTCAGCTGCTGTGCGGAGATGAAAAGCTTTTGTTTAGTACATCACTTTTATGATGTCCCGCATTCATAATCTCATCCAGCAAGCATGGCTGCGTGCAAACACATGCACACACAGGTGGACATGTCACCACTGATCTCTATTTTTAGATACGAGTGTTCATGCAAGCTTGTAAACATATTACTGTGCTTTTTGGCTCTCTGAAAGAGCTGTACATAGCTTTGTAGTGTTTGTCTAAAGCGACCAATTCCACTAAAAGCATCAGCTCTCTATTAATAAAATGCCCTATTAATTTGTTTGTCCTCCTCTCTCTCTTCATACAGCAGAAACTGGTACGCTGGCAGGTGTTTGACTGCTTTAAGCTGATGAAGTGTCTCACTCTTTGGCCCCATCACATCACTGCATCCTCTGTTAACCCACATTAAAGATTTTCTCTGTCAGACTGAAAGCCCTGACTCACTGATAATGTATGGCTTGCCGTCTCTCCAGTTCCTAATGAAGTTTCCATTGATCACTTCGACCCCATCTTTCAGTTGCCTCCCGGGCCATTCCTGGCCCCTTTCCTCATAGATAATTGAGGGGAGGTCAGAGACAAATTCTTGAGAGGAGGCAGGAATGAGATCCATTACAGAAAAGCTAAGTTAAGAAACAGATCTGTCATCTGAAAGCGAGAGGACAAATGAACGGAACAAGAGGTCTTGGAGAAAATTACCAAAACTTTTTCCATTTTTAGCCTCTTTCATCCCAGACAGCGTCACCTTAATTGAAACAGCTCAGAGACGGGATGAATGAATGAAGAGTGGCTGCTGAGCAGTAATGTAGAGGTGAAGGCTTGTATTACTGCATGGTGATCAACCTGCAATGATATCTAATTACAGATCAGCCGTTTCTGGTTAATGTATAGGCAGATGACGCAGACAGATTAACCACAGCAGTTTTACTTGCGTCAGACTCATTCTCCTTTGTTCCCACAGCCATAAGGCTTTTTAACAGTGACTGCTGAGTTCTTCTCAAATTGATTGATTGATTTTTATTTATTTGTTTATTTTGCCATTTATTATTATTTAGTTAGTAGTAGTATTATTATTGTTGTTTTATTGTTGTTAATTCAATCATTGTAAATATTTAAAAAAAAATGTTGAGCTACTTGACGAATTTGAATTTCCCCCATTGGGGGATAAATAAAGTATTTTTCTATTCTATTCTATTCTATTCTATTCTATTCTATTCTATTCTATTCTATTCTATTCTATTGTATTCTATTCTATTCTATTCTATTCTCATTTTTTATTTGCTTGTAACCGTAGTCACAGTTTACTTAATTACTCAGCTGTCACAAACACGCTCATTAACCTTGCTCAACTGGACAAAAAAACAGAACATCCGTGGGTATCTGTAACAGGTAAATGCCAAACTCAGACACAGCCGAGACACAGGTAATCAAATGATTATCTTAAGTAATTGATGTTGACAGCACCAGCATTCAATGCCATGAATGACACGCTCGGTCTTTACTGAGCTTGTGCCAAGCATGAGGTTCCCGGTTCTGTGTGTTGTGTTGCTGAATCAACTTTTCTGAAACGTTATAAATGACAGAGAAATAAACATGATGAGCTTCATGAGGGCATATTTTTTATTGAAAAGCTTTTTAATTGCATCACATGAAATATTGGGAGTGCATGCCTGTAATCTTTTTTAGACTTCATCTGTAGGCTACACCAAGGTGAGTTGATGCATCTGGATGCTCGGACTGCTCCCGGCCCTGACTGTGAGATGTTTACACCAGATTTTTGGGGTTGGGATCTTTGGCCTCCGTAACCCTAACCCATATCTTTTTCTTGTTGCTGTGTCTGCAAGATTGAAGCCCCAGTCCTGTCTGCTGATCAAATTATATATATTTGCTTTAAAATTGCTCAACCATATAGAAGTTTTTCATATTTCTGCTTAAATATGACCCAAGACATCATATGTTTCAAGTTATGAAACTAGATAAAAAAAATTCCATTTAAACCAAAATGTAATTTCGTCACATGTGTAACTTACATGATATATATGTAAGAAGAATAAGTACAAGATTTTAGAGAAGCCTTGGGCCAGCCCTCTTTATGTTTTGCCTCCATTGAGCCAGCATTTCTTAAAATCTTTTAAAAGTGGTCTTGAGCAATAGTTCGACAGGCTTTCTGATGGTCTTTTTTAGCCTTTCCTTTTGACATTAGCTGCTTTTTCACTAATTTTCAGTCCACTCTTTGGGCTTGACCATTGTAAGAAGCCCCTTAACATTGATTATGAATCATTCAAGCATAAAAAAAGCATCTAACTTAAGGGATGAACCAGTGTTGTGTGTACTCATAACAGAAAACATATCTGTTCCCACTTCTTTAGCTACAAAAATGAAAAAGTTCAAGTAAGGCTAGAGGTTTTGACAAATTCTTTGCACTTTGGCTTCCCCCTACATTTGTGGGGTGCAAAACTACTGTCGTAAAAACAAATATCTGTGTGAGCCCTGCACATGAATCAATACACATGAATCTGTTGTCATTTTGAAGAGGCCACAAAGATGCACTAATAGCCCACAAAAATGTCAAGCAATAATAAAGCAAAACGGTGTGGTTCCAGGTTTGAAACCAATGTTGTGAACTGCTGTATCTTTTGAAGAAGGGCAGTTTCAGGCCTGGAAATTTGCAGAACAAAGGTCAGTGTAATTCAAAGTGAGTCTGAAGCCCATAGTTTCAAGGTTAATGAACTTCTCTATTAATGCTTAAACACAGTTTGACATGAATAAAACAGTGTTTTTTTTTCACAAACAAGGTAATAGAGCTATTAGTCGGAAACTTGGCATCCAATTAAAACAGGACAAGCGGAGGAGGAAAGAAGAAGAGTCAGGCCTAAAAAACATCAGATAAGCAGTATCTGATGGTGATGCTCTCAGAAACTGGAAAAAATCCAACAAAGACCTGACACAGGACCTGACAAATGCATCTAACCCTTAATTTGATCCATCTACTGTTCACTGGAGTCTCATCAGAAATGGTATCCATGGAAGGGTGGCTGCCAAGTAGCCATTGTTAAGGAAACCTGGGGAAAATGCTGAGGTATGCTACACTAGAGCTGGCCTGAAAATCTGTGTGTTACGAAGTGATGGATCCTCCCCAGAGTCTTGACCTCAACATTAGCAAAGCAGTGTGCGATCATCTTACAGTGAATGGACTATTCACACCTGGGTGTCAACCTGTTGATTAATGCCTGACTACTTTTACCTTTAAATTGGTCATTTCTAATCATCAAAGTTGTCGTACTTTGCTACTCACAGGTGTACTTTATGAATTTATCTTATAAATAAAAGGATAACATTTTCTTTTAACTTGAGAGTTGAACGTTTCTCCTCTAATTTAGCAGATGGTGGGGGATTTCTGCTACGTTCATAAATAGGTCTTGATTGACCTAATGACTGGTGAAAAAAAAAATCTTCAGTTCAGGACATGAACTCTGATCCAAAAGCTTCATTATACATTTCATGAACAGAGTGATGCGGCATTCAGAGCTGTTTTTTGTTGCCCTCTGGTGGAATCAGCTGCCCCAACCACAACCTCAGCAGGAAATCTAATCATTATATCATAACCCTGTGCCAAATAAACTGATTGAGGCCAAAAACAGAGCATAAAATCTACTTAGGAAGACTAGTGTTGGGCAAATGTGATGGTGGTGAGCAGTACACGCTGTAAAGGCTTATCAAAAATACACACATTAGGGCTTGAGATTATCATACAATAAAAGAACCGGCTTCACACAAACGTTTAACTACATCATGTTATGTTGTTAGATGATACAAAATTCAGTAAGTTAGACATCCAAAATTACTCACATTTAAATCTTACAGCCGAAACACAACCAGTTAAGTTGTCAACCAACCTACCGTTGCTAAATTATTCGTCATTATAAAATCTCAAAGGATGATATTTGTCCACGTTTCTTGTAAGTAAATCCTATAAATGCAAAGACTGTTGTTAATAGAAAAATATAAAAAAAGGTTGTAACTTTTAGTAAATGTTACTCAGACAAAGAGGATGCAGTGCATTTGTTTTGGAACTATTTCCCGATGCAGATTAATAGACATTCATCGTACTGATCGATCATGTTGTGTGTTTGTTTGGATGCTCGTGAGTCCATCAAAGTTCGGTAGCTTGAGTCTCTTTTCGCAGTTCGATCTGTGTCAGTTATCTGATGACATCTATCCCCAGTGTGGTGTCACGATGGTTAGCGGCTCCCGGTTTTGTCCATTGATGATTGGCCAGGGATTGAAGTAGGGGAAAACAGGCTCTTGGAATTTTGCATCGTAGAAAGTGAAGAGGTGGCTCATGTCTCGAGCATCGTAGAAAGCCACTTCACCACCTCCATAGTCTAGATAGACCCCCACCCTCGTTGGGGGTTTTAGGGGATATATCAAGTTCTCGTCCGAGTCAGTGCACGCTTCGTACTCGCTGGTGCCGTTGCCTCTATCGCTCAGCACTATGGTCCAAAAACCATCATCCGGGCAGAGGCTGATCTCCTCCTTTCTGTTGACGGAGGCTCTGGCTACACCCAGACCCCACGCTGTCTTGCAGCCCACCTCCACCTCCCAGTAGTGTCTGCCCGTGGAGAAGGCTTCAGAGCCTAGGACGATGTTGTAGCGTGTGAAGCGTTCGGGGTTGTTGGGCAGGTTCGTCTGGATTCTTCCCACCTGGACGCTGGTGCGACAGGGAGACACCCACAGACGGGGGTAGGCTGTATCTGGGTCAAGAGTCACCGCAGTGACTGCTGGGAGGACACAAAAGAGTCAGAGTTTACAGAAGATGAACTGCTTGGTGGTGATCCTCAGCAAAATACTGAATGTCTGCAGGTATCATCAATATAAGATAAGCTGGATAAGAGCATCAGATACATGGATGCAAATGAAAAAAATATAAAAAATATTGGCAACTCATTTTAAAGGGATACTCTGCTATATTCTAATGTTAAAATGATCAATGAGCCTGTGAGAACGGTTGTACAACATCTTCTTTTGCTCTTATCTTGCTCATCTTATGCTAAGCTAAGAGAAATGAAATATCACATGACCACTCAAACACATGTGCTGATGTAAGTTTCCAAAAGTCTCTGGATTTAAGGGGTCTGAACTGTGCAGACATTAGTTTTGTTGTTCAAATACAAATCATATTTCCGCAGACGCATTCTCAAAAATAAGTATAGATATCTTCGCTTGCAGTGACTCGATCTGACCAGATCATCACATTTCTTTTGTATATGTGTCCAAGTGGTGTTCAGCCTCCATACCTGGCTGAAAAATTGAGCTCATTTTCCTCCAGGTTCTGTACTGCAGAGGTCCCAGGAACTCTCCTGACTGCAGATCCACACCCACCTCTGGGGGGCGCTCAAACATGCTCTCAGCCCTGAAAAAAAGAAAGGAAAAAAAAAATCTATTTACTGTTAGAAAATGACTGCAAATTTTTAATAATTGTATTACAGACTAGAAAAGGTTACCGTTACTCTTTTGCTTGTTACTAGGTAAAAAAAAAAACGATTCAAGCCATGTACAAAGCTTTCAGGGTGTGGCCTTTAAGTTATACTCTCAACTGTGCCAGCAAGGAAAGCGATCATATAAGCAAGGAAGCTACCAAAACCTATAAAATCCATGTTTAACAGCAATTCAAAATGGATCAAATGTCATATCTACTAAGACACTTTGTAGTTAATCGTTTTGCTTCTTGGTGCTGGCAGGTTGGCCCGATGATGGTGTGACAATGATGAGTCAATAAAGCACAAACATGCCCTCACATCCTGTTTCAGTAAGACTAACAACAGATTGCAAAACAATGCACCGTCTTCTTGTGACATTTGATTAGGACAGCAGTCATGTGGACATAATACACGGATATGACCTACAAATCTGAAAGGAAATACTGATGTAGAAATATCCCGATTAGATCAATATGAAACTCACCCTCCAATGAAATCTTTGATTCCCTGAAACAAGACAGATCAAATGATTACAAAGCGCTTCACCCTGAATCATGCACACTGACACCACCTCTGAAAATGCACTAAATCGCATTCTTTCAATATTCTCAAGTATCTGCTTGGCTGATTTTATTCAAGCAACTGATACTTGTTTTTTTTATTATAAAAGTTTGGAAAAAAGATGTCACACAGTGGAAGCCCACTCTGTCCTCACCTTGAGTTGCTCTGGATTTTCTTCCTCCCTCAGTTTGAGGTGAAGTTTTTCAGCAGTACTTTCCAGTTGGCTAATTTGCTCTGTGGCCTGGGTGAGCCCCTCCTCCAGCTGGTTGAGCTTCTCTTCTTTCTCCTTCTGCAGTTTCTCTTTTATGCGCTCCTCTTCCTCAATCAGGAACTCCCTCAGACGGCCGAACTCTGCAGTGACCAACTCCTCCAGATCTCCTGCTCGCCCCTGAAAAACACCAAAAACTTTCGGTCATTTTTTGGGTTATATCAACTGTAATCAAAATGCCTTTTTACTATATGTAGTTTGTTATGAATCAAGGTATGTCAAATAATGTAAGAGCAAAAAAAAAATAGATTTACTTCGCCCTTATCCCACGTACAAAGACTAAGCAATAACTACTTAATTAATAATAGCATGAATAAGCATAATAAAAAAAACTAATCTCATCTCTGTTGACCATGAAGGGAAATTAAATGCCGAGACATCAGGATGAACATTTCAAGCAGAAACAAATATTTTTCTTTCTGGTTATTTTGTCTGAGAGGCTTTTAGAAACATGACTTTGTGCATGTTTTTGGACTTTGTTCAATTAACCAGCAAACAAGACAAATAACCAAAAACCTGACAAAAACAGCCAATAACACGATCAACAAGTCTTGTATATTATGTTGCCTCATGAAGCAGCTTAATGTGCTAATACACCGTTGTTTTTAACATGACCGTATGCACATTTGCATTTATCAAAATTGCGTTTGTGTTCATTTGACGAACATTTTAAACCGTAAAAACCTGCATTCGCTCCACCATCTGCGAGAAATATTTGGCTTTTCAGCTACAAAGTTGCTGTGTCAATCTACTTCTATTGACTTTTGGTGTTTACATCTCTGACGAGATAAAACAGCAATGTTGTGAGCTAGACGACTCTTTTTAGTGTTCACATATAAACATTAACTAGTGCAGCTGAAAAATTGAAAAGAAATGCACACCGCTTTCATCTAATAGCCAGAGCTCTTTCATAAAACTAATACTGATGACGCTATTGTGTAAACAGCACGTGGAGAAATCCACTTGGTGTTAAACTGAAACTACTAAAGCTAAAAGAGAATCGGTTCGGTTCTTTTTATTGAGCCAGTTATGTTTTCTGAACCACAGACAAAGTCTCATTGTGGTGTGACTCAGTGCAGTTCAGCAGCAGAATAAATAGGTTCAAACAGACTCTTCAAGCATCTGTGCTTTGATGACCAGGCAGCACACTTCTTCTCCACAGTGCTTGTTCTGGAGCATCAAGTACTCGTAAACTCATAATACAACTGTGGACATGATTCTTGTTCAAATCGGACTTAAAATCAAGTTCACCCTGGGGGCAAATTGGGCTGAAGACCAGCCTGTTTTAGGTTGAAACACTGAATCTTTGTCATGCAAACATGAACCAAACAAGCTCTCATTTGGTCAAAAAGCACAGAAAGAGTTCACCATCCTCTCCAACACTGCAAGGCAAATCTACACTGAATCAAAGCACCACATTCAGCTCAGTCACTGTTCTGTCTAACGAACACCATGGAGGAATACTATGATGGTAAAGGCCTTGAAAACAGAATGCAGGAAAGCAGAGTGTAAATGGCGAAAAACTAAACTTCAAATTCACCATGACCTCTACAAACAAAGTCTTTGTAATTTTAACCACGTGTTACTCCGGGCTAGACAGCAACACTTATCTTAAATGATTAATAAGAACATCAACAACACTCGTGCTCTGTTTGCTATGGTTGATAAGCTTACAACCCCCCCAAAACAGATAGTTTCAGAACTCTGTTCAACAGAAAAATGCAATGAATTTGCTTGTTTTTTCAATGAAAAAAATCAAATCTATGAGCTAAATATCAACATAAATCAGCAAAATAATAAAATGACGCAATCCTTAAAACCACCTAGGAATCAATCAACTATGATGTCAGAATTCAATACAGTTGACCAAAAAAACATTCTGACTGGACTCCCCCAAAAGAGTCTCAAACAGCTGCAGCTCATTCAGAACGCTGCAGCCCGAGTTTTAACCAGAACAAAGAGATCACATCACATCACCCCAGTTCTCAAGTCTTTACATTGGCTCCCGGTCAGATACAGAATAGATTTTAAAGTTCTGCTACTCGTCTACAAATCACGGAATGGTTTAGGTCCAGAATACATGAATGACATGCTAGCAGAGTATAAACCCAGTAGAGCTCTGAGATCTGCTGACTCAGGTCAGATAGTGGAGCCCAGAGTTCAAACTAGACACGGTGAAGCAGCTTTTAGCTGTTATGCTGCACACAACTGGAACAAACTACCAGCAGAACTGAAATCAGCCCCAACTGTAAGCACTTTTAAATCCAGGTTAAAAACATTTCTCTTTCGGTGTGCTTATGGTTGAGTTTATATCTTTCTTTTTCCCCTCTTCTTTGATTGCTTTTAACTGTGTTTTAATTTTTATTCTATTTTTTTCTCTCTTTAAATTGCTTGTTTTTATGCTGTTTTATGCTGTTCTTTTAAATGCCTTGTCTTTATGTAAAGCACATTGAGTTGCCTGTGGTATGAAATGGGCTATATAAATTAAGATGCCTTGCCTTGCCTTGCCTAATGGAGCGCGTTGAATAAGAGCAAATGGTACGTACACCAGACTGTGAGAAAGGGACTCTAACCCAGGAATCCCATGAATGTGTTCCAGGCGTCTAAGCCTCCTTTCTTCTTCGCTTTGAACGTGGTGAAGAATTGAATTGCATTCTGGGTCTGTTGCTTCACTTTTGAAAACATAGATTGTGATGAAAAAATTGCAATAGTTCAACTTTTAAAGCAAATTGCCCGAGTGAGCATGTCTGATCTTGTGAATGATTCTCGCTACACTTTCAAATGTCAGGCCCCCCCCACCGCCAAGCATTAAATCACTGCGCCTGTGTGAATCGTGCCTAAAAGGGAATGTTAACGGGCAAGGTTTCGGTTCTTTTGTTCTGCTGTTGTTACTGTATAATTAGCATTGCTTTGCCACCCCACCTAAATGTATATAATGCTGAAAATATGTGTCACATTATATCTTCCTATTGTTGCATCTTTAATCTAATATTTTTCTTGTATTGTCCCTACATTTATGTACCAGTCAGAACAACCAAGTTTTATCGTAGTGATTTATACGAAAACAGTTCTACTGAAAGTGGTTCATGTTAGAAAAAAGCAGCCAGCTGTCAAAGCAAACACCAATTAAACCCCATGAAAAGAAAACAGTAGATAAAGTATTCACTATTCCTGTGGATTTTGTTGATAAGACAGATGTGTCAGCTGTTTATCTGACTTTCCACACAGACACACAAAGAGAGAAATTTTGCAGGAAAAGACAAATAGACAAACTTCCCCTCTACCCTGCTCACCCACATCCGGTCGCTCTGACATGCAAACGGAGAAGTGAAAATCTGTGAACCTGCACACGAAGTGGGCCAAACAGACACAAACGTACCAGCTGACACACTGAAACAGACAGACAGGAAGGAAACTGGCAGGTTGTAGTAGCTTCGGCGCAGATACGTGAAGTTATCTGCTGCTGCACAAATGATCCCACGCAGTAAACGCGCTGCCCTCGTATCTTAGATGAACACAGGCACCCAGCAACCTCCGCTTTAAGGTGAACGCTGCTGTGTGTCAGCCTAAACGCTGCCAGCTGTTATCTCTTTCTGTGTATTTTGTACATTCTGTACATACATGCGGGCATGTGAGCAGTGTGTGCCTGGCGGTGAATGAAGTGGGTGTGACAGAGACAAATGGAAGTTGACGTGTTTCAGTGTTTATCAACCACCTGTGTCATTTCAGGTACATGACTATCATCACGTCCAAACAACACTGAGTAACAACTTTGGTCTGTCATCACCAGTCATAGATGGGGTGAGTCATCCCTCAGTCCTGTCTGTCAGACAGGTAAAGGCGAAGGAATGCAGGTGATTGTCGCCCGGATACCAAGGGGTTCTGTCTTTCAGAACACCCCGCACACATATACACAAACAAACATCTGGATACCTTGATGAGGAGGATCTTTTCATTGGTCTGTCTCTGGAAGAGCGTGGCGTCCTCTGTCTGCAGCTGAACCCTCTCCAGAGCAACGGTCAGCTTGTCCTGTTTGTCAGCAGCAGAGAAATACAATCACATGCAAAATGCTGGTGGGAAGTGGAGTTGGTAAACAAGATTAATCCTAAACTAATGGTTAATTTGATTGGTGCGCCTCTCTGAAGGACAACATTCAAGCTTTAAAGGGAGTCATATGACGGCCACCCATCCTCCACACTCTGACCCACAAAAATGTGGATTTAGAGGCAGTAAAACATGTCAAAACACACACAAAGGACTCTTCAAACCAGCTGATGATAGTTAGCTGTGAGGTCCAAAGAGTTGGGGAGTTAGAGGAGCTCACACATTCCTGCTGAATTCCCGTAAAAACACAAAGTACCAAAAGGCTGGCAGGGTGAGCAGGGAGTGTGCTTTTAAAATGGCCATGCCGTGTCTGCTATGAGAAAACCCTGTTTGCTAAACTAAAGTCAGAGCACTTCCTGACTCTTACTTCTTATAGTTTGAGCTGTCTTTGTCCAGCAAACCCACCCAGCAACAAAATAATTACATGGTGGTAAAACTAAGGTTTGACAGCTGCTTCTAATAAGTTGTGTTGCTCAAATGGAAAAAGAGTAACATAAGGTCTGTAGAAGCCTGATTTAGCACACAACTCAAGGAAACTTGAGTAGTCTGAGGACAGCTTCAAAGAGAAAGGTTTTGGAGAGGAGTACCCTGTAGTTCTCAAAGGCCTCTGTAATAGGGATGACATTGTGGGTCTTGTGGTCCCGGGACATGCCGCACACCAAACAGATGGGAAGCTGGTCGTCCTCACAGTACAGCTTCAGCTTCTCCTCATGCTCCTCACACATGTCCATACCAACGGGCGGCCAGTGCCCAATAGACGATGCCAAGCTGCCCATGCTGGACCCGGGCTCGCGCTCCTCCGGCATCTCCTGAGCAGCAACATGGTCCCACCCGGACGTCCCTGCGGCTGCGTCCATGGTGCGGACTCTGCGCACACTGTCCACGACGTTGCACAGGAGCGAGTTGGGTCTTAGTTTGCGGGCGCACGACTTTCTACACTTTGGGCAACTCGAAAGCTCGTCCGCCTTGGCTTCCCAGCACTGGATGATGCAGACCTGGCAGAAGTGGTGTCCGCACTCGAGGATCACCGGATCGCGGAACAGCTCCAAACACACCGGGCAGGTGAGCTCCGACTGTAGCTCCTCAAGCGCGTTGGCCTCCGCCATTCCCTGCCGCGCACATAGTCCAAAAAAGAAACGCCTGGTGGCCGTTGAGACGTGGGAAGTAAAGACTACACAGCTCTTCCGTTCATATTCAGAAAGGGAGTGGCCTGAGGCTCACAGCAGCGCAAACGCTTTCACAGAACGGACGGAAGACGTGCAGAAACAGGCTCGGTGCAGCTGCGCAATGGAGCTGATCCATCACGGGTCGCACGAGTTTAACCCGAGGCATAATAAGATTTCTCAAAAGGAGTGAACCATACGAAGGCACAGACAGAGAAGGAGAGAAAAAATAGATAGCCTGTAAATTCTATTACGGAATTCAGTTATTTTGTTAACCTAACAAGGATATCTAAGCACGTTTATTTCAAGGTTTTGGAAGTTGTCACTATTCACTCTATTGGTTTATTAGTTAATAGATTGTTTATATGACAATTAAGCAATAAAGATAACAAGTTTTGTGTTACAGGTCATATGTTATCGTCATTAACTAATATAAAAGTCAAACACCTCAGGAAAGAGACAGTTGAATATGAGAACAGCTACTTGAGGCTTTCTCTTACTGGGTTTGTAGGATACAAATGAACTGAAATGTGTTTAAACACACACACACACACACACACACACACACACACACACACACACACACATCTTACAACCACTGAAGACACACAACATAAGCATGAAAGTTTGAAAAGAACTGAGAAAGATTTGAATAAATGCCTTTTTAATTTTTAGCCATTTACACCTTCCCTCTCATCACTTGTGACTGGAAATAAAAAACTATTTACTCAAAGTTTGACTAGTTTTTCTGGCTTGATTATTACAGGTCCAAATTCCAAGTGTCGTACCTCTGGATCTTCACTAGATGGCCATGATGTACAGTCAACCAACTGCTCTTCTCATCCACTGTTTCCTCCTTTTTGTCCTGGAGTTTTTCTAGTAAATGTTCAGACACTGCTCTTACACATGTATGTTTTTAGCAGATTGTGGGAAAAAAAACGACATAATATCCATTTAATATCCATCCCCAAGAAAACTGATCAGCATTCACAAATCCCACATGGATTTATGTCCAAAGATTCTCGAACAGAAGGATGACCAAACATCTTTTCTTGGTTCTTGAATATGTTTGTCCTCTCATCCAAAAGCCTGCTTCAGTTCTAACCTACCTGGTTGAGCGTTTCAGCCTTCTAAGCTGTTTATAAGCTGAAGGACTGAGAAGTCAAAGAAGTCCAGTTACCCTCTATTCAATAACCCTAAAAGGACATTGACCTAGATGACTGGGAATCTACGCTAACACATCAATTCATCTTTATCTTTTCAGGGACAGAAAGGAAAGATGTCACGGTAAGTCTTCCATCCACTTTTCGATGAAGATGACCCTCTGTGAGGTCCCTTTTATTGTATGTGACCTCATATTCTCTGCAAGACAGCATAAGGTCACTCTTAGAGATGAGGTTTAGTCTGAATTTGACAACTCCAACAGAAACACAGACAAATTACACATTAGTGTGGAGGTGAGAGCATGATATTTGGTTCCTTTACAATCCCATATATTATTGGAGTGCCTTGAGATGACATTTGTTATGATTTGGCACTACATGAATAAAGTGAATTGAATATATTGTCCAGTGACCAATAGCATACAGATGGATCGATGGAAATTGTCAAAAGTATTTTGGTCAGTTTAATAAACCAGTAACATGCTTCCAAATTAATTTGGATTTTAGCACTGATATTGAAACAAGCTTAAGATCAGTATCAACATCAAGCTCCTAAATGTACCTTGTGAAGTTTATCTTTAGTGCGCATTACTTCGACTTCCCCTGTTTTTTCCGCAGCCCTCAATTTACAGTAAAAAGCCTGTCACTGAGTACTTTCCTGCAAACAAATTCAGCACCCAACAAATTAAAGGGGCCACACACACTTGTGGTAAATTAATGATTGAGAAATAATGGAAGCAGCGTTTGAATAAGAGGCAGTTTCGATGACAGAAGGAGTATGGTTAAACAGAAACCAGTGAGAAACAAAGAGAAACAGAGACAGTTGACTCACTCAAACGTGTGTGACTGAGGAATTATATCAATTGTTTTTTATCAACTGATTGCCAATAAACACCTGTGCAGGCATGAAACAGCTTCTGAAGACAGTTTAAGTAGTTAAAAGGAGGGTTTGCAGTCCATGCACAGTTCTCACGTTTTTGACTCACCTCTAAGTTTCTAATCATATACCATTTTTCTGGACACAATGTTACACAACTGTGGACATACACACTGGAGAGAAAGGCTGCTTCTGGTTTTTGTTTCCCAGCCATGAAAATGTGGTCCTGTGGACATGTACAATGACACCGACAGCTATGACAGTAAGCAAGAAACTGCACAGTCAGTTCCTGCTGCATTTAACATGGTCTTAGTTGTTGTCAAGCGGGCTGACATGAACAGCAGGGGAAGTTTGACGGTAAATGGGTGTGATGGGGTTGTTTGAGCCGTCACCCACAAGGTTTCTGCTCTCACTATATATACAAGAAGAAAACTCAGTGATAGCTCACACTTAGAGGAGAAGGGATATTTACCTCTGCAGCTTTGTTTTAGAGGAAAACTGTCAAAATTCTCTGTCTGCTTGTGTCTCCCTGCTTCAGGCTTGTCTCCTGCTGACCTGCATCTGTAACATAGGATGTTTCGAAGGAGCTCCCTGCAATGCTCCATCAGAGCTCTGTTGCTCCTCATACCCTGGTTTAGTTGCCTGGTTGTTGGAGAGGTCAGCCATAACTTCTCCCAGTGCCAGGAATTCTTCTACAACAGAACTCCACCGAGAGGAATAACTGCAGCAGGATACCAGCCCATATGCCAGCGCTACAAAAACCAGTACCACTTTGCCAGCCTGTATCACCGTCAGCATCGTGCTCCTCTGTTTTCTGCGTATTTACTAAGTCCTCCAGATGGGAAACGACCCAAAACCCCTTGGATGTGTGAACCACAGGTGGGGAAAAGAGGTTGTAATTTTAATATGCCTCATGTAGTGATTGGAGTAAATCAAGTTAGTGCCTGCTTCAGTCAATGCATATTCGCATTTACATCAAGGCTTTAGTGTAAAGGCACGGAGTTATGAGAGAAAAAATAAAGTTTAATCAATTATGACACAGAAATACTGAAACACTCTAAAGCGATTAAGAAAGAACTGACCCTAAAGTCTTGAATTTCTTTTTAACTGAAAACTGTCACTGTGTTACTTCTGCAATCACATTCAATTTGAGCAATTTGATGAAACAAAATCAGGTAAATTTCTATATTGACTTAAAGCACAGACTCTCCGCCTCATTTTAGGGTATTATTACCGCTTAATGGTGACATTTACAGTTTAAAGTTCTTCAATTATAATATGAAGAAATATTTTTAAAAGAGCTCAAATATAATTGCAGATTTATTCAGAAATCCTTCCTCCGATTTGGATGTGAATTCTGTAAAACTTAAGCTGAGAGTACACACCTTATTTCCACATTCAAGACATATTTGTTACATATTTGTAAATGTATTCTGGCAGTCAGATAAGAAAATGATAACTGCATCAGGGTCCATACTTACCCTGGCCTGACGGTACACGTCTGGTCACACATGTTTGCACAGTGTAAGTGCAAAGACTTTCACAAGTACAACTATTCTACAGGAACAGATTGTACTGACACAGAATATGGCATTATTAAGCAGTAAGAGAGCCTCTTTTGTACCATTTAATCATCTTTTTCTTTCAGTTGGCATTTTCCCATGCCAGCCCAGAGATGAGACAGTTCAACACACCTCCTGACCAGAATGTGATGGAAAGCCAGGCGGTAACTCAGGACTACAGCAACTCCAGCTTCACCAAAGGCCATCTTAATCCCAGTATGCACCAGAAGACAATCGAGGGCCGAAAAGCCACGTTCACCCTGACAAACATTGTTCCGCAGCGGGCTGGTTCCAACTCTGGCCCCTGGAGCATTCTGGAGAATGCGATGTTGAGAAAATTCAAGGCCTTCTGCAATGGGTCCATGTATCTGATCACAGGGGTCATGCCTTACCAGTCTGAGGCGCGCTGGATCAATAACAGGGTGTCTGTTCCTGAGTACATGTGGTCTGCGTACTGCTGCCCATTATTCAGGTCTGACCTCCCAGAGTCCGAGAGGCTGTTTTTCCCCACGTTTGCTGCGGTGGGAAGAAATGACCGCAACAGCGGAGAGGAGATTGTGCCTGTTAATGTCAAGGCGAGGGCAGCGACACGGGGCTATGATGTGAGGCGGATGCCTTTAGAGACCTTGGAGGGTATCCTGGCACAAAGGCTGGCCATGCCCATCAGTCTGTTTGATGGAAACTGCCGTAAATGAAAGGTTTTAGCTTCACAAAGCTCCCTGCTGCTTTCATCACTGAAGCCCTTCAGATCATCCAGTATGTGACTGCATTGAGATTATTTCAAATGTTCATTTCTGTATATTTTGGAAATGTACAAATTCTCTCTTTGAAACATAGTCTCGTAACAAGTTAACAATTTATTTTCAATGAGCCAAAAATAAAAAAAAGAGGAAGTGGAGATTGCTTCTGAATTTTCTTTCTTTTTTACATGTGTGTGCATGTCGACATTGCAGTCCCATCAGTAAATACTTGCTTTGTATAGCTTCAGCGTGAAATGGAACAACAACAAATCGAAAGGTTTACCTTGCTCATTTACAGTGTTACCTACACAATGGCTTCTTTTTCTTCTAATCTATTTAATCTATCTAATCTATCTATTTTCAAATCAATTATTCCTATGAGTAGAACATTGCCCAAACAAGTCTGTTTGAACAAATATTAAATTGTCTGCTTTGAGTTTATTTATTTTTTATTTTATTTTTTTCCTGGAAATCATCTACGAGCTACAATTTTTGTGTATTCGAGTGTTTTCGTAATAGCAAGATTCCTGGAAAAGCTCATGAGTTGAAACGCAGGCCACTGCGTGTGCACGGAAATATACGAAGGGATTTTTCTAGAAGTGGACAAAAGTTTCTCTACCTATTGAAATGGGGCAGATGCTGCTTTTTGGTGGTGTAATATGTCTGTAGTTTGAACTTTGAGGCAAGAGAGGGCAAACTATCCAATTTAAAGCATTACGAATGAAAGAATCTGTTTTTGTGTGAGGTGCTGCTTTCAGACTGACAATGGTGTCAAACCCTTTATATAAACAATAACTATAATAAAATTAACATCTTACGTCAAAATGGATTAAATTCTATGAATTGCGGATTTTCCACCGACAGACAGAGGACATAATAAAGTGAAGAAGCCAAAGGGACGGAGTGTTGAGAAATACAGAAAGTGCTATGAAGTCAGATCTTTCTTATTCTTCCCTTGCAAATACAGAAGCAATGGTGTCATGGCTGTGCCTGTTTCACGTGTTTTCTCTCTCCGGTTAGCCTTCCCTGTTTTACTTCTGATATCATTTCAGACTTCCAGAGCAGCCCCCTACCATTTGCACTGCCTCCCCACTGGGCAACTTTTTTTTTTTTTTATCAGTTACTTCTGCTCTGCTTGCCTGGTTTTCTGCCTTTGCAAGATAAGTCTTTTCAGAAGAGAGTTAACCAGTATTTCTACCCACATACTCACTCTCTTTCATTCTTTTAAGTTTTCTAATGCCACCAGCATCTTGGAATGAATTAATGACAAGTGATTTAACGAGAAAGATGTGGTTGTTTTAGCAGCGTTATTAATAGCACCGCTTGCTCGGCCCTGCTCCCTGCACGTGTGACTGCACAAGCTGAAGACACCTCTAGAAGGCTCAATAACATGATTATATGTATAACATTATTGTTATTCATATTAAAAGGGAACAGCAAAACTTGTGACCCGTGACCAGTCTGCTGCTCAGAGCTGTTACTTTGACGCAAAGACAGACAGTATGCTTCCACTTCCAGCTTATCCTTTTCTTCTTGCTGGTATCGTTATCAGCCATTATCAAAAATTCATTCACCAACATTAAAGAACTTGGACCAGAAGGCGGTGATGCGAGTTTGCACTTGACAACTGGTATCAAGCTGTCCCACTAACTAACTCAACCACATGGACTAGCTGAGCTCCCCTCTTGTCCTCATGCAAGCAATGTGGAAGTTATTCACGCACCGAAGCCCGATGGATGGTGACAAATATTTATCTTACAAAAATATAAACTCTGTATGACATTGTTAGGTAAATTAATAAGAATACTCAGGACTACTGTCTGATATCCAAAAGCATCGGATATTTCATTATCTTGTAGCAAGGGAACATTTACATATGGGCTGTGATGCAAATGTTCAAAGATAGGGGAGACCGGGTCTGGTTGTGACACTTTTAGCTTCAGACCTGTAACTCACCAATTTTTTTTAACTATAATTCTCAAACTTTTATCTAAAATAGCCACATTTATTTACTACAAATAATATTTAAGACACTGCACAAATATCACGGACCTTGTATTTTAATGTCAGATACATGGTGTTCCTTTGTTACAACCTACCGCACAACTGAGGTGGATAGTAACACATGCAGGGAAGAGTTGTAACAATTAGAGAAATTAAGCAAAAATAGAGGCCACACCATAGAATATGCTTTAAAAAAATAGCTGTATTAGAATAAAAGAACAATCCAGAACAGTGTATGTCTCTGTGGCTGACCATAGCTCAAACACACTATGGTTTTCACAGGAGTGTGTGTGTGTGTGTATAAACAGTCTACAAGAACAAACTTTGGTAACAATATGAGTGTTTAAAGATGCTCCTGTAACCTACATGGGGAACATCACTGGATCCCTGGTCTCCCAACTTCTGCATTGATTTGCAGTATCTGGTTATCGTAACATGGCAGATGCAATGTTCCTTCGCCACTGATCTCACTGACTTGCCCTTCTTTGAAACCTCATCAGATGCTTTTTTTAAAAAAACATTAGCAGACACACCTCTCTCAGTCTTTCTTTTCCATAGCTCAGGCATACTTAAAAATGAATAAACCCAAGAAATATTGTTAGTTTTCTGTAAGGGGGTGGTTGTAACACCTTTAAGATACATGTAACCCACACCAACCCTGTCAGCCATTGTTTAGCTAACTGTATTTGCATAGCAGTTTGAAATTAGCAGGGGACAAATACATCATGTTCTGCCTAACCAACTACAGTTTAAATTACTGTAAGTTATATGATTTTATTTGCAAATGTAGAAGTACTTAACTACTGGTAGAATTACTGGTGTTACAACTCTCCCCCGGTTTACAACCACACCCGGTCTTCCCTTCGGAGTTCACAGACATTTCTATCACATGCAAGATGATAATGTATCTAGGGAAAGAGATTAGACCACAGCTCCACCGGCCCTCATTTTCTTAATGAATATATACTGTATTTTTTGCATTTACAAAAGTGATTAGAGCAACTCTGTCCCATGCAAGATGATAATGTATCATCATATTACAGCGAGACTAGACCACAGCTCCACCGGCCTTCATTTTTTAATGAATAGATACTATAATTTTGCATGAACAGATGCGGGACATCTTCAACACTCATTTTCACTGAGTGAGTTTTTGCATAAAATGCTTTCTTGTCTTAGGGTGAAATGGCTTTGACATTTCCATTAACTGTGTACTTTTTCTTTTTTAAAAATGGATACTTTTTGATTCTAAATTTATTGATTGAAAGGCAAAAAAATCCAATAGAAAATAATTCTGTTGAAGTAAATAACTAATTCTAGACATAAAAAATCTTAAATATGTAAAACTTCTACCACAGTTCGATATGAACTTGAAGATGTATTTTATAAACGGACTACAATGAATGTATGGTACTGCTTTAAAATGGATTGGCTCCATCTCTTTCAACAGGCCATATCAACAGCCACACCCCTGTTGGTGCCAAAAACAACCCAAGGCCACTTTGTCAGCCTGTCTCTCAGTGAACATTTGTTCTCTGTGCACGTACATGTGTGTCATTTAGTCCTTCAGACTGGTCCTCAACCATTTGTAAACCTAGGGCAAATAAAATTATAGTGTGCTGTATAAATTGAGCTGTGAATTTCTTTTGTGTATATTTGGATCATTACACATAAAACACAAACTATCAATATACTGCTATTCTGCTTTATACGAATAATTACATTAAACCTTACTGGTCTATATTTGCCAGATTGTTGGCTTTGCAAATAAAGTAAGATTAAGTGGGAAAGACTGAAGTCTGACCAGCAGGCCTGAAGCCGACTCTTTTTTTTATGCTTATTGCAACTTAATAAAGAATAAAGGTTTTCAGTCAAAGATTCACTATTTAGAGACATAAAATTGGAAATTCTCTAATGTAGACTACTTTTTAATGTCTCAACGACCAGTTGAGAATTCATGTTCAAAATACATGTATTATCATAAATATACATGAAAATATATATCCATCCATCCATCCATCAGATTTCTATACCCACTACATCCATATCAGGTGAATATGAATAGAACTATAGTAGTCAAAGTCATTTGAATGTTACTCCTGATGTGCAATAGGCAGATAGTTTATTCTTAACTCTGCAGATGGTCTAAGGAAAATGAACAAATCCATTGCCTTTAAGTTTAAATATACTGAATGCAATATATAAGCCCACATCTTATGTTCAAACACCAATCAGCCGGCTCAAGACCCCGTTTCATATGAACAGCATCGTGACAGTTAGACACTAAAGAGTTTGTTCACCCAGGGCAACGTGAAAGCAAGAGCTTCCCCTTCCTGCATCGCACAGCGCCAGCAAGACATTATATTATCGGGACAGCAGGAAATATTGCTTTTAAATGAACAAATTAGTCATACAAAATACAAAAACTTACATACTAAAACACATATTAATGAATAATTAGTCATTTCTCACCAATTTTATAACTGCTATACAATTAAAGATGAATTCTTATAATGACTTAAGCGAATAGATATTCTATGACTGGCTAAACAGTTGTTGTTTTTTTACCCCACTTTTTTAACAGATGAGCCACAAACACTTTGCTCTAGTGGCACTTACAAAATTATCAGCAAAGCACCGCCCCTTCCTCCAAGTGTTTAAAACAGAGCACCCTGTTGAACGGTGAGACTGGTTACATATACAGTTGAAAACTCTACTTGGGTAGACTATCCAGCAAGAAGGAAGACATTTTTCTAAGACTGGAAAAGTACTCGGTAAGTTATATGTTCACTTTCTAAAGCCATCTCTACTCTCCTCTCCTCTCTCCACTCAGCTTATTCTGTTCTGTGTGAAGGTATAATGTCTGTTCTATGTTTTCAGAGGGAGATGCTTCAGTTCTGCACTGCAGCTCTGCTGCTTCTTCTATCAGGGTTTGGTAACCTGGTCATGGGAGAGATCAGTGACAACAACTTCTCTAAATGCAAGCAATTCTTCTACAAGAATACACCACCAGAAGGCATCACTGGAAAAGAGTATGTGCCCATATGCCAGTTCTACAAAAGAGAATACCATTTTGCCACCCTTTACAATAAGCAGCACTATGTGCCACTATACTCTGCTTACAAAGTCAGCGCTGGTAGAGGTAGGCGCTTGGACTATTGGATGTATGAACCGCAGGTATGTGAGAAAACTTGAATGTACTATTTTGCCCAGTTTCAACAACTTACCATTAAAAAAAAAAGAAGATAAATCAGAAATAACAATATGCTGGTGATTTTCAT
Organism: Odontesthes bonariensis; assembly: GCF_027942865.1. NCBI lineage: Eukaryota > Metazoa > Chordata > Actinopteri > Atheriniformes > Atherinopsidae > Odontesthes > Odontesthes bonariensis. The sequence goes on along the minus strand of NC_134518.1, from coordinate 20,357,828 downwards.
CTTTTGCTCGTATGTTGTAAATATTTGTTATCATGGTTTGTTATGGCCAATTTGTTATTTTGCAAATAAATCAGGTATGCATGAACATAAGGGAATCTACATTTAGTCAACATTTTTTTGAAAAGTATTCTTTGAAGTCTACTAACCTCTTTTCATTTTTCTTACAATTTGACTTTAAGAAACGTGAGGTGAACTCATTTCAGCTCAGCTGCTTTGTAATAAAAATGCACTCATTTGTTTCTCTTTCCCATTGCCGAAAAGTTGGAGGACAAAGACGGCCAACCGGATATGGAAGAAATTACAAAAAAATTGAACAATCAGGCAGATAATGAAGACTACAAAAACTCCGGCTACACGAAGGGTCATCTCAACCCTAAAATGCACCAAGGATCACAGAAACAAATAGATGCCACCTTCACTTTAACAAATGCTGTTCCACAGCATTTTGACTCCAATACTAAAACCTGGGTGCAATATGAGAGGAAAGTGTTGGATATATATAATAAAAACTGCAAACCAGAGATGTATGTGATCACCGGAGCCATTAATTATTTTGAGAAAATCAACAAGGTGTCTGTACCCGAGTATATGTGGTCTGCTTACTGCTGCCCATCCTTTACACCCTCTGATGATAACGAATTTGCCACATACGCTGTAATGGGAAGAAATAATGCAAACAGTGGACCTGACGTGGTGAATAAAGAAGGTTATGATGTCGAGGAGATGACTTTAGAAAAACTAGAAAATAACTTGCAAAAGTTCCTGAACACCAAAGTCACTCTGTTTTCTCAGCAGTGTAAAGGGTAAACTGTTTTTCTTACACGTGCGCACACGCAAAGAACTGCACAAGCTTTTATTCCAATATTACGTGTTTAATGAAAATATTGTCTCATCTTTTGAAAGGAAATGACTCAAATGTTCCCGATTAACATGTGACAAAAATCCAGCCTTTTTCCGATCGTTACTGTATCATTAAGCTTGAGATTCTACAATAAAAGCTGAGAACGAGAAGTGTTCTGATGTGTTTATTCCTTTTTTTTCCCAACAATGAGACCACAACACAAACATACAGAGTAACAAACTGTCCATTATATTCCCAAAAAGCAAAGCCATTTAACAAAAATACTTGAAAAATGATGAAAAATGTACAATGTATTCATGACCATAAAAAGTCCAGGTTTTGCACATACATCTAAAATAGCTTGAAGTGATGATTTAGATTCCTCTTTACAGAAACATGTACATTTGACTTCCTGTCAACTTTTTGATATGCCTTCTTTATTCAATTGACAAAATAAAAAAAATAAAAAATCCATCCATCCATTTTCTATAATCACTTATTCCAATTCAGGGTCACGGGAGCCCATCCCAGCTGCCATGGGCAGAAGGCAGGGTACACCCCGGACTAGTCGTCAGCCCATCACAGGACCAACAAAGAAACAAGCAACCGTGCACGCTCACACTCACTCCTGGGGTCAACTGAGGGGCCAGGATTCGAGCACCCGGAGAGAACATGCCAGCAACACAGAAAGGCCCCAGCTGGGATTCATCAGCTAAACCCTGCGTTAACCAGCCCTCTCAGGCTCTATCAGAGGCCCTTTAAAAGCACTGGTGGTCCTTCAGCTCCTCCACGTCGCTGAAGCCCCGCCCACAGCTGGCGCACTGGAGTGTTGCCTTTTCAGTGTTGTGTATCAGCTGGTGTCTCTTTAAGTACTCCACACGACTGAAGCGTTTCCCACACGCTTCGCACCCGTATGGACGTTCGCCCGTGTGAATCCGCAGGTGCCGTTCCAAGTTGCCAAGGCGACTGAAGCTGCGTCCACACTGCGGGCAGCGGTGCGGCTTCTCGCCCGTGTGCACCAGATGATGGCGCTCCAGCGACCGCGAGTGCGTGAAGCGCTTCCCGCAGATCTCGCAGCAGTGCGGCCGCTCGGCAGCGCAGGCACACTCGTGGTTCTTCAGAGCCCAGGCGTGACTGAACGTGTTGCCGCAGTGGGCACAGGGATAGACGCTGTCCTCTGCTCCGCTGCTCGGTAGGTGGGCGCCACCTAGTGGGCAGGGGTGCTCCTCCAGCTCGGCTTCTGAAGTGAAGCCTCCTCCACACTGAGGGCAGAAGTGGAGCAGATCCCCACTGCTCTCCTCTTCCCCTCCGCTCTCCCCAACACTCCCTGGAGCTGACAGGTGGGGCAGCTGCTCTGACTCCGCCTGCTCCACTGCATCCTCTCCAGGCGTGACCGCAGCCGTGTCGCCCTCTCTCAGCTTCTTCGACCAGCCTAACTTCAGCTCCACTGCTCCAAGCCCTCCAGCCCTGACCGCGTCCTTCACCCTGCTTTTCACTATCTGGTCCTCTCTCTGCAGAGTGGGTGGCTGAGGCTCCAGCTCTCCTTCCTGCTCCATTCCATCAAGACCGATGTACTTCGGGGCCGGGCTGCTCTCGCTCCCTTGCACCACCTCTGAGTGACACTGTGAAGCCGTAATGGCTGCCTGCTCACGGCCTCTCTCGGCTCTCAGCGCAGACTCCAGACCCCGCAGCTCATCCATGGTCATCCCCCCATCTGTTGGTTCTGCAGAGCCCACCTCCCAGTCTTCCTCTTCTCTCTGCCCGGGATGAAGAGTCGGGGGCCGATCTGACAGGTCTGCTGAGTAGACACAGAGGGAGGATAGGAAAGTTTGTGCGAGCAGTCATTTCTGCTTCATTTTAGTTGTGCCTGAACATTTCACTAACTTGCCCTCCTTCAGTCAGTGAGTCCTGGGCTCATTACCTTCACTGTGTGCTCTGGAGACAGTGTGGAGGTTCTGGTTGGGCGGATCCATCTTCAAAGCCTCCTTGATTAGCCGCAGAGAGGCAGGCTGATAGCCCTCTGTTTGAGCAAACTGCACGGAGAAGCACAGAGAGTCAGAGAGCAAAGGAAGAAGGTGATACATCTATAAATACATCTATCATAGGAATATCTCATCGACCTACAGTCTGAGCACCTGCGGTCAAATTTTCTGTTACCGTGAAAAGCTTCTTTCTCCTTTTTCATAGGACTGCTTTTCAAAATCTTTCATTTTCACAATTTTAAACGAAAGGGCAGCTGTGGTCCGGAAGAAAACTAAACTTAGTGTGAGAGCTGATCAAAGCTTTCAAGGAAAAGCAAATGCTTCCGTTCGGCTGCAAAACAATCGTGAGGAAGATTTAGCTGACTCTGGAGTGGTTGTGCACACACACGCGCGACCAACATGCAGGACGTAAGAACCTTGACGAACGGGTCTGCAGGCTCAAATCTAAGGAAGCGCCACTCATTTTGGAAACAAGTGCCAAGGATTGAACCAGAATTAAAGCAGAACTTTTTAGGCACAAAGAGCAACAGTACGTTTGGAGAAAAGGCAATTGTCACTCCATCAGTGACACAAAAATAATAATAAGATGCTTTCATGACAGAATGATGACAACTAGCTCAAGAAGCGTAGGCTGATGGCGTCATGGCCTCTTAAAAGTTCATGACCTAAACCAGTCGAATCGTGCGGAAAGACTTCGCAAGAGCCGAACATGTAAGAATCACTTAAAACTGGAAGCCTTCTTGCAGGAAAACCAGTGAAACACCCCCAAAAAGCACAGAAAGCTTCTTAGCTGTTACAAAAAGGGCTTACGAGTTGCTCTCTTTACAAACGTATCAAAGCATTGTGGTGGCGCCACGACTTTTGCTTTAGAGGCCCATTTTTTGTGTGTGTGTGTCTGTGTCATCATGGATTTGATCTCTTTGGGAAGTCAGGGCATCTTTTCATCACTTTTCATCAAGGGAACAGAAATTTTGACCAATGTTTTGCGGGCCTCTGTGCGTGTTTAGACCTTTGCAGTTTTATGAAATAAAGCTATCAAAACTACACTAAGGACTAGTGGACAATTCAAACTTCTAAACTCTATCTATTTCCTCAAAGCCACTATATAAACCACTTTGAGAGGCTTACAACAAGCTTTACAACACAATCTGCAGGAGTGTGGATCTCTCTCCTGCCACTTGGTCATGTGCTGAAAATGGCAAAAAGATTTTCGCCCCCACCCGAAGTATTTCAGTCTCTAAAGCTTAAGCAACTTGAGATGTGAAGATCTCCACTCGACAGGCTCCTCTGAAAGCTAAATATCATATCAGTCGCCTTCCCCTCATCCACTACACATCTGCAGTGATTTGGTGGCTGAAAAACACAAGCCAAACCCTCACTGTCTCTCTGTGTTGCTGTCTGCATTCCTTCTCAGTCTATATGAAGCTGCTGAGCAACGCAGCGATGCTGTGCCACTTTCTCCTCCTACTCCTCCTCTGAGAAAGCCTCTCTCCCTCACCTCCTCTTTGATGTTGGCGATCTCCTCCCCCTCACCGCCGAGGATGCCCTCCCCTTCCTCGTCCTCCACCATCTCTCCCTCTTCATCCCGAGGGAGCTGGACGACGTACATCTCTCTTGCCTCCTTCTCCCCTCGTCCTCCCGCTCCTGCTACCAAGCCCAGAGCTCCTCCATTTCCTCCTCCCCCCCCACCTCCTCCTCCTCCTTCCTCCCACACACCTCCAGGCCAGCCTTTACGGTGGGCTGCTGCCGGGCCCTTTTTCGATTTGCCTCCTGTAGAGAAGGCAGGGTGAGAAGGAGGTGGGGACACAGAGGGCATAGGGAGACAGCAGATGAAATATGAGGGGGAGAACGATGAGTGGGAGGAGATGATTGGAAGGCAAGGAGTGAAAGATGAAGGAGAGAAGTGGGTGGAGAGATGGAAGATGAGGAGGAGGAAGATGGGGGGATTGGAGAGGCATATGGGAACAGGAGCAGAACGGAGGTTGGGGAGAAGAAGAGAGGAAAATAAGCAAGGAGAGGAGGGAGGAGGGAGCATGATGAACGAGTGAGGAGAGGGGGCGTAGAAGGACACGCAAGTAAGCGGGAAGGAGAGAAAAACGTGACAGAAATGAGAGAGGAGAGGAAGAAGTAGAGTTTGAGGGGAAGAGGGAGATGGGGATTGGATGAAGAGATTGGAGAGACGGAGAGAAGTGGAAGTGAAGAGGGAGAGTAATTATGGAGTGGTGAGGAAAGGAGGCGGGGGAGGATGTGTGTGTGCAACGTGATGAAGGAGCCAGCAGAGCAGGAGGAGGTGGGGGCAGGGAGAAGAGGAAAGGAGGAGAGGGCGTGAAGGAGAGAGGAGCAGGAAGGGGAGGAGGGAGACAGACGGACGTGGGGGGAGGGCAAGGAGCAAGGAAGGGAGGGAGGGAGCAAAGAACAGAGGAGTGGGAGGGACAGAATGCAGAGGAAAGAGAGGAGAGGGGGAGGTGGAGGACAGAGGGAGCAATCATGAAGAGGAGGCGGAGGAGGAAAGGAGGAGGAGGGAGGGAGAGATCAGCTCTTGCCAGATGGTTTCCAACAAAACAAGTGTCTTCACATAAGCCACGACTGAATGGCGTTTCTCTTAGTCAACACTCCTATATGGACATGTATGTGTTGATAAGGTGGTATTTAAGTGATATGGCTGCTCTGGAAAAGCTACCTTTGAGTCATCAACCAACCAAACACTTACGGGCCGTGTCAACTTTTCGTTTCTGCCTCCCTCCAGTCTCCCCCTCCAATCCGGCGCTGCGGCGGTTGGCCGCCCAGCCCATCCCGTACTTGCGCTCGGTCCGCAGCTTGCCCTCAGTGAGCTTCAGCCGCAGTTTCAGAGCGTCGTTCTCCTTCCTGTTCAGGGACAGCTCCACCAGGTAGTCGTTCACCGTCTCCTGGAAGAGTTTGGTGATCTCACAGACCGAGGCTCGGATCAGGCTGTCCATGACGGCCGTCAGATGCGTCTCAAACGTGGTCACCGATTCCTCCATCATCTTGCCCACAGGTCCGGACAGCTGTGGATCGGACACGCGTTTTGTGTTAGAGAGCCAGCGCGGTCACGGTGACATTTAACACAGCTTTTCAACGGGGATCCCAAAACTTTGCCTCTAATCAATCTGACACCCACGACGCGTTTCAACAATTCACATTGCAAGTGTTCATCACTTTCCTTGTTAGCTTGCTGCTGCTGCTTCATTTTAACAACACTGACACTTTGATGTGGCAGGACTCCGTAAATACACAGTTATTTCACTATTTGATCACACTTTAAATTCCCGGCTCAGTTAAATGACACAACAGCTAAAATGCAAGTGAATAAATACCAAACACCTAACCTAAGTCAGGTTAAATTGCAGTAAACTTAGCAATAATGTTTAAGTAAAAGGGAAGCAGTAGCCTCTCTGTAACGTTGCAAAGTGCTAGCAGCCTGGCTAATTCAGCTCTGTAGACGCACCTTTTGCAAGATGAAATCCCGAGTAGTAACTTATTAGACGTAAAATGAAGAGAGAAGGGATTATTTCACAAATGACGAAGGGCCATGGCTGTTTATAAGCACAGAGAACCGGCGACAAAAGGGAGCCGCGTCCAACTTCTGCCCCCTCTTCCTCTCCACCTCTTGCTGCCACTGTTTTCCTTCTCGCCTCCTTCAGCGCTGCTTATGATGCTTGAGAACACTGCGCATGCCCAGTACCGTAATTATCCTACTATAAGGCGCCCTCTAAAAACAAATATCCCAGGCGACTACGAGCCAAAAAGAAAGGGGGGAAAACACAGAAAACAGAAGGGACAATTAGTTTTTTTCCCCCAGAATCGTAACATATGTATTCTTTAAAAAGGACACAAGAAAATCACTCACAATAGAAGGGCGAATTTAAAAGATTCAAATGGACCCAAATAGAATTTTAACTAAGAAGAAAGATAAAACAAATATAGAAACCACCACAAAAAAAGCCTAAATGATCAGCGTGGGACAAGAATCACCAAAATAAGAGACAGCACAGTCATTTATAGATGGAAAAGTCTGTCAGAGAACATGTGTCACGTGATGTGTTCTGTTTGGCCTGGTGTTGCCCAAATGTCAGAATCTGTTTTCATTTAACCTTTATTTGCCCAGAAAATAAAAACTCTTGTCATTTACAGTCTCCTTTCCAAGAGTGTCCTGGCCAAGATAGGCAACCTCTCAGGTCAGCAGGAATAACACAACAAAGCACACACTCTCCAGAAAGTAACCCCATTTTAATCTCAGTTGGAGTTGTGCTGGACGGTAGTACAAGTTTGCCGTAGCTGACAAAGCCTGATTAGGTGTAGATGCAGAGCAATGCATCACTGTACTGTCAGTGTGAAAACGGAATTTGACACATGATTCCAGTGATTCGGTTCCAGTGAAGTAGCTTCATTTAACTCGTCCACACTGAGATCTGACTGATAGATCATTTTCAAACCATCCCACATTATATTCAGCATGACAGTCCTACACTGATTGTTCTTTGCTTTAGGACTCGCAACCCCAGAGATTGACATGTGGCTGAGCATTGGCATCCACACTCCCAACACCATCAGTCAAGGCCAAACTGGGCCAAAGAAATCGGAGAGACACAACACAACCACAATGTGTTGCAAAATAAAACGTAACGTGCAAAATAATGTGTTAAAAAATAAAAGAGAGATGACAACTGGTTGATTATCCTGAATAAATCAAGACGCAGGAAAACGTCTCCATTGTCCTCCAGGACGGATGGGGGCGCTGTGTTCAATTTGTCACCCTGCTGCGAGCGCCACAAAGGAGGAAGAGGAGTATTTTGTCTTCGTATCGTCCGCCTGTGAACAGAATAGACACCTCTGCATCTTGAGCAGGAGAGAAAAACAAGAGCAATCATGCCGATGTTTGTGGTGAACACCAACGTGGCCAAAAGCGACGTGCCGGCGGCTCTGCTGTCCGAGGCCTCAGACGAGTTGGCCAAAGCAATGGGCAAACCTGCGCAGGTGGGTCATTGGTCATTTATGCTCTGCACAATCCAACCGAGGGGGCCACCCGCCCTCAATCCTTCCCTCATTGAGCAAATTTACAGATGTAACGTGCTGGGGGGTACGAGGCAGGAGTTGCATGAATATATGTTAAATGTACACTGCGTAATGGACATGTTATTTTGCACAGTCATGCGAACAGTCATCGCTGGTTAATGATAAATCAGAGGTTTTCGTTTCCTTAAGACGAATTATGAGTAAAACAGAAAAGAGAGAAATACCTAGTTTAGCTTTGCCTCCTTAGATTGTCCTCAAAAGAATTATTTGTAAGCATGAATTATCTAAATATTTCTTCATTATAACAGTTAACCTGGGTTTAATTCATTATCGAAGGACCTCTGGCACAGGCCAGCTGGCACGTCAGTTGGCCCCTGATCTTATTCCAGTGATACGTTTTAAACCTCTACATCCCAGAAAGAGCCACCTGAATTGGACATGAACATTCCATTTGATAACAACACAGACAAAATGCCAATAACTATCATTTTGTGCACTTGCAGTATGGAAATGTGGCTGTATTAATACACCTTCATATGTTGTTGAGACTGAAATGCCTCCGTCTTTTATATATTAGTACATTGCTGTGCATATCAACCCTGACCAAATGATGATGTTTGGAGGAAAGGGAGACCCCTGCGCACTCTGCTCCCTCCACAGCATCGGCAAGATCAGCGGCGCTCACAACAAGCAATACGCAAAACTCCTGTGTGGACTGCTCAACAAACACCTGGGCATCTCTCCTGACAGGTAGCAAATGCACAGACCCCCGCTTCCCGCATGTTGCATAACTACTCACAGCTAATGTGAACGCTCATTGACCTATTTCTGTTGGTGTCTATTTCAGGATTTATGTTAACTTTGTAGACATGGATGCAGCCAATGTGGCCTGGAACAACACTACGTTTGGCTGAGATGGAGGTGAACTAGCAGAGAGAAATTAGAGATCATTCCAGTATTTTCCTGCATGTGTGAGCTTATTCAAAGTTGAAGAAATGAAGAGCAAAGACACTTTGTTATTTGGTCGAAATACGGTATGACTATCTCAAAAGCACTTGGACTCTTTAGCTTTGCACTGATCTGCTCCCACTTAAATGCAATAAAGCGAACCCTGCAGACCATGAACGAATTTCTGTCTACTTTGTTCGTCTCGTTTCGCAAAGAGAAAAATACATTCTTCATACAATCATCCATGAATGTTTTTTTTCCGGCCTTACCTCAGTCTGTTCTCTGTGTGTTATCGTATTATCTTGTATTTGGACATTCTCACTTGACTGCTGCTTCACTTCAGGCTGTTGTCATGCTCGAAAATGTAGCGTGTTTAACAAAGAATTTCCTTTATTTACGATTGTAAAGTTCACGAGTCACAAATCCCCCTTGACAAGCCTCCAGGAATTTCACCAATCAGAAGACCCTTCTCCCAAATCCTCTCAGTCTCAGGTGCCCTATAAGAGAAAACTCCTGTTTTCAAAAAAATTACAAACTAGAGTTATGATGGGTGCAAAGCTAATCTAGAGGCACCCACGTTTAAGAAATAAATGAAATGTGAAAATATTCATGTTGTGTCCCCCTTAAGACTTGGAAAATCTCATTAAAACGCTTCTGCGTTTTCACCTCTTGGCCAGAAGGGAGAGCAAATACACAATGGGCCTCATGCAAGAACATTTTCGTATTTTTATTCTAAATTTCTCTTACTTTTTTCGTAAGAGGGTCTCGTACGAACACGCCACGTCAGATTCAACAAGCGCTCTTAACTTCGGAAAAAGTGTGTAAACGACCTGCGTAAATGATGAATCACACCTGTGCGTATCTTAAGTTCACGTGCACGAGGATAGTAGATTTGCATACTCCACGCCCTAAATGATACCATATAAGGCTGTGCTTCCTCTCTCCTGTGCCAGGAAGTGTTGAGTGCTGAGAATACAGGCTCTGAGATTAAAGTTCTGCTTTCAGAGATCCAAAAAGGAAAATCTGTCATTTTTAGCAGTGTCAGCAGTGGACGGGACCTGCTAAAGTGAAGAAATTGGAAGCAATTACGAGTGCTGTTAATACCATGTCAGCGAAATAAAAAAATAAATGGTTTGATATGAAAATGGCTTAAAAAAAAACGTCTCGCCATGGGCAGGCGATCGATGACTGCAACTAAAGCCGTGCAATCAGTTGTTGCCTCATCATGATGGCACTTTGATGGGGTGGTCCATGAGGGGGGTCTTCTGGCACCACAGCTTCTTGTCTGCCTGGGCTGGTTCAGGTTGTAGGAGACCCTCGTTCATGGCAATATTGCGCAAATCTGGCATGCCTCCTCTGGGCTATTTTGCCCCCCAGCTGTATCGAGACACACCCACCTGGCCTTCAGCAGTGCGCTCCACAACGGCACGGATGTTTTGATGCGTATATGTCTCGTGCTCCAATTATGATTGGCAGTCCAGCCACGGCATGAAAGTCCCTCTTAATTTGCACTTGTTGGACAGCGGCGTATGGGAATTTGATGTACCATGGTTGATAAACTGATGAGAGCTTTGATGACCAAGGGGAGCGCACGACTCACAGAGGACTGGGACACCCCCGACCTGTCTCCAATCTCCCTCTGAAAGGTTCCCGTGGCCAAAAATCCAAGGGTGGTGAGGTCCTGGACGTGTGGTGGAATTGGGTTTGATCGGCGTGTTTCTCTCTGGAGTTGTGGCTCTAGCAATTAAGCTGCATATTTGCAGCAGCACAGTCCTTGGCAATCTGAATCGCGATCTCAGCCATTCGTCTGTCTCCACACGCTCTCTTCCAAGAGCCTGACGCGCTGAGGCATCCAAAAGTCGCAAGTCAGCCGCTGGTTACGCTTCCCGTTATATACAGATTCAAATTAACCTTCGATTAGTGCATATTTGAAGTCAAACAGAATAATGTCAGCATCATTGTTGGGTATAATGTATATATTTATTTATGTTTTCTTCAAAGTAATTAAATATACAATCCATTAGTCAAGCAAACGTGATTTGAATAACAGCGGACTATTTTACGAAACTCCTACGACAGCTCTGGATCACTCGTAAATTCTGTTCGTACCTGAAAGAAAACGTAAAATACGAAAAGATTGGTGAATGCGCAAATTCTCTTAAATCACTCGTACGGACGATTTAAGAACAAATCTGTGCGTACGAACGCTTCTTGCATGAGGCCCAATGTTTTGGAGAAGGCTTATTTATCATGCTGCATTGGATGGATACTGGGAAGGGCGAAATGTTGATATCCGACTTGAAAAGCTAAAAGATATAAAAGAAAACGCCTTTCAAATGATAAATGCATTCTCGTTCATTTAGATTAGATTTCAAATCATCAACTCCAATTAATGAATATCACGACAACCGCCAAAGAACAAGGATATCACTCCCTCCAGGAAATAAGCAACACCGGCCCTTTATACTGATGGATTTATTTCTCTCCCTCTCGTCAACTTCACCTCCTGATTATCAATCCACCGTCGAATTGTATTATACAATAATACAAATAAACACGTAATCATTAAATACAAAATTGACACGTTAAAACCAAACAGCTTGACGAGAAACAAAACACACATACCTCGCTGGCTGCACATAAACCAGGGAGAATGAGTCTTCTTATCAAAACCAAAAAATATCTTCCAAAAATCAAATATGGAAAATACTTTGCTCATATCTTTATAACTTAGCGTGAACATAGATATGTATAGAATGGCTAGCTGTGTTACGTCTGAGTTTAGAACGTCCGCACAAGTCGGCCATCTTACCACAGGCAAGCTGCCTGGCGGGAGACAGTCAAACATGACGTAAACTGAGTTACGGTAAGTGATCTGCTCTGACGCTATTACTCTTATATACATTGTTATTTAATTACTGACTCAGTTTCAGGATTTGTTGTGCGACGGGCTATGACAAAAAATAAATTGCGTCCCCTGCGCAACAGGTAACTAACATTGGTTCCCACCCAGTACACAACACAAATAACTCTTTACAAAAAATAAACCACATATGTAAAATATATAAACAAACACAAATAACATACACAGCAGTTATAAAGCCTGTTTTAAAAATATATATATATTTATATATATATATACATATTTTTTTTACTGCTGAGTAGTAAAACATTGAGCGCTAATGCTCGGTTGTCTAAATTTCAAAGTTTCTAACTTTTAAGGTAAATGAATTCGGCCTTAGAGACGAGCGGACTGTGGTTGCCCAACAACATAACAACAAATCACAGCAGAGCGTCGCTCGTCCATATCCGCTATAGACGTCATTGCAATGCGCGGCGGGAAAAGTACTGTGAGTGTGTTGAAGTTCTCTTCCCTTCATTTCCACTCCAGTTGAACATTTATCCTCCTTTTACAGCACTATTATAATGCCTGACCTAATCATAAACCAGCATGCGTCCATGTAGTGCATTCAAAGAAGTATGTGTGCTGCCTTATTTTATACAGTAGATTGTACTATTGCTGTTTGGATGATCGTGAAGAAGATGTCGCTCAGGAGAAATATCTGCCGTAGCAGCCTTTACCGTAAACGTCTGCACACTTTATGTTTTAATTGTTTTCACCTGTAAATCCTAAGCGATACAAATTATTGAATGTATGTGGTTGGAAACAGACGTATTTATGTATAGGGTTGGAAAAGTTACTGGTCGACGAAAGATGACGGAAGAAATGACGTGAACGTTCCCTCAGTCGGGGCACTTGAGTGAAAATGGCGAATGTGTATATTGTATATTACAGTATGTTGGACAGCTAAATATAAATAACTGCTGTGGGAATTAGACGACTACCGCTGGTGCTATAAACGTGTGGGTCCAAGGCGAAGCTCGGGCTTCTGAGGCTGAGCACAAGAGTCCCACTTCTTCCGAACGGTCAGTGTTTTGTGTATGCGGTCGTTTGCCCGCCATGTATAGCTTCAAATGTAGGTGTTTAAGTTTAGTCGGTAAAGCCCGTTAGGATGTCGAAAATAACGCCGGTGTACGCAAGTGTACCTGAGTCTTTCGCGCACTGTTCTTTCATTGAAAGTGGAGTTTGTTTACGTGGTTGTTATCAATGCTGTCAGCCAACAAGAGACACGTGATTAATTACTGCATTTAAAATTTAACTTTAACTGGGACTTCTTTGGGCAGTGGAGTAAAATGATCCAGTACATGTTTTAAAAGCCAAATATATAGTTTTCACATTAGAAGATTACAAGAAGAACGCGAAAACGTAATTGGAAAAGCTCTTTGTCAGATGAACACTTACCTGTGAGACATGGGGGTAGAAGTATAAAGTTGCGCAAAGTGGGAACATCCAAATGAAATGCAAGTACTTTGAATTTGTAGCCTACATGAGTGCTGTGCTCGGTTATATTCCCTCACACTTTAAAGCACGATACAGATGTTGCTTTAAAAGCAATAAACGATGTAGCAAACTCAGTGTGGAATAAAGTAAAACTTAATATCTGGGAGTCCAACTTTCTGATGTTGGATTTGTTGACTCAAAAACCCCCAAGTCTACACAGATGTGGAGTTACTCATCCCAGAGAGAGACAGACACCTCTCTTTATCATAACCTTTGTCCTCTGAGATGATTTAAGGTTCTCCCTGCACCAGACCTTTCTCCTATTTTGCCATAAACCTGTCCTGAGGGCCATCAACACCCTGGCACCTACTAGTACTCCATCAATTTGAATATAAAAGGAACAGTCTGGGAAGAGTTCTTCCCCTTCATTTGGGCCAGCAGACTCATATTCTTGTTGAGACCTGCTAACAGGATTACAGTCACATAGACATGATTGTGATATATGTGCTGTGGCTGATTTAATGCCCTGTTGAGAACATTTTTGTAGACATGGAATTAAAAATGATAAAAGTGATATCTTTTTAGGAATACCAAGTGAACTCTGCTTGTTCATGGCTGAAGATAATCCGATCTTGTATCTTTCTGTTTAGGGGTAGAGACTAACTTCAGCAACGCACGAGACTCTCTCCCTCGGGTCATCTGAAAGCTGTCCACATTCATCTTCCATGATGTCGGACCAAATGATGAGACGTCTCAAGGTCCACCTGACCACAACGATGGACTCAGTCTTAAGGACAGCTGTGTTTGAAGTCATGAAGATATTCCAAAACGCCCTGTGCGATCATCAAATGGAGATGGCAATGAAAGAAGAAGAGGTTGCTCAACTTAAGATAAAGCTTCAGACAGCCGAGCTAAAGCTGAAAGACCTTCCGTCGGAGTGTCCCGGAAGAGTAAAGATAAACCAAACTCAGACAGAGCCTGAAGTTGTTCTGGATGCACCGGGACCGACTTCTGAAGTGTCTGAGATTGAGCATGAAGGTGTAGTGATGAGTGTTGTTTATCGAACCTCTATAAAAATGCTGCTTTCTGCATCTGCAGGTTTACTATGTTATGTGTCTGTGTGTGGGTCTGAACAGTGCCTGAAGACTGGTGCGCTCCACTGGGCTGCGAGCTGGTGACCAACGAGGATGAAGACGTGTGCCCCAGCATAAGACTGCGCGCATTTTCCATTCCTCTGTGGCACACTCCAATTCGTAATCACGAGGTGTGTAGCTCAAGGTGGCGGTGCATGGCTGTACATTAACACAACACAGGTGCTACAGTGCAAGTGTGGGGGTATGCGTTTTTTTTTCCCACCTGTGTACGTTTGCCGCGAAGGGGATTGGGTTTGGTTGCAAAGCAAAACGCAAGAGATGTACTTTCCATAGAAAAAAAAAAAAAGCTGGTCAAACAAGTGATGGGCAGGGTCAGAGGTCCCCCGTGATGGCCTTAGTTTTCCTGAGGCAGCAGGACCTGGACATGTCATCCAGGGAGGGCGGAAGGCACCCAATGATCTTTTTTTTGGGGTGGTGTTAATGACCCTCTGCACTGATCTTCAAGATCCAATAAGAAGTCCAGGTGCCCTTATTGAAGCTCTTATGATTCCTCTGCACAGACCTCATCTGTCCTCATCTGTGGAGCCAGTGTTCCACACACCTAGACAGTTTGTGAGTACACTTTCCACAGAGGAGTGATTGAAAGCCAGCAGAGAGCTTCTTGTCCAGGAGAGGTCGCCAGAGATGTGGGTGCCCAGATACCTGAAGGTGGTGACAGTTTCCACACGCTCTCCGTTTTACGGAGGGCGGGTGTGGTCTTGCCTGTGCCTCCTGAGGTCCATGATAAGTTATTTTGCTTTATGGACTTTCAGAATCAGGTTGTTTGCTGAGCAGCAGAAGGACACTTTCTCTGCCTCAGTCCTGTATGCCGTCTCATCCCCGTCTGAGTTGAGTCCGACCGCGGTGGTATCATCGGCATATTTGATGATGGCGTTTGTTGGGTGGGTTGTATTACAGTCTACTGTATATGGGGTGTACACTAGGGGGCTCAGCATGCAGCCCTGAGGGAAGCCAGTACTGAGTGTGTTTGTGGAAGAAAATTGTGGATATTGGGTTCTTATATCATATACAAACATATGTTGAACCTGATGTAGCCATCTTTAGATCTGCACAGTGGAGTGATGCCAATTGATGCCAAAAAATGTGATCTTTGAACTATTTTTCCATGCAGAGATTTGAGTGTATCGTAAGCAGGAACTACACACTTCTTCTTGTCATGAACAACTTTCTTTGACGTCTTCAGATGTATCGTCAGTTTATTCGCGTCTGTCACTAAAACATATAGAAAGGTAATAAACCAGATTAAATGTAATGAGATAAAGAATCTTTTGTTATCACAACGCATACAAGTTTAAAAAATTTGGTGTTTTTACAAACCTGTCGGATTATATAGTTTCTTATGGCAATAATCTTCTGAATTCATGTACTGATATGGCAGATGGGTCAAATCTCACTGAGTTGGAGTCTAAATTTGTTCACTAACAAGTGTAACATTGTCATTTTGTCAGCTGCCAAGCAAAAACTGCACGTGACAAAGAGGCCAGGGCGACAGCCTGGCCTCCAAATGCCCCACGACCCGAGGATGCAGAGCATCTTCCGCTTTCTCTCCATTACTTTCCTATTTTCTGTACCCAGTAAGAAGCATTTCCACAAAGAATTGTGTAAATACACCCAGAAATATCTTGAATATCCTCTGTGCAGCGATTCTTTAATCGTCATGAACATACGGAGAGTTTATGCCATTATTTGTTGCTGATGCAGACACAGCTCTGTGAATATGGTTATTTTATGTCCTCTCGACTGTAAACCTTTTGAGATTTAACTCGTAACATCTGGATTTCAGGTGCACGATTCTGACAACAACCTCCAGAGTACCAGTCGGGGCAAAAGATCCAGGAGAAGTGAGTTTCCTTCTGCAAATTTTTGTACATTATGCTGTGTCCCAGATGATTCTAGTAAAACTAAGGATGGTTTTCCCTGCACTTCCATAATTTACCCGCATGGCTTTATTGTGGCTTCCAAGGCTGGAAGGTTGTCAACTTTCTGGTCTAAGTTGAATGCATTGTATTCCATCATTCAGAGGAAGATGTGTGTTTTCTTTATAACATGTTTTAAGGTGCAGCCTCCATTTATAGTCTAAATAACAACCATTTTCTTTTACAGTTTCTGCTTTAAATGAGAGGGGGAAATTGCCAGCCAGCGTACAGGAAGGTCCACACGGACCAATAAGGAGTGACGTGAAAGTATTGCTTCAAGGCATAAAACGGCAAAACTCTGACCAAAACGCTTTGGAAGGCTTTGGAAAAAGACAGAAAAGGGTAAATGTAACTGCAAAAGAGCCAGAAAATACAGAAAAGCCCAAAGAAGATCAGATAAAAAGTACAGCAGGCAAGTCCAAATCTCCTGAAGCAAAGAGGGTGGAAAATGCCAAGAAAATGAAATGTAGGGTTTGTAAGAAGGGCTTTTATACAAAATCAGGACGAGAAGAGCACGAACGTTTCCACAAAACATGCCGAGGTTGCAAAGAAGTCTTCCGTTATTATACGCTTTGCAAGTTGCATAAACGGCGTTGCGACAAATACTTACTTAAGATATCCCCCCGCAAAGAAAAAAGTTCACCTGCCCCATGCAAAGACGTAAACGAAGAATCCCTACTTCATTCCCCCGGCAACGACGGCGAAAGAGCCACCATAAAGTACGGCTGCACATACTGCAACCGCAAGTTTGATTTGAGCTCGAAACTCGCAGAGCATGTGAGTCATGCTCACGAAAAGCCGTTAAAACAAGCCTCCATCCTTTCAAAATCCTCCCATGAAGAAGAAAGTGCACCCGCCCCGTGCAAAGACGCAAATGAAGAATCCCTACTTCATTCCCCCGGCAACGACGGCGAAAGAGCCACCATAAAGTACGGCTGCACATACTGCAACCGCAAGTTTGATTTGAGCTCGAAACTCGCAGAGCATGTGAGTCATGCTCACGAAAAGCCGTTAAAACAAGCCTCCATCCTTTCAAAATCCTCCCATGAAGAAGAAAGTGCACCCGCCCCGTGCAAAGACGCAAATGAAGAATCCCTACTTCATTCCCCCGGCAACGACGGCGAAAAAGCCACCATAAAGTACGGCTGCACATACTGCAACCGCAAGTTTGATTTGAGCTCAAACCTCGAAAAGCATATCGTTCGTTTTCACGAAAAGCCGTTCATTTGCAGCATGTGCCCCATGAAATTCCACCTCAGTCGGGCACTCTGCATGCACATGACAAGAAAACACAACACAAAACTCAAGAATTCAGTTGACGTGAATGCGGACCTTGAATGGACCAAGCCCTTAGAGGACATCAACGGAAAGGATTCAGTCTCTCCCAGCAAAGACCCTGCAAAAATTTAGATTTAATGGGGAAGTACGTTTTTTTTTTTTAAACCTGGACCTTATTTCTGGCATAAAATACATTTATCTACTATCTTTGGTGAAAGTCGGCGTCCTTAGAAGACATTTGGATTACTCGAGATCCGCGTATATCCATATAACAGGAGTGAACATGGCATAGACAAAACGGCCTCTAAATAAGGCATTATCTGTCTTTATTTCACCAATAACTTAAGCCGAATGAATGACTGAACGTTAGCTCATAGCCACGTCGTCAAAATCTGATAAATATCCCTCCATGTTGCACAAAACTAGCAGAAGCAAACTGTGTGAAGTTAGCCGACAGTCACAGAGCACGGAGTGAATGAGCTGTGCTGCAGCGGCGCACATCGATGACGTTATCGCATTAGACGGGTGTGTAGAAAGCCCCCGGATAACAACGACATGTCACCTACGTTCAGTCATTCATTCGTCTTAAAGTATTGGTGAAATAAAGACAGATAATGCCTTATTTAGAGGCTGTATTGTCTATGCCCGGTTCACTCCCGTTATATGGATATATGCGGATCTCAAGTAATCTAAATGTCTTCTAAGGACGCCGACTTTCACCAAACTGTTATCGGTGAGTAGATGAAAGTTTTTCATGCCAGAAATAAGGTCCAGGTTTAAAAAAAAAAAAAAAAAAACTTGTCCTTTTAAGATGGCGAACGATGGGTTCACGGTGCCAGGAAGGGTTCGCCCGCTTCCTGTGCCAGAAGATCGTGGAGGAAATAAAAGTTCCGCTGGTCCACACACAGGAGAGAGAGGGCCCTTAGCAGTAAAAACAAAAAAAAAAAAAGGTGCCACACGGTACCAGTCTGATCCAGTGGAGGAAAAGAGATTTCCACAAAAACATCAAATAAAAAGCAGGTGATAAATAGGGAATCCTAAAACGAAATTCCACGCTCAAGGACACCTCAGGTCCAGCCGCTAAATCTGTTTGCTGTTTGCCTTAATCGTGGCTTGTTCTTAGGTTACTGGTGTATCACTGTTTCTCATCATCCCAAATTGACTGTTGGTGTATTTGTTGTTGGAATCAAATGATTGAAACTACATCAGTAATGTTGGCTGTATTTCATGTATTTTGTTCTCCTGTGTTTCTAGAAAGTCTGATATAACATTGCTTCTGCTTAATGCTTCTGTGATTGTTTAAATACTTGGATTTGATGTGTTATTTTCTTTTACTTTTTAAAAAATGTACTTATTTTTATTTTTTTCACTGTTCTAATTCTTAAAGGAGCTAAACGAATGTGACATTTTACAGATTATACATTTTGTATGATATCTGCCCCCATTCACCCAAGTTTGCCTTTTTTTCACCCTTTTTTGTTATGTAATCTTTGTATTGTTGGATTGAATCATTCGCATTAGAATAAATCTATATTTTTTAATTTGTCTTGTATATATTTGAATTATTATTTGGTTAAAAAGTAGATCATAATTTTGGAACATTTGATTGCACATTGAATGTGTATTTACAGTCATCTGCAGTATCTGACGCTTCGGGTTATAATATCGCGAGACTTGGTAGTACGACAACATCACAGGTGCCACACACAGCTAGCTGAAGGATGAGTAGCTGTTTCTCTGAAAGTAAAGCCGTTTCGTTGAGCTAACCAGTGAAAAGAACTTGGCCAGCCAACCGGTATAATTGTATACCAGTGTTATGGTTGTTTCTTTTGCATTAACACAGCGCCCATGCTACCCAGGAAAAGAAAGGAAAGTCTAGTACAGACTGGGCTTCGTCGGCTCCAATGTTTACATTTTAGGTAGAGGTAACATTAGCTAGCACTACGTTACAGCAGAACAATGATAGCTCTGCTTGTTAACAGATCCAGAAACTAGCTAAAAACTGTTTTTGTTAAATGCAAACCGTCTCGCTGTGATACAGAGCATTGTTTGCCATCGCTTTTTTTTTTTTTTTTTTTTTTAGATCAGTAACGTTAGCTTACAAGATATAACCGGTCACAATGCCAATACTTTAAGATAGTTGTAACACAGCACAGGTTGGTCATCAGGAGAGACTGCACCTCAGTGGATTAAAGAGAGCCAATTGCTGCGATAAATGGCGTAATTCAGCAACCGTAGCATGGCATCGCCTCATGGCAGTATTTAGATGTCAGGGCAGAGGAGTCCATCTGCTACCTCTGGAGATCAGGCATCAAAGAAAACACCGGCGTCAGTCAATCGCAGAAATTCAAATTGTGTCATTTAAACAAGGGAACATGGACTCTGTGAGGAGTGCTTTCCACGCTCAGCTGGCCACCGTCATGGACTCGCTACTGGCAGCCGCCGTGTGCGAGATCGCCAAGATTTTTGAGAGCAGCCTTTGCGAACAGCAGGCGGAGCTGGCGCAGAAGACGGAGGAGCTCTCCATCCTCAAGTGTAAGCTGGAGAAAGCCGAGAGGAGGCAGAAAGCGAAAGCTGGAGGGGCCGAAGAAGGGGAGATGTCATCAGGAGACAGAGAGGGCAACGTGAGGCAACAGAGCCTGACAGCATCAGGTATGACGGCAGACATGGCTGCTTTCAAAGTCACCTCATGGTTAACACACTTAGATATCAGAGGTCAAAAATGTTGAAACTGCCAACCCTGTGGTTTATACTAAACTGGAACCTGATACTGCATTGATGCTAAGAAACAATACTTTTCTTGCACAGGACTGAATGTGGGAAATAATGTGTCTTCTCATTCAGAACCAGTGGAGGGACTCAGCCAGGGCCTCAGCAAGCTGAAAGAGGAGGTCCTGGGTCAGAACGGAGCTTCTATCAAACATGAGGTCAGATCCTGTCCCGACTGTCCATGAGAGGTGGAGTGTGATTGTTTAATGATTTCAAGAGATTACATCCTCATGATTTCTGAACAGCCACCACAGTGTGACACGTGTACCATGCTTTGCTGCTACCTTTATCTTCTAAATCTAACTGTCTTGTTTTACCTTTTCTTTACAGTATGCTGCATCACAGTCTACACTGGAGTCTGTCACAGGCCAAGACCAAGAGGGAAGCCTCGCTGCTGGAGACCAGAGGCAGGTTGACGGCATGTCTGCTACCCAAGCAAAACCCAAAAGTAAGAAAGGAACTTCTCTCGTTGATGGTTAGGCCTTTCCAATGATGGAGCAAGCTAACTTTCTAATTTGTTTCGGAATGTGAGGGAGTTTAATTGTAGGGAATGAGACAGATGAGACAAAAGTGTGTGAACTCTTGTTTAATTTCTCTTCAGTGTCTAATTGGGATCAGAGCAGTCGCAGTGCAGACCCCAGACCCCTCGAGGATCAAGCCTCTACCCCTTTTCTATCCATCTCCCAGACTGGACGTTGCTCCCCCAGACCTGATCCCAGCTTAATGCAACCAGGAGAGTGGTTACCAGGGCTGGATACCATCCGAGGTGGGGTGTCGGGTTTGGAGAACCTTCAGGCTGATGGCACCGGCTGCTCAGCTCCCGCTAGCAGCAGCAGCACCGGCACAGAGCCATCCCGCTTCCGACCGGGTTTTGGATCAGACGAGGCCAGCAACGAAGATGACGATACCTCTTTCCCTTTCTTGGACCAGGAGCCTGAGAACCAGAACTCCATGCAGGGTCTGAGTGTGAGACAGAGGGGAGGTCAGCAGGATCATCCCCGGGAGTCCTCTGGCGATTTGTCGTGGCGAACCAGGGACAGCAGAGGTGTCAGAAGCCCCATCAATCACACTCAGCGGGTCACTAATTTTGGCAACAGAAACCCTCTAAGACCACAGTCAAACTCCCATTTGCTCACTCTACGGCACACAAACACTCTTGGCCACCCTCCAGCTCCGAGTGGAGGAAATGTACGACCCTACACCTGCCCATACTGCACCAAGTCTTTCACTTACCCCTCCCATCAGCGCAGGCACCTGTTACGCCACACGGGAGTCAGACTACATCCCTGCCAGTTTTGTGACAAGAGCTTCCTAACTCCGTCTGAGCTCACTGTGCACACTCGGACTCACACAGGGGAGCGGCCTTTTGGCTGCGCTCAGTGCGGTAAACGTTTCGCCCGCAGCGGCAACTTGAGAGCCCACCAACGGGACGTTCACATGGGGAAGAGGCCCTTTGCTTGCACAGAGTGCGGAAAGAGATTTGCCCACAGGGGGAACCTGAGGGTGCATAATCACAGAGTCCATCAAGGAGATCCCTACTTCATGGATGATCAGCCTGAACCGGACGTGGACCAGAATCCCGTTTGAAAAAGAAAAGAAGGTTTTAATTTTGCTCTCAAAATGAATCCCGCAAACTGAACTTATGACCGAGCACTTTAAACAGTTTGGAAGTATTTGAAGTTTTGGTTTTATTCGTTTGTGATCTCGAAATTTGATCCAGTTGTCCAATTTGTTCATGATGTTTATGGCTAAAGTAAATTTGAGTGTCTTGATTTTATTTTACAGTTGATGTGATTCATTATATATATGAATTGTAGGTCACTCTAAAATATAGATTTGTACTCCAGTGTATTGTAACATGGTTCTAATTATGTGTGAATTATCCATAAGTAAAAAAAATACTGGCTGTTGTTATGAATAGAAAAATGTGATGACTTTATCGTCCACTGATCTTTCCTGCCAGCGAAAAGTCACTGAGCTCATTCTAAGTACTTGAAGTGACAGAAGCACGAGGTTTTTGTTTCTGTAGAAAATCGTTGCTATTAGATTTAGACGTGGTATACAGGGGTAGAATTTCCTCCTTCAAAGTTGTGCTTTTGTACTTCCAATCTCAACAACATGTCATTTAAACTGTGTTGTGAAATGGAAAGTGCATGTGTTGTAGCGGCTGCATAACAGTGTTGTTAAAGAGGACTGTGCATTTCTCCATCCTGTTTCTGCTCAGTGAAATTAAAGAATATTGTTGATCTTTGAAAATGATGTTATAGGCCCCTTGCACGCTTCTTTGCCAAACACCAGGGGGCAGTGTTAATCCACAAAAAGATGTTTGGAAATGGCTTAAAAAAAAGCTTGTGTTGCTCTCAGCATGTTTTACCTTGTGACCTATATTTTTCAGATCCCTTTCCCTGATGCATGCACATGTGTCATCGTGTCATCTCTCATGTAAGAGCTGTTCTGGAAGGGTATGCTTATTTGGCTAAACCATAATGGGAGTCCTTTGTTTACTGTGTTTGCACCAATCTGGCCTCCTCTCTTGTCGTTTGGTGTCAGTGTGTGAAAACAATAGTTTGGTTCCATCCATTATCTATACCGCTGAATCCGTCGGTCGGGTCGCGGGGGGGCTGGAGCCTATCTCAGCAGTCAATGGGCGAGAGGCGGGGTACACCCTGGACAGGCCGCCAGTCCATCGCAGGGCCACATAGAGACAAACGAGACAAACAACCATGCACGCTCACACTCACTCCTAAGGACTAGTTTGGTTCCTTTTATCATAATTATCTTTAATTCTGTTGTTATGTTAGATACACTAGCTTTAAGTGATTAATACTGTTCTCGTACTTGTCATCAGTTCACTGGACTGTCTTTCTCCCAAACTACCCCAGGAAACACTAATTATGGGAGCGATGGAAACTGAATCCAGAGTTCTCTTTATGTGTTTTAAAAAGCGCGTGTGGAGGTTGATTGGATGTTTGTCTGTCTTTCACACACAGTCTCTCCTCCGGAGGGAGGCCAGGCCCGGCTCTCTGCATGTATTCCCCAGGCTGGTGAGGCCATGGTTTGCTCATAGAAAGATTACATTTGCTGACCTCCCCTCCCCCCCTAAAGGTCACCTGTGTGTGCCTGTCGCTTTGGGTTTTGTGCTCAGTTATAAAAACGGATTGCACAACCAAAGGCCAACTCTGACCTGACTCGAGCGGGATACAGAGAGGTAAATATTAATGTCTACAAATCTTACTTACATTTTTTTTAAATTTACCGTTTGTATCAACTGCTGGCAATATGAGAGGCTCAAATCCTCACTGGGGGAAAGCTGCAGGTGCTTACACACCTTTCGATTTCATGCACGTGTTTGGATACTGTATTTATGTGCAGATAAAGCGTTAAGTCAAGATAGGAAGATTAAACACAGATCAATAAATACACAGATTTGGTTCTCTAAAAGGTTTCTGCCTATGTGTGTGTATTCAGGCAGCGGTCACTCAGACCATGCAGTGTTCTCTGTTTGTATGTTTAGCCGTGTGTAATCTCCTTTCTGGTCTAAGCAGCTTTTTCCCAGCAGAGAAAATGCAACAAGCAGTTGATCTGGCTGTTAATACGACTGTATGGGTGATCTGAATTAATAGCTTTGTATATGTTTTCAGTATACTTTGCTTTTTGGTATTGGTGTAGTGGCAGTGATTTGATTTGGTAATCTTGTGTAAATCTGCATTTATCACCAGGCCAAAGAATTCCCATTTATATTTCAGCATGGATCAGGCTTCATGGGGCCATTTCCTTTTATGTCACCTTGTATCAGTTTATTTATCTTTCCCTCCGGGCTGCAGCATTCCTGTAACTTACCAGAAAAAAAAAAAAGAAAAGAAGCACATTCCACGTCCTGCCGCTTCCACTCCTTCAGCCAAAGAGTCATTCCATCACCATCCCATAATCCACCAGGAGTCAAATGATCCCCCTGGCACCCAGTTAGCGCATGAAAAATAGACTTTTCAGAAATATTTTTTTTTCATTTTCAGACACGCTTGTGTGTGATTTGTGGGGCTAGTGTTCTTATTTGCATATTAGTTCCTCTGTGTGTGTGTGTGTGTGTGTGTGTGTGTGTGTGTGTGTGTGTGTGTGTGTGTGTGTGTGTGTGTGTTGGGGGGTAATAAGGGATTTAGCATTGCCCAAAGGTTTTTCATAATGTACCCAGTCTCACCACTCCCCAAGGGCTGTGGTTTCATGCAAGTTGCCATTACTGTACTGAAACCCCCCTGTCAGGGATTTACACTGCTGTCTCCCGCTCGGGGCACTGGTTGATCCATCGTCTGCTGACTGTATTTAAGCACTCACTTAATGTGATAATACTGTTAGACTGCAGAGAAGCTGCAGAGCTTTTCACTCTCATCTCCTAAAGCTATTTTCCTGATAGAAATGCTGATTTCATGGCTGCTGGACTTTACAGTTAATTGGTGATCTGTCAAAAAAAACGAGTCTAAATAGCAACATATTTAGGGAGGTTCACTCTCTGCTCAAATCACAAGCCCTATGCTGGCATGTTTTCATTTCTGTGTGAAGGCAGTGGAGGGAAATCTGTTGGCTACTTCCCTAAATCTCCTCCAGACTCTGGGGTTAGATTGTGTTTACACATGTTTTTTTTTTTTTTTTTGGGGGGGGGGGGGGGTCACAGGTTGTGGCAGAGGGGTGAATTAGAAGTACATTACTCCCTCAGATTTTCTAGATGTTCCACTTGTATGTGTGTGTGAGAAAGAGAAACTGCACGTTTGAGTGTGTGTTCTCCAAAGGCTGCTCTTGGGTTGCTAAGCAACCATGTATCTGCACAGTGAAGAGGGGGTGCGACGGGGGAGAAACACCAGGTCAACAGAGGCAGACACGAGCTTTGCCGCGGCTGATTGGACAGATCTTACACCTTGATGAATGATGCTGATCATTATCATGTTGACTGGGTGCAAGGATGAGTGGTGTTGGGGTCTTAAAATGCATTACCCTGCCTTCTACAGAACGCAAAGTCCATTTATCTGTATCAGGAAACACCTGAGATTCTCACTCTCTTACACATAGTAAGTGAGTGCGTTAAAGAAACTGATCAATGTTGGCCTCAGTCCCGAAAGTAAGCACCAGACGACATTGTGCAATTCCTTTTATTTAGTTGTTTTAGACACATTTCATCCTCCAGTGTCTCAAAATGTTTTGACAGACTAATATTTACAAGAGGTTTAATAAGAGCAGAACGTCTGTGTGAGAACTGCTGTTAATCTGAGATGTTAAAGAGTTTATATATTTTTGTTGTTAATAATTGGACCATTGAGAAACGAATGTAAATGAGGGGCAGGAGTGATGAGGAGATTTAATTGTCCCACGTTAGATATATTTTGAACGATATAGCTGTGTCTCTAGCTGTGCCAACTGTCACCAAGGCTAAATAGAAGACCATCTTAATCGCTTCCAAGTTGGGCCACGGCCCACTTCAGCTTAGATCATGTGATTCCACTCAATCAAAAGCCAGCACATCTGATGGCATGGAAGTGCATTGGTGCACACAGCATGGGCAACTTACACATCCGAATGATGATGAATACGGGCTCATGAGCAACGTATGCAACCCTCCAGACACCATATCCCGAGAGAAGGCCTGATTTATTTCTACTAGTCGATCTCAAACCACATCCTGCACGCATTGCAACAGTGTGGCTCTGTACTTAAGAAAACAAGTCCAAATCTGTCAGACACTGCAAATATTCGATGCATCCGTCCATTTTCCACCACTTATTCCAAAGTGGGTTGTGGAGGCAACAATATGAGCAAAGCTCCAAAGACCTTCCCCTCCCCAGCTAATAACATTCCCAAAACACCTCCCCTTGATTACGTCTGTAAGGTATCCAGCCCGGATGCAGGAACCATCTCATGTGGCTCCTTGTAATCCAAAGGAGCAGCAACTCTACACTGAGCTCCTCCCTGATAACTGGTTTGTTCTCCGTGTCCCCGAGGGTGAGGCAAGGACACCCTTGGGAGGAAGCTCATTAAAGAGCATTTGGAGCATTAAACAAAAATACAGCAAATGAGACCCTTTACTGTTATCAGAAGACTTGCATCATAATCAGTATCATTAATAGATAAAGTGATGCAACTCAATGGTAAACCTGCTGCATCCCAGTTTATGTGCTTTTGATCTAGAACAAAGAACAAGCATTGTTTTTTTTTCTCAGTTAAGAGAATGTGTCTAGGTTGCCTGATGCTGTTTACAGTTAAATAATCACTTCCTTATAATATGTAGCTTGAGTGAACTATGAGAATCTGGCTCACTGAACGCAGGCTTTGGTTTTCTCCTTAAATGTTGAATGTTGTTGATAAATGTTAAATGAGCATAATGCACCACATTCCCCACCATCTGTACTGAAGAAGATTATGTGAGGACACAAAAACAGCTCAGATGAAATGGAGGGCAATGGGTCCAAGTCAGGGAGGGGATGGCGGGTCGTCGCGCTCGCTGTCACCAAGGTAACGGGACGGTCGGAGGCCAAGACTTCACGCCCGAATGGCAGAGGAGACAGACTGCTGCTACACAGGCAGGGTCATTGCAGGTTAACAAGGACAAACTGAACTGGATTGACTGTACTTGAACGAACCTGCCACATGCAGAGCTGTTGATTATACTGGTGATTATACTCATCGGGCCTATTAGGATGATTTTATCAGCATCAGAATGAGGACCGTGTGTGTGATCTCATTTAGAATAATACTTGTTTGGTCTGTATTTAAATATGCTTAGATAAACATGGAGATTTCTTTATTTAAAATCCAATCTAGCATTCAGCTGTTGATTACCCAGTGTGACCCTGGTTGTCGACTTTTCTATTCTGCCTTTTCCTCACTCTTTTAAGTAAAGATAAAATATGGCTTGCTGTAGTGAAAGCAGAGCTATAAAGGTTTGTGGATATTTGTATAAATTACTATACTCAGTACTTTAAAAGTATGATAACGATTAAGGTTACCATGATGCCTGCTTACACGTTAGCATATAAAGCTAATGCATGATGCATGTTTTTGAGAAGATTTCTTTATCAGAATGGTTACAATGTTTTAATATGATTTTACTTAAATGTTAACTCTGTTCATTTCTTTATAGGCCTGTTGTTTTTCTATTATTCCTAGAAAGTCTGACTGAAAGCGAGTTAAAAAGCAACAATGCAACAGGTTATTTCTATTACCTGTTAAAGGGGGGAAACCAAGAAACAGTAACCCTCTGGTAATCTTTCAGGAACGTTCAAGGTAACATTCCCTAAAAATCAAATAGCTTTAACCTTCAGGTAGACGTCAAGGAAAGTTCCCAGAAGGTTCTCTTGTTTTCTTTAAAAATGGTTGGTTAAACCTTAAAAATACGCTGAAGGCCTGAATTTGGTAGTTTTTGTTGATTGTACACTGCAACTGTGTCAACATTTAATGCTTTTTTTCCCTTTTGAAGTGGTTTTAAGTACAGACATTATTAGTTTGCTCATTTCTTCACACCAACCTCTTCCCTGCATGGATTCTGTGGCATGCAAATGTGCATTTCAACAAATGTTTCTTCATAGCTTTTTTTAACGTTGTTTATCTCTCCAAAATGGTCAGGCTAAATACCAATGGGGGCATCAGCTCTTCTGGGTCTAAACATTGAACCAGAAGGGAGCTATTGTGACAGTTAACAAAAGCCATAGCTATACGTATATATATGAGTGGGAGAGCTTAGATAGCTTTGTGGTGAATGTGAGGCCAGCTGGGGGCAGTTCGGGCTGACCGGGCAGTGGTGTGTGGAGTATTCCTCATCATTGGTAATAAGTAGGTGGGGGAGGGCAGTGCTGGCAGTCTTGGAGTAGGTCAGATAAACAGCAATTCTTGTTCCCTGGGACGGAGGGTTAAAGCCTGGTGGCAGACAGCCAGCACCAGTGATGGCACCAACTGTCACTGGCAGCCCACACTATCTGCTGTCACACCAACTTGAGCCTGTGTGTGTGCTGGTGTGTAAATTGCTGTGTTTCTCCTTCAGCGTGTGGTCAGTTCTGATCCCTTAAAGCAGGGACGGGCACAAAGATTGAAATGTTAGTCTCACTTTTGATAGGGATGCTTTTCACTTTAATACCAGACATTCATCTTCTATGAACGAGTGCATCTTTCCACCTGATTTAAATGTCAGTGAAAGCCAACTTTCTATAAGCAAAAAGCACATTGGTCAAAACTAGTTAAGAACGTAGTTATACTTTTATGTTGATGCTACCAAATTAAAAGCTGACACTATCAGCACTGATGTTTAAAGACATTAATACTGTACAGCACGGGTGCCTGCTCTTTATTGTTGACGTGCAGTATTGAGCTTTCAAAATGTACATGAGTGGTGACTGTTTTACTTCCGATGTTAAGTTCTTGGATCAGCACCTGTTCAGGTTTAAAGGTATTTTTC
This sequence comes from Odontesthes bonariensis, assembly GCF_027942865.1. Lineage (NCBI taxonomy): Eukaryota > Metazoa > Chordata > Actinopteri > Atheriniformes > Atherinopsidae > Odontesthes > Odontesthes bonariensis. The sequence continues at coordinate 20,329,133 of NC_134518.1, read as the reverse complement.
AGATAAGCATGTTTTTATTATTAGATTATTATAACTCACATGTGAGGGTTCCTGCTTGGAATACCGGCTGGAGCCTTTCTGTGTGGAGTTGGCGTGTTCTCCCCGTGTATGCTGGGTTTCTCGTATTATCTTTCAGATTGTAAATCCCACAACATAAAAATGACAGATTATAATAAATCCACAAGTCATGAACGCAGTCTGTGATTTGTGGACAGACTTGGCGCAAAGCATCATGGACAGCTAGCTGATGACTCAGTGCTCAATTCATCAAAATAAACGAATGCATCATATTTGTTTTCACTAGCTCCATCAGATGCATAATACTTTCCGTTTGCCCAAACACAGAGTTCAGTTATTGTTGAATCTTGTCCAAATTCAGCCAGTCTTTAGCTGTCAGACAGATGGCCTCACATTTGACTGCGAGGTGTTCATGTCCTGTGGCTTCAAAACATGCCTGAATCAGTGGGTATGATGTGTTTGTGTTGAGATGCTGTTTTTGGTTTTCACCGGATGTCAAACATTTCAATTTGGTCTTGTCTGTCCAAATGACATTGTTCCAAAAATCTTTTGTGTTTTTCTTTAGTCTTTTTCTAATTGTATAGTCATGAACTTCAAACTTTCACATATTAGCTGAGGCCTGTCGAGTGTGAGATGTTTTTTTTTTTTGCAGGCTCTCAGGACATTACAAGGTCTGGCCTTGGGGTGAACTTACTTGAACATCCACTGCTGGGAAGATTGGCAGCTGCCTTGAATGTTTCCCACGTGTGAGTGATCTTTCTCACTGTAGGATGATGGAGTCAAATAGTTCCCAGATTGATGGGCAACAACAATTGCTTCTCTAAGACCTTTACTCATGTTTTTCTTACATGGCATTTTGTTGACACACCTGAATGCTCCAGACCCACAAACTGTCAAAATCTTTGCTTTTATAAAAGTGCTCACACTTGCTGATCAGAGGCCTGGTGTTCTTAATATAAGATCCAAAGCAAAATGTGTTTTCTACCTCATAGTTTAAAGCAGTGAAATATCCATTGCTGTAATGCATTACATTAGACCAAATGGCTTAAATCCTTTTTATAGTTTTTAATTCTACTTTCTTGTAGAGTGTGAGACAAGAAGATCCAAACGACTTTTACAAATCCGTCTGTTGAATGTGAGGCTTGAGGCACAGGATGGCTTCTTAACGCACAATATCTTGTTTGTTTAATCCGCACAAAGGAATTAATACAGGCTTTTACGGAGGGCATGTGTTGACCTATTACAGTGAGACCTCCTGGAGTCTAACTGTTAACTGGTGGCCTTTCTGCGATGACACCACTCTGTCATACAAAATTGTCCATAAAACACTTGTTGTTAACGCTTGTTTTTGTATTCATTGGCTTTTGTACAGATTCAACCGATAAGATATCACATTATAGTTATTGATATTGGACAGAATTGGCTAGATATTTCCAGCATTGTGGTGTTGTGGTCTTGTAACCCTCAGAAAGGAGGTTCATTTGTTGACTGAATATCTAAAAGGATAGCTTGATAAAGATCATGATGACATACGGCTAAAACCTGCTTTCAATGCTGACTTTCGTGGAGTAGATTGTGCTGTGTACGAATTGTTTGTTTCCTGTCTCTGTCTCCAGCTGAATCCTCTGGTTATCACTCTTCTGTGGTTCATATTCAGTGCCAAGTCAAGTGAAACATCTCCTCTCCTGGTCTCACTGCTCTCTTCCTCATTAATCACAACCTTGTAAGAAACTCAGCCACTTCTGCTCTCCCACCCACTCCTCCATCCTCTCTTCTTCTTTATTATCACTGCTAATCACCTGCAGTCAATGCTCAGGCCGATCTCAAACCTGTGATGATTGGCTGTGCCAGACAGAGGGCGGGGCCTCCACTGATGCATCATCCAAACGTACCAGCGCAGCAGGAAAGATCCTCTCTGACTCTCCCTCCCCCTCTCCCTACCTCTCACTCTGCCTCTCATACATACGCCAAAGCATAGACTGCAGCAGAGTGTGGGGCCAGCAGGATTTTCCTCCTCATTCTCGAACAACCAAGAAACCAGAGAGACACTTACCTGCTGTAGAGGATAATGATGTCATTTATAGAGGAGCCACCAAAGAGTATCTGACCTGCAGGCTGCCATATGAGTAGGTGAGTTTTTATCCCGCTGTAAGTGTGTGTGTACCCATGCGTGTGAGTTCACTGCAGAAGCAGCAGCACTGCAGATACTCCATCCAAGAGCTCTGATCATCCCTCCCTCCCATCCCCCCACTCTCCTCTTCCTCATCTCCTCTTCTTCGCTTGGAGAATCCATTAGCAAGCAGGGACTTTACCCATTCCCAACACCACGGCGGTGTGTACACGGCTGCGTATTGTTTTTGGGAGAGTAGCTGGTCAGGCCACACCTGGACTCAACAACTGCATGGTGGACAAGTGGCGTTCTTGATTTTTCTCGCCACATAAGTGATGTGTGTTCTCCAACCAAGCTCATGGTTTTAATACTCCTCCCTCTGCAGGTTTGAATCTTACTCCTAGAGGCAATACCGTGGACTCCTAAACGCACCCATCCCTCCTGTGGGACTTCCCCCTTCCCTCTCTGCCTGCCACTCATCCTCATTTAAGGATAGGATGCTGTGCTGAGGAGGCGTCGGCGGGCAGCAGCATGGGCGCTGTGCTGGCCGGCATCCCCACCACCCCCTCCACCACCAATCTGCCACCACCACGCTGCCCCACCAAGACGGGCGCTCCCCCCAGCCCCGCTGATGGGAGAAGACACTGACGCCACCCCGACGCTCAACCACCACGGCTTCCTCCCCGACCACAACTATGTGACTGAAGGTAAGAAGAAGACGGAGGAAGCTGTTTGTGTCTGCAGTGGGTTTAAGTGTTCTCCCATGCAAGTGTGCATCTATTCATGGGGCTTTGGAAGAGTCTGTGTGTGTGACAGAGAGTGTGAGTGCTTTACTGTGGGACAAAACAAGCTTAGGGCGGCTTCCTAATCTTTTATAAGCTCTGTGTTGAAAAGTGTTCAGACAGAGCTGCAGACAGAGCAAAATGAAACCGTCTTTGGCATGTTTTCCTCTCTTCCATCTCCTGTCTAAGACGATTTTCTTTTTGTGTGTTGCACTTTTCATTTATGTTTACTTTGTGTTTTTGTAGCTTTTTCTTATACTGCAGGGAAGAATTGATCTGTCCTGGTTTTAGGTGTACTTATGTTTGTCTCGGATTGTGTCTGTAGAAAAGGAAGGATTGGTTTTTTTTTCCAGTAGAATTAATAGTTTTCAAGAGTAGCATACCAGAAACAAACCAGAGTCACATGCACACTTTCTCTCTGTTGCTGTCTGCTCCTCTTTATAACAGTTGCAAGTGTCAAACTGAATAGACTTCAGATCTGTATCGGGGGGGGGGGGGGGACATTGAAAAACCCAGCAGCACACAAACTGTGTAATTCACTGAAGTTGAGTTTGCTTCTGACAACAATTGGAATGTAATGTTGAACGCCAGTAATCTTACCTTCACGCTGTCTGCCTTGCTGCCTCGTCTGTCTGTTTCCTACACTCACAGCTCACTGTTCGCAATGCTTCTCAGACCAGATTATCATTAAGGGGTCATGGACGTGCCACAAACTCATTTATGATCCTCATATCACTTTAGAATGCGAATTAAGCTTCTTGTGTCTCAGCTGTCACGTAATTCCACTCACACTGGGGAGATCTGTAGCTCTGCCTGTTGATTGTGTAAATGTGTGTGTGTGTTCATTGTACTGGAGACTGTCTTTGTTTGTCTGTATGTGCGAATGTGTTTCTCTGTTTTTTCACATACGTGAAGTGTTTCCAAGGGCAATTGGTGTTAATTAAAGGACGATCGTTTGATGACTGAGAAGCAAGAATGAATCTTAACTTGCATCACCCATCATATTATTGCATTATAAACAGTCTATGATGGTAAACACGCTGCTTTTCATGCTTGGCCACTGTGATTGACAGGCTGTCTCCACCCACCAATAATGGCAGTATTAATTATTCCACACATCTCAGGCGGACACAGGCATTATTCAGGGTAAAATTGCTGGTGAGCTCACGCCGATGTGGACACGCCCCCGAGCACCTAATGGACTGGAAGTGTCACGAAGAACATGGAGAGCAGAAAGTCTCGCGGGATGCACAAATCATTCACTAAAATCAGATCCCACACAGAGTCCTCTGATAACCATCAAGGATTGTTTTCTGTCACAAATAAAAACATCTCATTACCTGCCACTTCCTTTAAGTCCACTCCACCCCCCTCCACCTTTTGTCCAAGTTCACCCACTCCCAGATTCCATCCCCCACTGCCTTCCTCTCTTTCCCCCTCTTTCGGTTCTTTAATGCAGCTAACAGCATTGCCTGGTGCTGTAGTGGTGCGACTGCCCAACAATTATCCAACAGTGCTCAGAAGGCTGATCCAACGCAGCATGCCTCTGGATGTTTGTTAGAAGGACAGAGGGTGGTAGAGTCAGACACAGAGATTTGATTTTATGCTTAGATGCATTTGTTTGTGACTCCATCTTTCTTTTTTGCCTGTTTTGCTGTATGGATGTGTGTCTGCAACTGTTTTGTGAGTGCGCATACATAACAGTGTGTCTGTAGACCTTCCTGTGGGGATTCCCCTGCCCTTTAATTCCTGAACGAAGAGTGCCTAACCCCCCCCCCCCCGCCTTACTGTCCCTCCCCTGCTTCCTTGCGTCTTACTACCCCCACTAACATGTTTTGCTTTCCAAAATATCTCCCTTTGCTACAGCCTCCCCCTCCAGCTGGGGTGCCATTGGGTTCAAGGACGGATGACGAAATATGAACAAATTTCAGATTTAGATGTTTTTGAAAAAATATGGCAATTCTATTACATTCCAATAACAATGCGCACAAATCAACTCCGCATTTACTCAGCGCTAAGTGCTAGAGTGTGTAGCATAAATATATTTTAGTCATTCCAAGAACCTAAAAGAAACAAACTGGATTAACAGATTTAAACATTTTTTGGGGGGCCTTTTATCTGTGAAATGAAATTGCAATCGCTGAATCAAATCAGAGCAGCTCACTGCTCTTTGGCGCTTTCTACTCCATTATGTCTATAATCTGCCATTTACACACACACATAGAGAGCAGTGCAAATGGGAAATAAGAGATAAAAAACAGAAACACATGATAATGATAATGAAAAAGGCAAAGTGGTAGAAGATACTATAAAATACAAGACAGTAGAATGTACAAAGCAAAAATAAAATAAGCTACAAATTGTAATCAACTGTGTTTTCACATAGGGACATTGAGAAGTAAACAAATAGTGACTGAGGTAACGGAATGAAATCTGTGTATGACATAGGTAACTTAAGTCTTTTAGTCAAGATGCAGTTTTTAATTGTGTTTTGGTAATTGTTTTTCAGTTTTCCTGCCACTGGTAGATGAGGCAGAAAGCTAATTACGACCATAAGAATGTTCATTGTAAATGTAAAGTGTACGTGTAAGTCCAGTTTTAAACTGAATGTCCTCAAGACGTTTGAATTACTTGGCTTACTTTTGACTGGAAGACTTTTTGGGTGTTCCATCTTTGACTCTTTGACATTAAAGATCAACTGAGAAAATGTCAAATTGATCAGTAATGAAAGACGGTTGTCACACGGTTAAATGTGAGAGGGTAATCCACTCTTTCTGCTTTGTTCACCTTTTTTTGGCATGAAGTAATCAGTATAAGCAAAAGTATCATTAGCTTCAAAATCTCATTGGAGACCAACGAGACATATTGAGTCTCTCCCATTAGGTGTCTGTATCTGTTCATTCCTCATGTCACGCTGACCTTTCTGCCAAACCCCACCTGTGACTGTTTCATGTTACATAGATACAATGTGACCATGAACACACTACCAGTAAATTTTCTTTGGTGAGTACTCATGACCGAATGTGGTGATGTAGTAACTCAGTCCCCACCCTTAACCTTGCCCGGTCCTCCTTCCTTCCTCACCCTCTGCCTCCCTGTTGCCCTCCTCCCTCCCTTCCCTCCCGACCATCGTTGCTCCTCTTGCAGGGCTGCTCCTGGCTATAGCCTGAAGAGCTCCGCCCATCCTGTCCACCCCTCTCCACCTTGGAGTCCTCCCCCAGGATGTTGAGCCCCATCCAGGTCCTGTGCTCCGACATCACTACCCTTTCTCTGGAGCCTGAGCCGTTTGCCTCTTACACTGAAGGTGTGTGCTCTATCCTCTTTTATCCCGAAGGTCGTATCTATGTCACACATTTGAGCCACATGACCCCGGGGTGAGATATGAGAGCATATGTGAGCATCTGCGTGTGAGTGGTTGCACGGGAGAGTTTGTGTATGTGTTAACAAGGGGAGTGTGTGTGTGCAAGAGTCGGATCAGGTGAATTATCACAAAAGTCTGAGTGGTATAAATATCCTGAACATCTCTTTGTCTCAGTCTACCTGCTTCATCCATTTGGTGTGTCTATTTTTGTAGCTCCTTCTTTATTTTTGTCTCAGTCTTCCTGCTTTGGTCAGGATTAAATGAATGTGTGTGATAAATTTCTTTAAATAGTTTGGCCAGATGACATCCCAGCTCCTTCTGGGCAAAAGTAAATGTAAGACGGCTACGCTTTAGCTGTCTTATATTTCTTTTTTGCTGAATATTAAGGTAAAAACACACAACGTGTAAATTTTGGTTCATACAATCTAACACACACAAGTCTCTAAAGACTACATCTGTGCAGATACTCATGCAAGTAAGACTGCAATTTATGAGATAAGAGGAGAATAGAGAAAGCTTACTGTTGAGTGAAGGATTTTTCTTTGGTATTCTTGAGCCGTCAACACGTAATTTCATTTTTATTTATTTTTTAACACTGGGCTGGGTTGAGTGTGTAGCAGCTTGGCTCCGATCCTTTTTTTTTTTTTTTTTTTCCTACCATAGTCTTCTAAATGTGGGAAAAAAAACAAAAACAAATCCTTCTAAAAAAAAAAAACGCATCCCACATTGCTGATTCTGGGTTACTTTTGCAGCTAAAGCAGCATTACAGATGTATTCCACACATGCTGAAGCTGGCTTGGTTTTTGATTCTAATTGTTTGTGTCTATAACCATTAGACTCACACGGCTCTGCTCCATTGTGCTGATGTGTGTTTGCAGGAATGGCAGATTCCCTGCTGTGCCGGGCTTAAATCACTCCTCTGCGCACATGTGCGCCTCTAACATAAACACAAGCGCTGTTTTTTCTTCCCAGATAACTGCAAAACTGCAGGACAGGGATCAATTGAACCTCTCCCTACGGCAGCCTCTCCCCTCGCCTCCCTCGCTCCCTCCTCTTCCTCAGTCCCTCCACCCCGTTTATTTCTCTGCAGGGTAATTGAGTGCACACACTTGTGCACACGCTCACAGGAAATGTGGGGTGCTTGAGCTACAGCATCCACTCACGTTTGCCAGCGCACATACACGGACATCTCCTGCTGAGTGGTGGCTTGTCCTCGCTTTTAAGGAGTGTGTGTTTTTGGCTCGGCTTTAATGGTCCGTGTTTACCCAGAGCTAAGATTTCTATAATTGGAACGTCTGCTCCCCTCGCTGTCCCTATAGAAACCTTAGAAAAAAAAGGAATTCCCTTCCCTGTGCTTTCACCACCACCCTCATCTATCTCACAAACCTCCTCCCCTCTCCTCCCAGTTTGTGATACTGTAATACAGATATGGGTGAAACTTCTGATTTTAGTTAAATGTTGATATCTGCCCACTCATTTTATTTAATTCAGCTTTTGCTTTAGTAAACACTTTGATCTGAAAATGTAAACTTTTAAAGTATTAGAAGATATTCAGATGACTATTTGGATCATGCAGTTATTCAGTAGGTTATTGATTTTGGTCTAACATTGCTCAGAAAAGTGTTAAGTTCTTTTTGTCGTTAATTTTTTCGTCATTTGAATTCTTTTTTTGTTTCTCTATTGTCTACAAAACGTCGGGATTTCCTTTTGCATGGATTTTAAAGTCTGGAAATAGCAGACACTTGCTCCAAGTTTGTTTTGTGCCGTTTAGTTACAAATTAGTTGATTTCCCTGTCTGGGAACTCATTTGCTGTGATCTGATGACTTAGCCTCTTGGAGCAATGGCCAGGGTTTTTAGGCTTTCAGTGCACCGAGGAGATAGCTGAATAATTAAAATCAGCCTTCCTGTCTGTCACCAGGCTTCGTTGAATATAGGATAACTTGAAAGAGCTGATGAAAAGCTAAATAACTGAAAAATGACAGCTTTCGTACTATTTTGTAAGAAAATACTTTTGTACTTCTTTTGCCCTACACATGACATAGTTAATGGACTATATAAAAGCAGACTACAAATGAAAACCGGAAAATGTTTTTAGATTGAATTCAACTTATGTATGGTTTATAGATGATAAAAAATAACAAAGTATAATTTTATTGTGTTCAATTTTGTTTTTGCTTTCTTTTTTCAAACCATCACTGGCATTCAAGTGTTTGTGTGTTTCCATACGTGACTGGATTCATTCATGTTGTGTGTTGTTGACTGTTGATATGCACTGTTTGTGTGGGTCCCTGCACTTACAGTCACAGAGTGTTCTTTCAGCTTCTGCATTGTGGCAATGAGTCAGACAAGCCTGCTGTTACTAAACTGCTGTTTGTGGGAGACACAGCCTTCTCTCTATCACTGTAGCACACAAACATATATACTACAAGACAATGAGATAAAGCTTGACAGTCAAAAGAGTCTCTCACACACATTCACACACACACACACACACACTGCAGATGCATACACTGGGCACGAGACAGCTGTGCCTCGTGGGAGAGAACCACAGTGCTTGTTATAGCAGTGGCTGTTCAGTTCATTTTTCTGTAGTGCTCTTCTAATAAAGAGCGTGAAAGAGACAGATGGGTGTGAGCTGTGTGTGTGCGAGCAGGAGAGGCAAACAGAGAAACAAAAAGACAGAGAGGGTGGAGGTTGAGTAACGAGGATGAGAGTGGAGAGCATGTGCTCCATATTTTATTCAGCTACATTGTGTGCTGCTCTTGTGGTTTTGCTTAGCTGAGCTCTTTCTCTCTCTGTCTGACTGGACTGGATACAGTTGACACTCACTCACACACAGAGCATCAGAAGTACATGTGTGCATTCAAAGCTCACTGGTATCCATACAGATGTTCAGAATTGGATTGCATGCATGGTTTACGTGAGCACCACCTTGTGTGTGCATGCATTGATTATCTGGAGGTGCAAATTAGTAACATGGTCCATGCTCCGTGGAGTTAATTTAGCAGCACCGGTTCGTGGACAAAACTGCAGCAGCATAATTATTTTACCACGTTGCTTCTTCCTGTGAGGATAGGATTGATGAATCCCACTTCCTCCTTCATCAGACTACCATATACGGCAAACCGTTACGAGTGTTGCAGCCACTGGTTGGCTCAGCCCATTACCATGGTAACCCCCACTCACCAGAGAAAGCCCTCCCTCTATCGCCTCTTTGCCTTCACCTTCCTTTCCCATCCTGCCCATTCTTCCACCACCAGGATCACCACCACTATGTACATGCTCGCATACAGCCAGGCGGCAGAGTGCCGTGGGGGAGGGATGAGAGCTGGAGGGAGAAAAAGAGAGGGAAATGTGGCAAACGAGAGAAACTGGGGAGCCTGAAATGAGGGATGACAAAAGAAAATGTAGGCTGACATAACCTTGAAAATGATTAAAAGCACATCAGAGATCAAGAGATGATGAGTGTAAAGATGACAGAAACGGAGGAAAGAAGAGTCAGTGTGTGTGGAACAGGGTGAGAATTGCTGTGTTGGTGTGTAGAGGTTCAAGAGCAGCCCCTGTCTCCACTCATAAAACCGAACTTACTCAAGGCCACCACAAAACAGGCAAGCTTCAGCTCTGGCTCTCAATAAAAAAAACACTCTCCACGCTCTATTTCTATTACAGTCTAAGCTGGTGACGACACGTTCTTATCTATCAAATCTGAGCCGATTTGAGTTTTTGTTGCACAACATGTCAATGTGGCAGAACTGCTCTATTAATAAATGCTGTAAAGCTTTTTATTGTTCCACCTCTGCTGCTCTGGTCAGAATCATTGACATCATACAGCAGAGGTATGTGGTTCAGTAAGGCAGATCTACAGAAATCAATGCAAAGGAGCCACGTTTTGATAATCTCAACATTATGATAAGATATCCACTTTATTTAACAACAAACCAACCAAAAAATATCTTTATTTTATTTTTTTTAGATGAAACATATGGACATTAGATGTACATTGGGCACAGATGTTTGAAATAAAGGGGGAAAAAAAAGACTAAACTGCGCTTATTTGAATAGTTTACATGAACATAATTAACTAATAAATGATAGTTCGACTGCATTTCCTTTCACACAGGTTTTGTTTTGAATGAGTATTTAGTCGAAGATCGAGATTTTATTTCTTCCAACAAATCAGCTTTTCTGGCTGGTTCTAAAGTACAAAGAAAGCCTACCAGCAGCTCTCTAAAGTTTTTTGACTATAATTTATATCTTTTTTGTTTATTTTTGTGGTTTCGGGGTAGGTGACATTGAGGAAGTCATTTTTTGTCTACGTGCTGCAACTTTGTGGAGTTTCTGCTGATTGTCATAACCTCTTGGTGTGATTGCAACCCAAGACCCATTACTGTCAAATGATTTAATCTGCAGAGAACTGATTTAGTCCATTTTAAAGTAAAATTTAACGCCTTACCCCCCCGGATCCAAGCAACTGAAGTCTAAACTAATGGCAATCAACATTGCTTCCTGTCCTTAACGCTGTCTTTGTATTTTTTAGTGTTGAAGGTCACAGATTTGAAACTTTACTCCTGGGCTGAACATTCAGTTCACAGCCATCTGTAAACATGCAGAGTTTATTCAGATAAGATAGTCTGAGGGTGACTGGTAGACAAAGCAAGTGAAAATACAGGACTAAACTGAAAACAAACATCCATTTACAAGCATGGCATTGAAGATCTTGGAGGGTCTATTGTTGGGTCCATTACTGAAGCTCTGCCAGTAATCTCTTCGAAAGAGGTTTAACGACTGATAGATTTTGAACTCCGGAGCAGATTTGTCTCAAAGTAAATTACTAAATCTTAAATCTGCTGCACAAAGGGGAAAAGAGAGGAGAGGATGAGTAGACAGAAGGACAGAGAGCAGATTACACGCAATGTCAAACCAGATTCAAGCCTCAGATGTCACACTCTCATACCCTTCATCAGTCAGCATGGCTGAGAGCTTTTTATTTCAGTTTCAGAATTGTATGATGCCGAGGGGACCAGTGAAAAAACGCTTTGCACAGTAAATGTTGATGGTTAATGTGTTTCCTCTTCACATTACAGTGTTGTGTCATAGAGTGTGTTGTTATTTTTTGGCACAGAGCTACTGATGGGGACATTGTTGCAAACATTCAAAATTGTTTATGAAATGTAAACGTGGATAAAAAAAATATATATATATATATATTTCGTGGATTGATTCAGTTACGCTGCTGTTTATGCACTCACATGTTGCAGAGATCGTGGAGCACATGTTTATCCCTGCAGATGATGAACTCGGCCTTGTGCGTCACTGTGTGTGTGTGTGTGTGTGTGTGTGTGTGTCTCAGAGTGGATGACAGAAAACACCTGAGCCTACTGTGAAACAGCTGTGTATGTGTCATGTGTGGCTTTGATTTTCTTTGTGTTGTGAGAGCTGACACTTTCTGTGCTCATGCAAATTTACATATTTGGGTTTGCGATCAAATCTAGTTTCATCCCTCACATTATATTACCTTGTCATCCTATAACATTAATGCTTTGATTGATTGTTTTGATCACTGATATCCCCATGAACATTTCACAGATGAACAATGATGTGTGGTCAGTTATCTGATGGCTGCTGTCTTTGTCTCTCTCATTTCACCTCTCATATTACCCCCCTCTTTCTCTTTCTTGGCCTCTGTCTATTGCTCTCTCCAGCTGATATCATCTCCACTGTTGAGTTCAACCATACAGGAGAGCTCCTGGCCACAGGGGACAAAGGGGGCCGTGTGGTCATCTTTCAGAGGGAACCTGAGGTGGGCACACACACCAACCGTGCACTCAAATATACAGTTTTTCATTACAGCAGCAAGAAGAGGGACAAATACAAAGTGTTTCCCTCCAGACACGCTATAGATTGGTTTGATGAATAGTTGATGTGTCTGTTGTGTCAGAGAGCTTATGACTATAGCTGTGCAAAGCCGTGCGGTTTCTTCACACGATCAAGGTTAAGCTGACCACACAAAGCCCAAAGATTTACATTGCTCTATAATGGACACATGAGCAACTTCATGTTTTGCTTTAATTTCCTGGTTTTGTTTCCACAGAGCAAGACTGAGCCATTTTCCCAGGGAGAGTACAACGTGTACAGCACCTTTCAGAGCCATGAGCCCGAATTCGACTACCTTAAGAGTTTGGAGATTGAGGAGAAGATCAATAAGATCCGATGGCTGCCTCAGCAAAACGCAGCACAATTCCTCCTTTCCACCAATGGTGAGGGCAGATAACCCACCAGCACACACATCCCAGCGGAGCCAGGGCTTCGTATTAAAACGTAGCCGACCGTTTTGAAAAGTTCGCTGAGTGGGACACAAAGGGAAGGCCATCTAGAACTGCTATGACTGAAACAGATGAGTCTGCACTCACGTGGTAGAGTAACGCTTCAGAAATTTCAGAGCATCATCAATCATATAAGCTTCTGTTGACTTATTGTGCGGGTTTTATGCACTCCTTATTTCAGAAATATATGATAGAATTTAAAGTTGTATCTATTCGTTTAAAGATTCTCATCCATATGTTCCTCGTCCATCGAGGTTGTTAATTTTTTACCTTTCACCTGTGGTGCTATCACTCTGTAAACCCAAACTATCTTTGGGTGAATGAAAAGGACGATTTAGTTTAGATTTTTGCCTGAGTTTCTCTGGTCAGAAACACATTTTCTTCCACCTAAACAGCGAAGAGTTGCTTTCGTTGTATCACAAATTTGACGATCATTAGCGTCCGAGTTTGTCTTGCTGTGCAGCGAGGTCCAAATTTATGTAACACATTCTGACTTTATGGCTTTGCTGAAAGATCTATAGATTTACCCTGAGAGGCCTGTTATTGATTTCTTTAAGTAGTATATTATTTATAATGGAAGGTATGAAAAATGTAGGAGCTGCTTCAGCAGCTGGGCATTGACTCTGCTGAAATGCTTGCTGACATCATTTTTAATATAGTCTGACAGTCTGTTGAACCCGAGACAGTCGGTTTTAATTTGACCAAATTGATTTTAAGTTCTGTATTCAATCTTATTTCACATTTTTAGATAAAATCGAATCAGAGATCATCAGATAAACCGCTAACTTTCAACTGGAGCAAAACATAATGCAAGTGATGACATCATTAATATGCGAATTAACAACATTAATACTTTTTTTGGAGCAGGTTTTGAGTACATTGTATTGAAAATAGTTGGCAACAATGCAAACGGAAGTGTACCAGCCATATCATGGGGACTTTAAAGATGCATTTTGTGGTCACAGTTCGTAAACACAGCCTTTAAAACTTGGGCCTTTTTCTCCTTCGCCAGCAAGTAATGTTGCATTTTGTGTTCCTTGGAAAAAGGATATTGGAACTTGTAATTTTTTATTCTGAGATTGAGACAAACAAAGCAGCTATTATGCTTTCTCTGTCAGATGCTTTTTTGAAAAACGTTTACACAAATTACAGAGCTGATCTTTTCTGGTTGGAGTTAAGAAGAGATTATTGGACACGATAAGATTTCTTAGACTGCAGCTCTTTACAGAACAAACTGATAAATCAGAGACATAATTCATAGTTTACTGATTGTTTCACAGCGGGAACCTTTTAAAACATAAATAAACATGTCTACACCTCCACACAATCTGTGGGAAGCTGCTGTATTAGTGGATTTTATGCAAAGTCTTATTTCTGCCGAAGGAGAATGTATACGTGTGTGATAGGCGATGTGTGTGAGGGCCCACACAGGAAAATATGAAGATACAAAGGAAATACTTTCAGAAGGCTGCATATAGTGTACACAATGATTACTTCAGCATGACTCTATACATTGCATGTATATATCAATACATATATACAGTATGTAGGTACCAATATTTTCTAAAGCAATTTTCTGTCTGTTTTCCAGATAAGACCATTAAGTTGTGGAAGGTGAGTGAAAGAGATAAACGGCCGGAGGGATACAACCTGAAGGATGAGGAGGGCCGCTTCAAGGACATGTCCACAGTCACGTCCTTGCAGGTATCTATCTATCTATCTATCTATCCATCCAGCTATCTGTCTGGTAAGCCAATAAAAGTGGGTCAGAGATAAAGCTGTGCTTGCATGTACGAAAATGGGTCACTGGCACACAGTGCGGATGAGTTTGTGTGAGTGTGTCGGGGTGGTGAAGCCCTTTATATTCAGTTACACAACGTCTGCACTGGATCGGAGTTAGCCAAAGCATCTCCGTGGAGGTCTGAGAACATCTGGACGACGGTGGTGCTGTGGATTAAAATATAAACGTGTCAACGAAGAATTTATGAGAATGCTGCCATAAACAACTTGCAATTGAACACTAAACTGGTTTTGATCTTGCTATCAAGAAGGCATTTTTTGTTAAATCAGTGATGTATTATTGATGCTAAAGGAAGCACAGCATTAAATATTAATGTGTGATACAATGAAATGTATTTAGTTTGATATACACACCTCATCTTTATTATTTTTCTTCCTCTAAGCAGATGGAAAAGATGACATACTGCTCTGTGTCTTTGCCAGGTGCCGGTGTTGATGCCCATGGACCTGATGGTGGAGGTGAGCCCACGGCGAGTGTTTGCCAATGCCCACACCTACCACGTCAACTCCATCTCCGTCAACTCCGACTACGAGACCTACATGTCAGCTGATGACCTGAGGATCAACCTCTGGCATCTGGACATCACCGACCGCAGCTTCAGTATCCTTTGTGGGTTGTGTTGCATGCGCATCGGGATAGGAAGCGATGAACACTCACGCTTTCAAACAAATGGACAACAGATAATTAATGCATACATTCACTCGTAGATGTTTACACGTGCTCAATAAGAAACCCCTGCCTACGCACACACGCAACACACAACACACTCATACTGCAAATCCCACTTTGTTGTATATAGAAATACACAAAGACACACATCACTGGGGGAGGGGAATATTCTTGAGGGGTGAAAATGTATCTTAATGAATAATTCAGCAGCTGCATAAATATTTTAGCTCATTTCGGAGTTCTAATCCAGTTCAATAGTCACATCCTTGACCCAGAAAGGGTTTAATATATTTCAATTTATCTGAATATGAAATTACTTTGCAACCAACAATGCCCCCAAGACATATTTTTATTGGTTTGCCTTACCCTGCTGTAGAATATTTACATTCCGTTGGCAGTGTTTACGTATACAAGCACTTCAGTCTATGCTTTGTAAGGATTATTGGCCTTTGCTGGAGTTGAAATGAATTAAAACATAGTTTGATTAGTTTAATTTGAGTCAGTTGGTGATTAAAATTTCCGAAAAACATGAAAAGAATGCATAAATTAATGAATAAGTACCCACAGTATGGTGATGATCATGGAAGGTTACTGTAAAACAGGTCTGGTTGAAATAAACGGCAAGCTTCGAAAAACTCATTCTCTGCTGTTTTCCTGAGCGATTCCCTCTTCTATCAGACATTGTGGATATTAAACCAGCCAACATGGAGGATCTGACAGAGGTGATCACAGCAGCAGAGTTTCACCCCCACCACTGCAACTTGTTTGTCTATAGCAGCAGCAAAGGCACACTTCGCCTCTGTGACATGAGAGAAGCAGCCCTGTGCGACAAGCACTCCAAATGTGAGTAAATCTGCTGAGACACGGGTCAAATCCACACGTTGTGTTTTTAAACTAAAACCCACCCACTGAGAGGGTCTTCAGGGATCAAAATGTGTTTCTGTGCTTTTCATAGGTTTGAACAATGCATGTCCAATGACTTTATACTAATTTCTTGACCCTTTTTGACAGCCACAGGTTTACAAATATATGAGCAGCAAGGCTTCAGGACCAGTAGTGATACATCACTTTCAACCATCTCAAAATCTACACACTTCATCATTCATGTTTCCCAGAGGATGATTGCTGATAACTTTGGTGATCCCCAGATTTTTACATTTGCCCCTCGATGAACAAATGGAATCATCATGTCATCAGGGTGACATTTCAGTCGGTCCTATATTGTGTTTTATTACAAAGTACCTGCAAGAGCAGTCTGACGCTGCATACCTCCACCCAGGCTGAACAAAAACTTTCTGGATTCCACATCAACATCAAAATTGAATCACTTTTAAGTTGGGCTGCGTCCCATCTCTTGTAAAAATGTTCCTGCAAATCCATCCATTACCTTAATGAGTAATCGTGCTAACAAAAAGACAAAACTGTCCAAAGTGACTATTCCCATTTGCCCCATCTGTACTTTGTGTTTATTTCTAATTACCCCGTTTTCACATGGTAACTAGAATCATAAACATTTGGTTTGTTAATTTACCAGGCGAGTTGTCTGAAATCTAAACTGTAAGAAGTTTGGTTTTCTCAGAGGGTGGAAGCACAATGTATTGTATCCCTTTAGGAAATTTTTTAGTCTTTGTTCAATACTTATTTCTACCCGAGGTCTTTTTTTCATTAGTAAAGAACAGGGTTGTTTTTTTCCATAAATCTGCTCTCCCTAAGGGACAAATCAGCTCATGGCACATTCATTATTTAAGGCCCATGGTCTCCAAGCGTTATTTTCTATTCCACCTTCTTCTCGTTGAAATGTTTCCCATTTGATAAACAGCTCTGACCATGAGTCACTGGTGCGGTGTTCCTGCACAAGCTGTGCTCAACAAGCAGCGAGGGCTTTCATTTTTGTATTTCTGTGTCAAGTTTTGAATGAAGTTTGATAAGTCTCTTTGTGATTTGCTTATGTTTAACTTAGCAGTATCCAAAAACAGCAACATTTGTACCTAAAGGAAGTTTTCTGGATGGTCTCTCTGTTTTATACACGACACTATATCAATTTATCTCCATACTCAAGAGAAAGACCAGAGTGTGATACCCATAAAGCGTATTTCTGCTGAGCATTTGGTTTAACAGCATCCACTTTCCTCTCCCTTTATCTCTCCCACCCTCTGCAGTGTTCGAGGAGCCCGAGGACCCCAGTGCCCGCTCCTTTTTCTCTGAGATTATCTCTTCTGTGTCAGACGTGAAGTTTAGCCACAGCGGCCGATACCTTCTCACTAGAGACTACCTGACAGCCAAAGTCTGGGACCTCAACATGGAGAGCAAGCCCCTGGAGACATACCAGGTGTGTGAATGACCATGCAGGACAAACATGAGGAAAGACACTGAATACAAAAAAATAAACACCACACTGAAATGATCTTCCATACAGAGCTAATACCATGAAGTTTATTTCAATCAAGTAGCAAATTTGGGAGAAGTGGACTGAGTAGTGGTTACTTTAGAATATTTTCTTTAAATGCACTCGTCTTGAGGAGGTCAGGAATAGTTTCAGATTACTACACTAATGTGTAGTGTGTGTATGTTGCTGGTCACCAGTCTTCTGCAGCTGTAGTCTGTAAGCTGTTATGTTGACATATTTTTCTGCCATCCTCATATTGACAACACACGCTGCTGCTCAGGTTTTTGGCTCTTTGAGCAGAGTGAGATCTAATGTTCATGTGTCTTTAAGTCACTTATTGGTAGCAAATTGAAAGGAAGCTCCTGAATGACCGAAATAGTGCAACATCAGCAATTCACATCTTTAAGGGCCATTGAATGCGTCTTGTGAATTTGAAGAAGATATACTGATACTCAGTCTCAACCAAGCTAAATACTTCTGGACTGATGTGTGTTGGACTCTCTGACACATCTTGTGGGAAGATCTTTTGGGTTTTCTGTGGAATTTATTCCAGTTGTTTTTGTGGCTTGAGGGACCTGATGCCTTGCTAAGTTGTTTCCACACATGAACGCTGAACTGTGTCCCAAGAATCAGGTCTTGACATTGCCTGCAGTTGCTTACACAAGACAGCAGGAGATACTCAAAGAGAAGCTGCATTGCCACTACTGAAAATACTCCAGATTGACACCTGGGCAGAGCACACCGGAGGTATTGCCCAAATTGCAGTGTTTTGTTTGCAGTGGACAAGGTTGCAGACTTATCTCTAACCTTGCAAGTATGAAGCAGAAAATGCCATCAGCATGCACACTCACTCTCTGTTAATCCTTTGACATTTTTCTGGCCTTTATACAAGGGAGCTACTGTAGGTGATAAAAAGTATGCATAACGTTTTGTCAATCTCACTGTCCCTTCAGATAACGTCCTGA
Organism: Odontesthes bonariensis; assembly: GCF_027942865.1. Lineage (NCBI taxonomy): Eukaryota > Metazoa > Chordata > Actinopteri > Atheriniformes > Atherinopsidae > Odontesthes > Odontesthes bonariensis. Next base: position 20,310,717 of record NC_134518.1, on the reverse strand, counting down.
AAGTTTTGGGCTCCAATTGCTATGTGAATACAGTTGAAGATACATCGGAGAATTTCCTCTACCAAATCAAAATACTGCCTTTAATTCAATCTGAACTTTCTAATTTAAAGTGTTCTGACGTAATTACATTTTTATTGTCCCTGCTGCTGGGTGACCAACTGTCCCTTTGCTGAAGAGGGGGATCGCCTTCCTGAAAAATATGCAGAGTTGGAGAAATGAATCACGTGCAGAAGGTTGCCTCAAGCAATAAGAGTACTTTCTAATGATTGAATTTTTCCAAAACCAGACAATTGAATGGATTGCAGGCCAGAAAAAGCACCCCTCATCCACGTTAAATCAGCAGGGACCCTCACTGGGGTCAGCCTTACAACGTAGGACTATAATCTCTAGTCATATGGAAAATGGGTTCTGAAAAATACAAAAATCATGATTAGTGTATTCTATGTGGGACAAAGAAAACAATGGCCTGACGTGCTGTTCAAAATGAACATAGAAAACAAAATACTCAGCTGAGAAAAGAGCTTTGTTCTGTTTCTCCTTGCAAGTTTTTACAAATACAATTGATCTTTTTGTGTCACTCCATAGTGTTTACAACAGGCCACTCAAACTTCTGTTCATGAATTTATAGGTTTTTATGAACCTCTCTTTTCCCTGTGTGTTTAGTATTCCTGCCGCGGGCATGTAGGGGAACATGTGAGTTTGTGGATGTGTGTCTGCCTGATGTGTGAGGGCCTATGAAGCAGCCAGTAGTGGGAGGCTAAGACGCACCGAAACCTATTTATAGGCTGCTGAGCCTCCACTCATAAAGTAAAGCAGGAAGGAGGGATACCTTACACGGTGGCTGACACCTAGATCTGCAATGCAGCACGGAGAGGGAGGAAGAGGGGGATGGAGGGAGAAGCGGGGTGTGGATGTGGGAGGGAGAGCGAGGATGGTTTGGTGAAAGGAGGAGAGAAGAATGGGGAGAGTTAATGATGGGATGGCAAACGTTGCAGCACGAAGAGGCAAGAAAAAAGAAAGTTAATCATTTCAACATTGTTTTAAAGTATGAATTAGTCTTAAATAAGGCCTGATGTTCATCTTAGTTACAGTTATGGACAAAGTCCATAAAATTATTGCATTGTTCTCATCTATAAAAAACATTCATATATTGTGGGTCATATCTAGTTTAACTTAGAAAAACCACCTCATTATGAAGGTTTTTTTTCATTTTTCCCTGGGGCAAAAAAAAAAAAGTCCTGGGGTTTCACAAGCACATTGCAAAATGCTGAGTGGAGATAAAAAAAAAAGAAAATGGCACTCACAGCAAAAGTTTATTTTGGATCATCTCTCTCCACGAGTGTGGAGTACAGAGCCTGTGGCAGGACACAGTGCAGGAGGTTGTTTTCGAATTGTGCCTGAAATTCGGCAAAGAAGCCCTTGACAATGTTACTGGGAAAGTGTTTTGAGGAGGGATGAAACTGTTTAAGGGATGTTTAAAATTTTCTAAGTGGGGTTTTGGGACGTACTTGTGACCTGCTGTAGACAGCAGTCAGAGTGCTGTCATTTTGAATAATTAAGATGGTTTCCTGACAAGAATCTTTCAGTTTTAGCCTGCCCCCCCGAGAAACCCTCTGCTGCCCCAAACTAAGCGCGCTCTACTGAATACACCGAATACCGATAAGTGCTTCACACAACCCCACTTAATAAAGCGAAAAATCCCTTTTAGGCTAAACTATTGCAAGAAAACTTAACAGCATGCCACCATGAAAATATCACCCCCGGAACACGGTAAAGTGCAGTAGGTGGAGTATCATGGTTTGGGATGTTATAAATTCTTAATTGATCAAAGAATCTAAAACCCTAGAACCCTACAACTTGAGTTTCTTGAGAAACCTTCAACAATTTCTGTCTCCGAGGCTGACAGTAATGTAGAAAGCATTTATGTAACTAAGCCTTTGCTGTTATGTTCAACAGCATTTTAAGAATAAGTCACTGATTATGTGTGATGTCATATCATGACATATAATATGTGTCTATATTGTGTCCGGCTTGCGCAAATGTTGCATTCGTATAAATGGCTAAAAGGAGAATGTCTTGGTGATGGCCATGTTAAAGTCAGGAGATGCTGGCAGCAATTACCCAAACAGTGGACTAAATCCACTACAGAATAACCTTCAAACAAAGGAAATCTACGTTCTGTCTCGGCCCAGTTGGGGCCCAGACCTTAACCCAAAACAGATTCTGTAGTTCCTTTAGAGACTGATATCATAAAAATGTGACTGGCTGCACAATCCAGAGTTCCACCTGAATGTAATACTGTTCTGACCTGTGGCTAATAGAAACAGTATTTGGAGTTATTGCAGCCAAATAATTCATTTATCATTTATTTCCTAAAAGGATTCAGTACATTTTTTTAGTTGTTTCTGTCTTATCATGCTGTACACATAGTGTCTGTTTCAGTTAGGACATCAGATCGTTTTTCCTGACAGATTAATGCAGACAGGTAATCCCAAATGGCTCTCATACATTTTCTCACCTCTGAATGAAGGTAAAAAGATTGAGCCATGTGAAAATAGGCTGAAAGAGGATTTTAGGACTTCAAGATTTTAGCACTATGCTGCTCTTTTTGGGAGATTTACACCCTTATTCCTTATGGAACATAACAATGATGCAGCGAGTAAGGACAGGTGCATTCAAGTCGGCACTTTTTTTCTTTATCATGGTTTGTGCAGGTTGGGAAAAAACAAAAACAAACAAAAAAAAAAGGACCATATTCAGCTCTAGCTGACATTGTCTCCTTTCACCCTGTGTAGAAAGACCCACATGGGGACACAAAAATATCCTGGGGTTTGATGTGCAACCACAAAGCGACCTCAGCTTGACCGTTTATTGATTGCAAGGCAGCTGTTGACTGCTGACTTTATGCAGAATATGAGAGGTGGGTGCTCCATGCAGAGCACAGAGGCTGCAGGGAGGTGTAGATTTCAAGCCCTTGCATCACCCAACAGACAGTGCTGACACAGACAGGTCAGATAGGAGCACACGAGAAAGGAGTTCTTAGTCAGTGAATTTGTGAGCGTGTTCACACTTGTATCTCTGTTCCATGGAGCGTGTGATAACAGAGAACTGGATGCTAGTGGATTTAGTGTATTGAAAATGGAATTCTTGATTCAAATGCACTCCTGGCCCTCGTGTTCCTGAGGGCTGGCGTTGTGCCGTCTTTGGGGAGGTTTGTGTTACAGCTGGGCCAGATTGGATGTGTTTAGTCTGTTCTGAGCTCAGTGTGTCTGTGCCTGTCTTCTACTCTCTTCTATTTATAGTTCGCACTGGGATTCAGTACCTGGGAGGGAAGCAGCTATTTTTTTGATCATTTCTATTTGTGTGTGTTCTTGCAGGTTCATGATTACCTCCGCAGCAAGTTGTGTTCCCTTTACGAGAACGACTGCATCTTTGACAAGTTCGAGTGCGCCTGGAATGGCTCAGACAGGTACTTAATGTGACGTGTTTGCTTCTGTGCGTGTTTCTGTACCCATCGTAAAAAGAAAGTACAGGACCACAACTTTTTTTGCACTCTTATTTCAAACTGGGTTCAATTATAATTTTTATCTCACTGATCTACAGACAGTTCTCAATGACAAAGCAAAAATGAAAGTTTTTCATCCATCCATCCATCCATCCATCCAAAAGTTTTTCTTTATCTATTAAAAAGAGACTTAAATATAAAAAAAAAAAAAAAACTGTTCTCTGGCATATCCTACCTCTGTGCCCAGCCTGGACAGGTTAGACAGATACATTGATACCCCACAGCCCAACCTGACTGAGAGGGAGAGTTTGTTTCAGTAAGAATGAGAATTTTCCAAATCAGAAGGTGTGCCTAGCTCTGATAAAGATTACTGGCTGCTTTGCTGCCAAATGTGCTTCAACAAAGCTCCTAGTGGAGAATCTGAATACTTGATGTGATTTACTGGTCTAACACCGGTATCGGCTGATATTCAGCTTGTTGACTGCAATCAGTCCATCAGCTGATGGCAGTGCCCGACATTTATCTGGTTTGTCCTGGTTGTGTTGCATTGATAAAGATTTTTTTTAATCCATTTGTATAAAAGAATTTGTGCTCACACAAAGGCAATTTCATTGTTTCTCTGGCAAATGACAGAAACAATCAGCCTTGGCTATCGACCATGGGCTAAATGATTATCTTTCAATCTATCAGTATCGTCCCAGAGTTTCCCAATCGGTGCATCTTTTGTAAATTACATTTTTCAGGGTTTTTTTTGGAAAAAAATTAACAAATTGTTAGAAAATACAGTTTTTACTTTCAATGACAAACAGTTGATTTTCATTACCCTTCATGAAGCCGTTGATGATAAATGCATGGGTTTCCAGTTTAAATGCCATTTCTGTCAAGCTGAAAATACTTCCCATAGTGGCATTGTGACGATTCTATGTGCATTTGCACCAGAAAAGCAGTTTAAAAAGCAGTTGGTGGGAAAGCAGTTTTTAGAACACATCTGGATAAGACAGAAAACCTCTTGTTTTCCAGAGCCATAGGGAAGGTAGAAAACCGCAGGATTACTTCATCACATATAGCTCAGTAAACTCTGAGCTGGCCCAATTATCTGCGTTTTGTTTCATTTTCAAGACTAACGTCAAGAGACGTTTTCCTATGGGCCGATGTTTTACAGCTATTACTGATGATGGAGTTCTGTAAACATTGATCATCCACAGTTCCTGCAGTGTGTACACAAAACATGCAGGTAAATTCATGATATAGGCAGAAGCTATCTTGAGGTCCTCAAGGAGAGAAAGACACTCTTTCAAATTTGAGACTATAGTTGATGAGGTCAGACTGCGAAATTGGTATTTTCAGTTGAAGTTGTCATCTTTCACCTAGCGATACCTGCTTATCATCAACAACATTTGACTGGAAACACACTGAATGAAACACAACTGAGTGTCTCCTCCCCTGCTCTGTCCAGTGTGATCATGACCGGAGCCTACAACAACTTCTTCCGCATGTTCGACCGCAACACCAAACGCGACGTGACCCTGGAGGCTTCAAGAGAAAGCAGCAAACCCAGAGCCGTCCTGAAGCCGCGGAGGGTCTGCGCCGCCGGAGGGAAGCGCCGGAAAGATGATATCAGTGTGGACAGCCTGGACTTTACCAAGAAGATCCTTCACACGGCATGGCACCCGACTGAGAACATCATAGCCATCGCTGCCACCAACAACCTGTACATCTTTCAGGACAAACTCAACTCGGAGATGCATTAATGAACCGATGTCACTGGTGGATTCAAATGAGTTTACACGCAAACATACAACTATGCTAGAATGTACATTATTATTATCAGACTTACACGCACACTCTCATACACCCGGGAAGATGCCTGACACACACAATCAGAACACACACACATCTGCTCCTTCACCTCCTCCTCAGCCTCCCAGAACTGAAAGGACCCGGTCAGGGCTAGAAAGGGAACCGGCTGGATTAAACCGTGGATTACGGATTGCAAAATTGTCCGAACTGTGGATTTCTTAATTGTTAGCCTGTGGATTGTGCTTGATGGTGTGTTGATTGCTACAGCTCAGCTTCTGAGGGGGAGGACAGCCTCCCCCCCAGACAGGAGAGACGTTTACACTTTTTGTCTTTTTTTTTTTTTTTTCACTCTTCTGGCTCTTTTGCTTTTTCCACCTCCTCCTCCTCTCCTCTATGTATTTGTGCGCTCGAGCAAAGCCTATTCTTATCCTTTGCCCACTGTTTTGTGTAACAAAAACCCTTTGTGGTTGTCTACCAGCAGCACTGATGAGAAATGGGGCATTTATATAACTGACTGTTTAATTTTCAAATCAGCTTTTCTGTTTTTGTATCTTCTTGTTAAATGATGTTGACGATGGTGGTTGTGGTGACAACGTGAAACGATACGTACGATGAACAAGGATGTACCTGTGACCCTCCCCTCAACCCAAGTGCACCAGATGCCTCCCTGATTCAGGAGAGCTGACCAAAAGCTGGGCTGTGCTCAGTGAGGAGAAACATTTACGGTCCTTACAGATAGAAGCAGAAGTTAATAGATTATTACAACATGAGGACGCACATTCAAATCTGCAACATATAGTATGTTTCAGCAATGAATGCTTTCTCTGTTGAAACAGGCTAAAATCCTCTCCGATTGTGGTTTCTGCTTCTGGTCCGGGGCTGCGTTTTGTGCTGCTTTGACACTAAATATGTTAAACTCAGATCAAGCAAAAATAAAATATAAAAAAAAAATACAAAAAAAAAGTAAATAAGTACTTTCAACAATCAAGCAAAAAAGATGCTGCATGTCAAACAAATTTAGCCTAAATATTTATAAACTGATTGACTGACTTGGTTGCCTTCTTAACCATTTAGACCCAGCTGTACAAAGGCTTCAGGGGCTCCCGGGGCTCCTCACAGCACGAGTAACCATAGATGACTGTGCCCTCCTACCTTTATTTGTGTCCTCGGACACTGAAGCATGTTTACCAGTGTTGGGTTCAAACACGTACACGTCCATTTTGAATGAAGCCGTCCACAAGTCAGTTTCGACTCATTGAAACTGAGAGCCAAGAAAAATGGGGAATGTTTCTGATAAATGTTGTACTCTGAAAGAAGAAAAAAAAATAAATCAAGGGGCCTCAATGGTGTCTGTATATATCAGCTCTGTTTCTGACATGTTTGGGGTTTTGTTTTTCTATCAACCAACTGTGGACTCAATCGTCTGCATCGATGATTGCCTCCGGAGCTACTGCAGAGAGACGGTACTGAAATCTCTTTGGCCTTCCTCACTGATTACTTTGCTGAAGTGCAGATACGTTTATTTTTTAGAAAACTGATTTGTCTTTTATTTATCCTTTATTTGGAACATCTGTCAGCTGTACTCCACGTCCCTACCAAACTAATGTTGATTCAGATATTTTTGTCTTAACATATGTTGACATGATTGTCAAATGGACAGTTATAAATGATGTTGATATGATTTTTTTTCTGAATAAAGATTTCAACGAAATTGCATCCAATGAGGGCACACTTGTGATTTTTATTGTCCAATTGAGTAGTCTCCGGGGCCGCCTAGTGTCTTCATGTTCTTACTACACCTAGAAATAAAATAATTCTTCCATATGCACTGTTGAAGAAATTAAACATCCTCCACGAGCAGCACCACTGAGAAATTCAACAGAATCATTCTCCTTGTTGCATGAACCTCTTCTGGTAAAACTTAAGCTGTTGAACAGATGTCCTCACATATGACTTTAGAATACTTTGGTATAAAGAAGAGTCCATGGTTGACTCACTGAGTGCAAGACACTCATCAGCGCTCCACCACTGTGCTTGACAGTTGGTATGAGGTATTTCATACGACGATATGCAGTGTTTGGTTTTCTACATACATAGTGCTGTGCATTATGACCGAAACAGCCCAATTTTGGTCTCATCCGTCCGAAAGACATTATTCCAGAAGCCTTGTGGTTTATTCAGATGTGACTTTGCAAACCTAAGCTGTGCTGCCATGTTCTCTCTCCTGCAAACCCTCCAAACAAGCCCTACTTGTACAGGCCTTTTCTAACTGTACTATCACGAACTTTAACATCTAACATGCTAACTGAGGCCTGTAAAGTCTGATATGTAGCTCTTGGGTGTTTTGGGAATTTCTCTGTGCATTGCATGGTCTGACTTGAGGGATAAACTTGCTGGGATGCCAGCTCCTGAGAGGATGTATTTAATGTTCTCCACTGTAGAATACTGGACTCAAATAGCCCGATAACCACTTCCTGATTCTTTTCTTTATCTTTCCAATATGAATCCAATTACTACGCCATTTTCAATTTTAACTTGTCCTAGGAAGAAAAGCCCAGGCACTATCCTGATGGTATTGAGCCAGCATTATCTGTACTATTAACCTGATAGTTTCTGCCTGTATTTAATTCCTCCAATCTCTACTTTCACTATTGTGACATGTCAAATAAAAATGTCCCCTATAAAAAGGTCAATTTCACTGAAATCACAAGCATGTACAGCACGCCGAGAGTCTCCTTCAAACTGTGTTCAGGATTGGTATAATGCAAAACTACAAAAAAAACAGCCAAAAGCCAAGGATTTACCATGTTTATAGATCACAATATAGAAAACAGTAGTGACATCCTAACTTACAACACATCCTCACTTGGGTACTTTAAATGTTGAGTATATTAAATCCCTGCACAGCAGAGATGAAGACCAAAATAGGGAGGAAAACAATATGTAGAGAGGTATGAGAAAACATAGAGGGCAGACATAAAAATTGAGCCTTTATGTCAATGACATTTCAAGTAAGGTATTTAGAGATTAAGGCCCAATGCCAGTTCTGCCCCTTGTCAACATCCTTTTGTATTTTCATTCTTGCAGGTAAATTCGTTGGCGCTTTTTTTTTTTTTTTTTTGGGAAATCAAGAAGAAGTGCTCATCGAGCCATCCAAACGAACCAGTTGAACAACTTCATGGCCACTTCTTCGGGATCTCTGAAAATAAAAATGTCACCTTAACCCTGCACACTGCAGGGGTAGAACCAAGGGTGGGAACTGAGATTAAGTCTTAGTCTATTCCCTCCCAAGTTATGTCTCAACACAGGACTTTGTTTTAAGGCACTTCAGACCCAACCACTTCAAAAATGACATACTGGACATATATTATATATAGGTTTAAACAACAACTTTTCCTTCAATAGTTTTAGAGTTAAGGACAATTAGAACACAGCTCATCAAGCAAACGTCAGAATCATAATACTGAAGCTTTGGCTGCAAAATGTCATGATATTCACCAACACGCATGAGAATTTGAGTGAAAGAGCGTTTGTATGGCAAAAAAAAAAAGGTCAAATGGACTGCATTGACAGCTGATGATGAGCACACAAGCAGCTTCAATCCAATGAAATGTTTATGAGAAACACAGCGAGGGATATGTGTTTCCTAATGTAGCGTTATAAAGTAGAACCTCATTAGATCCATCACATATACATTTGGCTCAAAAACTAAAAGGATGCAGGCACACACACACGCACACGCACATGGACACACCCAGCGCAGATATCATAAATGCCTGAGGTCATGTCCACGCTCCTCCGGTCAGTAACTCACCAATATTGCAATTAAGTGAACAGTGTTGTACAATCATTAGCATTCCTCAGCAGAAAATAGTATTATCATTATGAGGCATTTCTTTCTCTGACTAAATGTCCTCCTGTGGCACAGTCTCTGTTTCAGTCTCTGAGTGTTGGTCAAGCTGAGCGGTCAGGAAAGGGTTAAAGAAGAAGTCAAAACCAAACTGGAGGGCATTCTGAGCTGTGCGCCTCCAGTCATGTTCGATTTTGTACTGCCTCCGGCTGAGAACCTGGGCGTCCCCGCATGACAGGCAGTGAATGGCTTTCATTTCAAACACGGGCCATTTGGAGCCCAAACGCCCCTCCAGTATGGTGCTGAACCCCACCAGACTACCGGTGTTTAAGTGTAGGAGCACAGACTTGAACTCGTGACTTGCACGCAAAACTATGTCCTTAGTCGCATCTTCGTCCTCTACGATTGTCCCGTTCTTGGTCTTCCGCTCCAGCGGCATGCCTAGTGTGACTTCAAACTTGTACCGGTCAAACCGTTTGACGTGGCATTCGTGCTTGGCCATTCTTTTAAGTTTACAGAGTGGATCTTCAGAAGGAGGAGCTGGAGCGGGCAGTGGCGGGGGCTCGGCGGTGGCATTTTTCCCATCATCGCACTTAGGATAGGGTTCACCATACAGACACCGCATCCAGTTCCCCAAGAACACAGGCAACAGGTTAATAACCGACTGTGGCCCGTTCTCTATGTCGGTCACACGGACATACTTGAAGCGTCCTGTCCAGGTGACACGGTGTCCTTCCAGGTGAGAGCAGAGAATCTGTGTTTGGGCCATGTTAGACTCTTTCCAGGCCAGAGGGCCACAGATGTTGCTGTATTCAGGCCACGTCAGGGTTGAGTTATACACCTTCATGCCTTCAGATCTGTAGACGTACATCCAGCAGAAGAGCACCACCGCACTGAGCCACACGAGGATGAGCTTCACAATGCTACTGCGTGACAGAGAGCGAAAAACCACGATGGGGTTGAGGCTGAAACGCGTCCATAGCCTCAGCACTACTGGAACAAAGCAAACAGTCAGTGTGACCACCATCTTGGTCACCTCCAAGGTGAGAAACCATTGAACTAACTGGATCATGAGCATTGCAGCCATACCCAGTGAGAGTATAGGAAGGGCAAACAGGAAGAGGAAGTAGCCCACGCAGGTGCGGATGAGACCAATGACTGAAGCATTATTAAGGAACACCAAAAAGAGCTCACACCAGGTGAAGCAAACCAGGTAGGGCACCAGGCACAGGTAGGTGCCCTTAAAGCCTCTTAGCTGGGCCATACGGAAGAGGAGATAGAAAAGGTGTCCATACAGCAGGCATGGAACCCCCAGGTTTAACGCCACAACATCTCCAAGAGGCACCGTGATGAACGTCATCCCAAAGACCCTGAGGAACCAGAAGGAGTCTGGCAGGAGGTGAGCGAGGGAGCATGCCCCGGAGAGAACCTCTGTGAGGAGGGCTTTATGAGCGAAGAGCTGAGCGGAGGCGTGGAGGCTGAGAAAGGCAGTGACGGTGAAGAAGACAGCGATGGCGGACAGCTCAGAGCAGGGGATCCAGGACTTATCAGCGACAGGGAAGGAGAAAACAACAAAGACCACCGAGAGCAGGAAGTACCTGGAAAAACCGAGACACGTCATTTTGATTTCTTTAAGTGACAAGTTTTCTTGCCTTTTCTGATACCCTGACAGTTTCAAACGTCCTTTTTTTTTTTTTAATTCTAGGACAAATTCCATGAAAACGTTTACTAGGACATTTGATCAAATGAGTAAAACAAGCACAAACCTTAACTTCAAATTGTCAAGCAATATGCTTGCAAAACGTGAATATGTTTCAGGTAAACAGAGATGAACTTACAGGTATGGTTCCAAGTGCGTCAATCCAAAGTTGGTCTCAGCCTGCTCCAGATCAATACCAGGTTCAAACTGAGAAAGCAGGTCTGTGAGAGCCCGGAAATTTTCCCACGCCTTTGAATTCTGCAGAGAAGGAGCTTGTTTTATCGATAACGTTTCACTTACAGTTTCAGAGGTTTGAAACGGCCACAGTCGGTAATGCAGCTCACCACTAACCTGGAACACGCGCAGTGTGCAGATGACCATGGAGAAGAAGGAGAGGTAGAAGACCAGTAGAGGGATGAGGAAGATGAAGAACTCGATGGTGAGGTTGGAGATGATGAAGAAGAAGATTAGTGCGTTAACGTGGTGCGTTGGGATCAGGGCGCTGAGCCACTGCATGCCAGCTCGCGACGCCCAGTCGATGAGGTGCTCTTTTATCTCCAGCAGGGTGTACAGGGGAAACTTGAGCAGCTGTGGGAAGCACAAGAAATAAGATCAACTGAATGTTGATATTAACTTAAAATAAAAGGATACCGGTGGAGACGTTCTGAGGAATCATTTGAATCGGACAACCGCTGGGATGACGGGCCTTATTCATCAAACATAACAGACAAAAACCTGAAAGGTTTTCCTCCCGCTGCCACAAAGTGCTCACTGAAAGGGACTTTAAGGCTTTCGCTCTAATTTTGTCAGATCTTTTTGCAACTATTTGGTGCTCTAAATAATTTGACCCATTTGGTGCTTTCCACAAAGCTCTGACCTTGTTTAGGTTATGAAGCTGTGTCAGCAATTGGGGTAAAAATAATGTTCAGAAAAATGCTCAGAAGGAGCCAACAAAGATCTGTAAGGACCCACGTAAGGAGACGATAATTACAGAATCAAGATGCTCGTACATGTGGGAGAGACAGCTACAAGACCACCCCTCAACAAAGCCCCTGAGAACAAAGAGCAAAAACAGAAACAGACCAAATATCTGAATGCTTGTTTCGCTTTTTCATACGTGCACCGAACCTACAAAAAAAAAAGCAGAGAAATCTGAGGACAGGAGTTGAACGGGACAGCAGAGCAGCTACAATGAAGGTTTCCCACCTTTTGATGCAGTGGCAGTTCATCTGGATTCTTCACTACCACGTCGTCGTCGTCGTCGTCATCGGCACCTGCAGCAGCCATGGCTGGAGACGGTGCAATTCCCTGCGCATACTTCTTTGTCATCTCAACAAAATCGTCAAGACCCACGTGAGAACTGGCTGCAAAGCAGTGTAGAGGAAACTTTAATCTGACTGTAGCTTTGTTTTCATTAATCTGACTGAGCATCAGTAACAGGGGAAGGAAATAGCCTGTATAGTGGCCATGTTTCATACACGTACTCTCACTGGTGACCATAGTCTCCAGGACTCGCCTTTGTTTCTTAGCAGAGCTGTTGAGTGGACCGGGAAACACAGGTTTGCCTGCAGATAGATGATAGGTCGCGTTCAAATGTTTTGAAAAATCCTTCTGACAGGATACTGAAATGGACTTTTCTCTCCTGTACCTGGTTCTGCATGGACATGTTCAACATTTTCTAACAATTCAGAAACTGCCACTGATTTCTTCCTCTCTGGGTTGAGCTTCCAGTACATGAGCAGAGCTGCCTTCCTGACTCCTCTTTCATAACGTGTCTCTGTACACAGCTTCTTCACCTCCTCAAAGTTCTCCAAAGTGATGCCTGAAGAACAGAGGAAGACAAAAGTGCACAGTCAATAGTTAACGATGCTCAAAGTTCAATTTCTATCATCTTGATAGAATGCTTTCTAGATGCTTTTAGACTGAGGATGGCGGAGGGGAACTTCTGCTACCTTTCCTGGAAGCTAAGCACTGCTGCAGCAGTCTGACAGCGTCCTTACGGCCCTGTTTAGCAGCCTGGATCAGCCAAGTGACAGCCGTGCAGTTGTTCAGTTCTTCGTCACTTTCTTCTGCCAGAGCCAGGAAGTAACGACCCATCTGAACACAAACATACGTACACACACACACTCTTAAACTTGCAAGACAAGCATTACTGTGACTTATTGACCTGTCCTTCCTATAAATGCCACTCTAAAACAACATTTATCATTACTTGGCTGATCTGCTCCGTCCTCACCATATGGCTGACAAAGACAACACTATGTGCAATATGTTCATGCCACTGACCTTTGTTTGTGCTTTTGCATCACCCGACTTTGCTTTCTCCATCAAATCCTCTAAGGTGACCTGCTCCTCTGGCTCCTCTGAAACAGGAAATCCTTCATTAAAACAGTTTTTATAGGTTGTACTGGAAGCTGTTTAGATCTCAGGATGCTGACATGCAGCCTGAGATCCTTTATAATTTGCTCAGAGACAGCAACAAAGCAGCTGTGAGCTCCACATCTGCTCTGTCAGCCCAAAGTGTCACCTTTTACACGGTTTTGAGATTAGGTTTGACTTATAGTCCCGGTAGGCTCAGGTGACCCTGAAACATCACTTTAATTTTGCTATTACAGGCCTGGGTTGCTGGGAGACCTCTCAAAATGCACCTTTCCTCACTCTACTCACTCTATTTTCTATTCTCTATGCAGGTGTATGCTATTTGTGTTGTAATTAACTCACTGTAATTTCCCACAGCAGGTATCTCTGGCCTAATGTTTATATTTTTATGTCTCTATGCTTTCCTCTCACCTCAAACCATCTCACCTCCAACCGTGTGAGGCAGATGGCTGTTCATCCTGAGTCTGGTTCTGTTGGAGGTCTCAACCTCTTAACTGTCACCTGACAGTCCATACATGCTTGGGATTGGGCCAAACTGAAGATACAATGAAATCTGATGGCTTCCTTAGTTATCCTATTCTTATGAATTGGCATTATATGAATGCAAATATGATGAATTGGGCTGTTGGATTGTAATTAATTGAATTGGCTTCAACTAGACCTAGATTGAACTGGTTTATCCTCTGAAGTGCCATGGGATGATACATGTTGCGAATTGGCGCTATAAAAATAAACTGAATTATCTGCCCAAGGAGGATGATTGTTTTTTTTTGTTTTTTAACTCACCAGTGCCCATTAATATACTCTGCACATGTTGTCCAGATAAATACAAATAGGCAAGTAGAGGCAAGTTCAGTGCAGAAGTCAGTGAAAACTGATCCCTAAGCTCCTTCCAGAAACAGCTTTGGCCTTGATAAGACAAACTCTATTTCATCACCCACCCCTTCCAGCTAATGACTCCTGCTTCTCTCAAATCCCAATTCTCCAGAAGAGCTGGAGCTGATACGGAAAATGTATTTACTTGCAGGAAAGTAAAAGTAAGTTGTCTCATTTGTTGTGTTCAAAATGAAGGAGGTGGAAATGCTATTCCAGCACTGTATCAGCAAGCCATTCTGGGGGAGTGAGGTGGCAGTCTTGAAACTAAAGAAAATACTACTGATATCCAATGACTTACATCAGACGCTTGCCAATGCTCCTGGTACGTCGCTCATACTTTAACCCTGAGCCCTAAAATAACTGTTTGTTTTGCATGGTCAACAGCAGCTGCTGGCTTCTCTAATATAACAGCCAGACTTACAGCATTCGATATATTCCCCGTTTAAAAAAAAAGAAAAAAAACTATGTTACAAAAATCTATTTAATTATCATTATTATTTGTTTGGACCCATGGTAGAGTGAGTGTATTTCTTGCAGGACTAGTATAGCAGTATTGGAAGCTGTGATTCAAATTAAACGACCGAGGTGTCAGATTTCAGACTTTCCAGCAATCATTTATATTTACATAACCAGGTAAAGTCTACATCCTGCATTCAGTCAGAAAAAAAGTGTTTTCCCTATAAGTCAGCAATGAACGAGAGAGGCCGCTTTACATTTTGTGGTAAATGTCAACAGATGTCATGGAGACACTTCGGTGCGCACAGCAGCCAGGGAGTGTTGGCTGCACTGATGGTTGATTGAAAGCAAAGTGAAACTGTGTAGTAAAGCTTTTGTGTTAGCTCAAAGGTCTGAGTTTGATTCTCACCTGGTTGAGGTGTGGCAGGCGTGGGAGGTGGTTGTGGAGACGCAGCAGCTGCTGCCGCAGCTGAGGGTCCAGTTAGGACACTCTCTGTGGAGGCTGCATTGAGCTGAGACCTACCCAGCTGGCGAAGCGGCGAGGATGTTGGCTTGGAGAGGGAGGAAGAGCGGGACTGAAGACTTGGAGAAGTCTGGGGAGAGGCACTGGAGGTGGAAGATGAGGGAGTGGCTGGAGGTGTGGGCAGCATTGTGAGTTTAGGTTTATGCGAGTCTGGGGTTGATGTGGTAGCAGATGAGCTGAGGGAAGAAGGGCCTGGCCTAATGGTGGTGGGAGAAGAAGGCCTGAGTTTAGAGGTGAAGGAATTTCCAGTAGGTGAAGGTTCCATGGCTGAAAACACATCAAATAAAGCAAGAAAAGATGTTTCAGGGTTTCATAACTTTCAAAGTGATTTGATTAAGATAGTAGAGACTTATAGTAGTGTGTGAACAGCAACAGCAAGGAGTACACCATAGGGAGAAACAGCTGACGAAGCGTGACCTAAGAAGACAACACCTGTTGCAAAGATCACTTTCACTTGTCATTGGATCTTAAATCCAGCCACTCAGCTGCTACTAGCTCACAGAACTGCAGTGTATGAATAAAATGTATTTGTAATGACATATAACTTTCATGTAAATGATTGAGAGTGTCGATTGTGTCTTGCCCCATGTGGCAAACACCAAAGTGTAACATGTGTTACAGCAGGGTTATAACAAACAGTAACCTCTGTTTCGGACGTGTACTGATTTTTGATTCGGGCAATAAATCCATGTAAAACATTTAGCTTTGCTTCTGAAAAAAAAAAATTGTCATGTGCTCAGCAATCTATTTTTTAACCACATCAAGCGAGCCCTGTGCAGCCGAGGGTGACATCCATTAAGCTCGCGGAATGGGAAAGTGAATTGTCGTGTTGCAGTTAAGGAAAGTCCCTGTTGGAAACACGGAGCTGACACTTCACCGACGGTGGTCGTACAAATAATCTAATGTAACGCAATATTTACGACACTGACAATCATCAGACTGATAGTTAAGGCAAGTAGCCTTAGCGGCGAAACAGTGGCTAATGCTAACACTGTGTCCACTCACCTTCACCGTCAGCACTAATGTCTGAATTCCTCTGAATGAAATAGCTATCGAGTATATGTCAGATTATTCGTCATTCAGCTTCCAGAGTCATTCTTCCCTCTGCATTGAGTGAAATCCACCAGTCCTGCCCTCTGTTCTCTAAATGGTCAAACTCCAAACACTCACAACACTCAATCAGCTGCTCCGATTCCTTTCCCCGCCTTCTTTCCATTCTGCGCGCTCTAATTGGACAAATATAATGACACATATGTTGAAGAGTGATTTCATTGGTTACAGAGGCAGGAAGTTCAAAATAATCAGTCTAGAATAATCAAGCGTCGAAAAACTTTTTGCAGATAAATTTTACTGTCTAAAACAGAATATTTTTATTCTCACAAATAGGAACTAGGTAATTATAGTATGTAGCTTCTTTCGTCTGCTTTGTCTTTTAAAACTAATTACTAAATTTGTTATTCTGCTTAAAAGAACGTAATAGCTGTTTTATACCAGAAGATGGCAGTACATAACACGATGTTGTTGTTTGCAAATGTAGATTTATTTATTTATTATATTTTTATTTTATGCAAAAGGTATATTCATGGTTATGAGAAAAACATATTTTTGACACAGTTTATTTGACAGTCTACTTAAATTGATTATGTGCTTTTCCATTTTCTAAAACAGTATACAGTATAACAGTATAACTGCACACTCAGTCCTTATGGTGTATAATAATTATATTGATAAACATCATAACATTTTATAAAGAACTTTTGTGGGTGAGATTTGGTGGGAAAAAAGCCATGACATTTTGTGGGAATTTGCAAAAACTGGCACAGAGTGACAAGTTATATTATAAGGTGCTTACACCAAACAACAATTGGATTCAGTATTCATCCAGCAACAATGTCTAATCACATGATCCAAACTCCACAGTGTAATCTGCACAGAGGGCAGACAAGAAATAGTTATTAATTCAGTCACGCAACAAATAAAACCATGTCACAATATACATAATATGTAAGATAAGACTTTATTCAGTAAATTAATACCAAATTAGGATTTGTTATAATTCATAGAAATGTAGAATCCTTTCAATAACATTCACAGCAAACTGCCATCAGCTGGAAAACAGAGAGGAAAACATTAAAGTTCACAATATGTTCAAAAGAGGGGCATGTGGGAAAACAGGAAGGAGAACTCACAATTAAAGGACTTTAAAGACACCAGGACTCAGGGGAAGGACTGAGATTAACGTTCAAGCCTGGGAACAAGAGTAAAACACATTGTGAGGGTAAAAAAAGAAAAAGAAAAAGGAAATGAGGGCCCTAATTGCCTAACTGCACTCGCACTGAGGCAGTTATGCAAATTTATCTCGATTAGTAGATTAATACAATCCAGTTCAGAGGATAAGCAGCACCCTTCTTCTGGTTTTGGTCTTTCACATGCACACCTTCAATCTATATTAGGCAATCAGTCTTTTGAATGGGCTTAGACTCACATGCACGGTCCATCTCACCTAAATTAGTCAAAGCAGCTCAAGACAGATATTTCTTATAATGAGCTTGTTATGAGTCCAAATCTTTTGAGTATGCAAATCCCTTTTTTTTTTGGGGGGGGGGGGGGGGGGTGTCTGTGCTTGAGACGGTTGTGGTCAACACTTAGAGCTATAATCAAGTCATTACCCATTGAAAATTGGAACAATCTGATGTTGTTACTTCAGTTTTCTTGTCTTCTCTCTTCATCACAGTTTCTATCTGTAATGATTACGAACTGCTCCTCGAATTGTACGATCCAAAAAAATACAGACTGTTTGTCTGAAAGGCATACAACCCACTCTTTGTCTTCTCCCTGTGTCTATCTAACAGGTCTCTGTATATACGACGCAGGCCCCACCCACGGACTCCGCCAGCAATTCTTCTGCCAGGAGGATAGACCTGAGGAGGAGGAGGAGATGAGATATGGTCAGTAACCATAGCGACCGGCAGGGTTATGCGAAAACGGACAGTGACTGCAGTGAAGATGAGTTTTTCCAACACTGAATCAGCTAACCTTTGAAGATTGTCTCTGTGGGGAAATAAACTGCAATACTGGACGAACTGCATAAAGTCACTTTGGTCAAATTTCAAGTCTCCACAACCACCTCCCACGCCTGCCACACCTCAACCAGGTGAGAATCAAACTCAGACCAAAACCTTTACTACACAGTTTCACTTTGCTTTCAATCAACCATCAGTGCAAATTAACAATATCTTTTCAGTAATCCCATTCTTTAATAAGTGTTAATTTATTGAAAAGGCTAAAAATGTTAGAACACGAACTCTCTGTTTTTAAATAAGTTTATTTCTGAATTCCTTCAGTGCTCTCTTGAAGTTCCTACACTTTCTTTAAATGGGAAAAACTCAACTCCTACCTGTACGTTAATCTTCTTCTACAGCTCTCAACCGCTGTTCGCTTGTTTGATCTGCAGCTATTTTAGGCCCTGACTGAAACAGGCAGAAAAACAAAGCATTCAAACAAAGAGAAAAGGAATACATTTTTAAGAGCATCCTCTGGTTACAAGTGTTTACGTCTGGGCTTACTGTGCTTTGTGTTGAATTGTTCTGTGTTTTGCCTCAACAAAGGTAAGCCAAGGTAAAAAAAAAAAAAAAAGGGACCATCTTGATAGTGAAATCAATTCAGTCTTCACTGAAAAGTATTTCACACTTACTTTAGTCATTAAAAAATGTCCTGTTTGCAAACTGAATGATCACCCTATACATTTTTTCCCAGTGAAACTATCCAACACCGTAACCCCCCTTACCGTCTTTGTTAAGTCACACATCTTTCACTGAGGCTACATAGAGATCTTCTTTCATGATTCTGGGTGTAGGGATTTGGTCTGTTTAATGGAACATTTCACAGCAACTTTGCTAGTAAACGCCTCATAACTAAACCAACCTATACTTTTTAAGAGAAGTTTAACAGCTCAAAGAAACCTAAAGACCAGTGAAGTCATCAACTCATATTATGAATGAAGATTTTGGGCATGGACATGGAACATCAGGCTCAGACGTTTTAGTGACTAACAGTGGTGACTCATGCCCGGGAAGCCTAATTACCTTCATATGAAAATGTTACATCACCATGAGCACTTGGGTTTACTTTGTGTAAAAATGGGTCAGGTTGGTGAATGGCAGAAATGGACCAAGAGAGGGATGCTGTTTCATTCAGTGCATTTGTGTGTGTGTGTGTGTGTGTGTGTGTGTCTAAGTTCAATCTTGTAAAAGTGTCAGGTTAGCGTGATTTATTCGTAATTTGATTTCTTTGCAGGCTTTGAATACTAAGGGCCATTTCTAAAAGCTATAATGAGTTTAATCTGCATACAGTCACGAATAAGTTAAGCTCATTGTGGACAGCTCACTAAATATGCTGAAAATAAGATGATTATGTTAAGCTAATAACACAGTGAGTCCTTACCTACAGTACTCTTCATAAATGGACCGAGGAGTGATCAGAAATCTAGAACTGTTATGCTTGCTAAACTTTAGATCAGTGTATTTCTCCTAAAACTGCCTTTAAATTAACATGTTAATCATCACCAACATTGTTCCCTTAAACACCTTCCGTCCCTATTTTATTATCCATCCATCCATTATCTTCCGCTGCTCCGGGGATCGGGTCGCGGGGGCAGCAGCTTGAGCAAAGAGACCCAGACGTCCCTGTCACCGGCGACTTCCTCCAGCTCTTCTGGGGGGACCCCGAGGCGTTCCCAGGCCAGCCGAGAAACATAGTCTCTCCAACGTGTCCTGGGTCTTCCCCGGGGCCTCCTCCCAGCGGGACGGGCCCGGAACACCTCACCGGGGAGGCGTCCAGGAGGCATTCTCACCAGATGCCCGAGCCACCTCATCTGACATCCTCCCGGATGACCGAGCTTCTCACCCTATCTCTAAGGGAGAGCCCGGACACCCTGCGGAGGAAACTCATTTCGGCCGCTTGTATTCGCGATCTCGTTCTTTTGGTCACTACCCACAGCTCGTGACCATAGGTGAGGGTAGGAACATAGATTGACTGGTAAATCGAGAGCTTCGCCTTTTGGCTCAGCTCCTTCTTCACCACGACGGGCCGGTGCAGAGCCCGCATCACCGCAGACGCCGCACCGATCCGCCTGTCAATCTCCTGCTCCATTCGTCCCTCACTCGTGAACAAGACCCCGAGATACTTGAACTCCTCCACTTGGGGAAGGATCTCATTCCCGACCCGGAGAGAGCATTCCACCCTTTTCCGGCCGAAGACCATGGTCTCGGATTTGGAGGTGCTGATTCTCATCCCAGCCGCTTCACACTCGGCTGCGAACCGCTCCAGCGAGAGCTGAAGGTCACGGCCTGACGACACCAATAGAACCACATCGTCCGCAAAAAGCAGAGACCCGATTCTGAGGTCGCCAAACCGGACCCCCTCAATGCCCTGGCTGCGCCTAGATATTCTGTCCATAAAAATTATGAACAGAATCGGTGACAAAGGGCAGCCCTGACGGAGTCCAACCCTCACAGGAAACATGTCCGTCTTACTGCCGGCAATGCGGACCAAACTCTGACACCGGTCATACAGAGACCGAACAGCCCATATCAAGTAGTCTGGCACTCCATACTCCCGGAGCACCCCCCACAAGAGTCCCCGAGGGACACGGTCGAACGCCTTCTCCAAGTCCACAAAACACATGTAGACCGGTTGGGCGAACTCCCATGCTCCCTCCAGGATCCCGCGGAGGGTATAGAGCTGGTCCACTGTTCCACGGCCAGGACGAAAACCACACTGCACCTCCTGAATCCGAAATTCGACTATCCGGCGGATCCTCCTCTCCAGTACCCCCAAAAAGACCTTACCAGGGAGGCTGAGGAGTGTGATCCCCCTATAGTTGGAACACACCCTCCGGTCCCCCTTTTTAAAGAGGGGGACCACCACCCTGATCTGCCAGTCCAGAGGCACTGCCCCCGATGTCCACGCGATGCTGCAGAGGCGTGTCAACCAAGACAGCCCCACAACATCCAGAGCCTTGAGGAACTCAGGACGGAACTCAGGATGGACCTCATCCACCCCCGGGGCCTTGCCACCGAGGAGTTTTTTGACCACCTCGGCAACCTCAGCCCCAGAAATGGGAGGCCCCACGTCCGAGCTCCCCAACTCTGCTTCCTCATCAGAAGGCGTGTTGGTAGGATTGAGGAGGCCCTCGAAGTATTCCCCCCACCGACTCATGACGCCCCTAGTTGAAGTCAGCAGAGCCCCGCCCTCACCATACACGGTGTTGACGGTGCACCGCTTTCCCCCCCTGAAAGGTCGCACTGATGGTGGACCAGAATCTCCTCGAGGCCGTCCGGAAGTCGTTCTCATGGCCTCCCCGAACTCCTCCCAAGCCCGAGTTTTTGCCTCAGCAACCGCCGAGGCTGCGTGCCGCTTGGCCTGTTGGTACCCATCAGCTGCTTCCAGAGTCCCACTGGCCATAAAGGCCCGATAGGACTCCTTCTTCAGCTTGACGGCTTCCCTCACCACTAGGGTCCACCAGCGGGTTCGGGGATTGCCGCCACGACAGGCACCGACCACCTTACGGCCACAGCTCCGGTCGGCCGCCTCAACAATGGAGGCACGGAACATGGCCCATTTGGCCTCAATGTCCCCCACCTCCCCCGGGACATGGTTGAAGCTCTGCCGGAGGTGGAAGTTGAAACTCCTCCTTACAGGGGATTCTGCCAGCCGTTCCCAACAGACCCTCACAATACGTTTGGGCCTGCCAGGTCTGACCGGCTTCCTCCCTCACCAGCGGAGCCAACTCACCACCAGGTGGTGATCAGTTGACAGCTCCGCCCCTCTCTTCACCCGAGTGTCCAGGACATACGGCCGCAAGTCCGACGATACAACCACAAAGTCGATGATCGAGCTGCGGCCTAGGGTGTCCTGGTGCCAAGTGCACATATGGACACCCTTATGCCTGAACATGGTGTTCGTTATGGACAGTCCGTGACGAGCACAGAAGTCCAACAACAAAACACCACTCTGATTCAGATCGGGGGGGCCGTTCCTCCCAATCACGCCCCTCCAGGTCTCACTGTCATTGCCCACGTGAGCATTGTAGTCCCCCAGCAGGACGAGGGAGTCTCCCGGAGGAGCACTCTCCAGTGCCTCCTCCAGGGACTCCAAAAAGGGTGGGTACTCTGAACTGCCGTTTGGTGCATAAGCACAAACAACAGTCAGGACCCGTCCCCCCACCCTAAGGCGGAGGGAGTGAACCCCAATGTACAGGCGCACAGCCGGGGGGCAATAAGTATGCCCACACCTGCTCTACGCCTCTCACCGCGGGCAACTCCAGAGTGGAAGAGAGTCCAACCCCTCTTGAGGAGGCTGGTTCCGGAGCCCAAGCCATGCGTCGAGGTGAGTCCGACTATATCTAGCCGGAACCGCTCAGCCTCGCGCACCATCAGACCGCCAAGGTCCCTGCCTTCGGCTGCCGCCCAGCTCACACTGCACCCGACCCCCATGGCCCCTCCCACGGGTGGTGAGCCTGTCGGAAGTGGGACCTGTGTCGTCTCTTCGGGCTGTGCCCGACCGAGCCCCATGGGCACAGACCCGGCCACCAGGCGCTCGCCGGCGGGCCCCACCCCTGGGCCTGGCTCCAGGGGGAGGCCCCGGTGACCCGCGTCTGGGCAAGGGAACACGGTGTCCAAAAATATTATTCATCATAGGGGTTTTGTGAGCTGTTCTTTGTCTAGTCCCTCATCTAGGATCTGTTTGCCATGGGTGACCCTACCAGGGGCTTAAAGCCCCAGACAACATAGCTCCCAGACTCATTGGGGCATGCAAACCCCCCCACCACGGTAAGGTGACAGCTCAAGGGGAGGCCTATTTTATTAATAGGTTAGAAATCACAAGGCTTTATCACAAGGTTACCATGAAGTGGTTTGAAAAAGTTTCCTTTTTCGTGTTTCTGTGAACTGTACTCCTGTTGTTTTCTCAGAGGGACCAAGGTACAAAACAGCCTGATAAAATACCATGTTGCCTAAAACTGAGAGAGAGAAAAAAAACCCTCAGGCAGAACAATTAATGGCCACTCTGACACACATTTGCTCCCTAAGTCAAGTCTTCACCGAAACAAAACAGGACCCACATTTCCCTCTCTGTCTGCACCCACACTGTTTTTCACGTTATCACTCCATCTGTGGGTCTGCTTCCTGGCCTCAGTATCAACATGAGTGGAGAGCTGCTTAATTCTCAAAACTCACCCTCTTATCTTGTCACTCTTAGAGGTACGCATATAAATAGCGACAAGGGGAAAGGAAAAAATAATGGACACCACTGAAAGTAATTCCCGGCCATGCGCTTAGCCTCTTGTGACCCATGCAGCCTTGCAGCAATGGGCTGCATATGTTGCAGCGACAGAGAGGAGGGAGGATGTGTTTGTGGAGAGGCAGAGACGGGCAGCTGTGTGTAAGTAATGCATCCTCCTGGAAACTGGGTCACAATCACACCACTTTCATATTGTCAGATTATTTCACCTACTTAATAATAATTTGGCGAGTCATATTGTCCTAGATAAGACCTATACGGGGTTTAGAGGCCCACAATACCACATGTGAAGCTTTTACAGGTGAAAATACAGAGAGAGGAAAAACTGCAGGGATGCTTTCTATTTTGCTTTAACTGCTTTTTCAGCTGTTTTTATACTCAACACCGTATAATTTAATAAAATCTGTAAACGTGCACTCATATGTTCAATTATGCTTTTGGGGATGAACCAAACAAAAGAAGTGAAGTATTCACATATGGGACCTTTTTTCTAGTTTTTTTTTTAATAAAAAAAATAATAAAAAATTGTTAAATTTGACAGTTAAACCTGCTTCAGTGTGACAACTTTAAACTTGGGATTTTACTGCTTTACAAAGGGTACTCCTGGTATAACGTCCGTGGGCTAAGATACACCCTGACGTACGTCTCTTCTCCCGCACTGGCTGCGTGTTCACGCATTTACCGCGCGCGGTGTCATCCTTGAACACGCAGTCAGGTGTCGCACTTCTATCACGCTGCTGGCGACGTCTTCCCGGTTTTTTTTTTCCCCACGTTTACGTCGGCACGGTCGCAGACAGCTTTATTTATTAATTTTTTACTCCTGTGGGTTCAAATGTATGGGAACGAATGACGTAGCGCGAGCACTCTAACGTCTATGTGTGTGTGGGCGTGGAGGAAAAATAACGTGCAGCGCGAGAGGGGAGGAGAAGGCTGGAGCTGGACGTGTGTAGCTACAGGGTAATGTTAACAGTGGCGGAAATACAGCTCCAGTCGTTGTGTAGACTGCTCGAGAGCCCGTGCAACTGCAGAGGAATAAAGTTGTGAATGTTCGTGTGCATATAGCCGAGCTCCGCATCGTAAAAGTGCATTAAGTGAGTTATTTCAGTGCTCCACACCGATGCCCAGCCTCCCTTCCTGGATGTGAAGCGACGTTTTAACATCATCAGGCCACTTGTGACCACCGGTTTGGATGACCATTTCAGGTGAGTTTGTGCGGTCTGTGAGGCTACACAACTTATTTAAAGAATAACAGGCGATTAGCTGCTGTGACACATTATGTCCAATATCTGTTTTTTTAGATGGTGGTGCAGTAACGGGCACGCACCGGGGTTAACCATTTCTTGCTTGCTTGCTTGTTGGTGAGTTTGGGCTTTCTACAGTAACTGCTGAGCGTTTGAAGGACCCGCTTAGGGATGTGAATAATGTGGCTGCATACTCAGCCCGTATGACATCGCTGACCAACCCTGCCGGCGAGCTAAAGGGAAAGCATGGGGCGTGATGACAGCGTTTCCCCTGCGAGATAAACAGTTTTTAATGTCCGACTCCTTATCTGATCGCGATGGTTTCTTCCCTTGCTCTACCGGGTGATTTATTCCAAACTGCTCGGTGTAAATGTACACAGCCGTGTCATGCACTGAAACATCAACCACGAGTCTGAAGGCGAGGGCACCAGCCCTCTGTGGCTGGAGGATGCTGCAGCAGTAGCAGCCGCTCCTCGCATGTCACCGCGGGGTGTGGTTGGCACGGCGGACAAACAGGCTGTCAGCAGTGCAAACGCGCTCCCTCCAGCAACACCCTACCCTTTAATCTCCCGTTTAACAGCCCATTAAAGGAATGGTCATATCACATCAAGCCAACATCTCCCAGTATATCCCTTTACCAGCCTCTTCCCCTGCTTGTGGTCTGCCTGTCAACTGTGCTTACTGGCAGGGACACTGTCATAACCGCTCTGCCGCTGTGTGAGGCGGCTCTGGAGGCTTGTAAATTTGCCCCAGTGGACAGCCAACATGTGTTGCACACTCAGTTATGTTCATCAAAGGCTGTGGTGTATGCTGCGCTGATTATATGTGCAACCAAGCCAAAGGCAGAGGACTCTGGGAAAAAAAAAAAGTAACATGAAGGCGGGGTTACTGCCTATTTCTGATTGTTTAACATTTTATTTTCAAGCTTATATCAACCTATCACGGCCTGCTCATTTAGCCGCACATTCAGGGTTGCTAACAGACTCTTGTCTGCTCATTTCACCCAACCTTTCTCCTCCCTCTACTCTCACGAACATAATTTGTACGATTTACTCCTCATTCATAATCCTATCTCTAGCTCCCCCTCCATATCCCTTCCTTCCTCAGCGCACTGGCCTGTGTGACAAGCTGCTGTTAGAATAATCCAGTGGACTATTACCCGTCAACTCTTGCATTGACATATACAAGTTTATTGTTACTGCACTGCCATGGTTTTCTGAGGGGTTGAGGCATTTATTGCTAATATACACCCAGAAGCAACCATGCAAAAGAGGGCACAAACAAACTTTGGATGTACTCTCTCAGACTAAGAACTCACAATGCCTCCAGCAGTGACTGGAAAGAGTGACACAGTAATAGGTACTCAGAGACTGAGCAATAAAACTTGCAATGCCATGCAAGTGTAAGAGAGACTTGTTGTGTATTTGTTTGGGTTGACTAGTCATTGGGGTCAGTAACTTGTGGACATTCTGCGGGCATAGTAGTTTTTAGGTCATATGCTCCACCGGTGTCGCTCTTGGCTCGGTTACTCAACCTCTCACTGCCACCCTTACTGTATCTTGAGCCTCTATATTGAATGTGTGTGTGTGTGTGAGAGGACTGGGGAGGGATGTCTGGAGTGTGGCCAGACCTGTTCTAGTGCTCCACAATCTGCTGATGTGAGTGCAATGCAAAAGTATGTCTGTGTGTGTGTGAGTCTGGGGCGATGCAACAACTGTGCGGTACAAACATGTCCACATACCCACTGTTGATTGTCAGCCTAACCAGAAGTGAGAGGTCTTTGTTTGAGCTCACATTTGCTCATGTATTTATTGAGGCTTTTATGTCGCACTGACGTTTCGTTAATGTTTGACACACTGTGAGTGTGTGTGTGTGTGTGCTCTGTCTGGCTTTAAAATAATCCAGCTGTCAGTTTGTAATAAGCTTGCCACCGTTGTGAAAACATTCGTCTGTTCTACATGTTGAAGTATTTACCCTTCGCTTAAGTCAAGACTAAGATATTAGAATACATTACCTCGCACGTTTATTATCACACGTTGCTATATCACAGAAGGTCACGAAAAGTTAGGCCTACTTACTTTAAAACCTTTAAAGTTAGTTTGATTCCCTGACTTTTTGCATTTAGCTGTAACCATCGAGTATTTTTGAATACTCATCGTCAATATCTTGAATCAATTAGACGTCCCTTTGTGCACTTTGTATATCCTTCAAGTAGAGTTTTTTTACAGGAATGCCAGTACTTTTCGCCCAAAAAAATTCTCTTTTTTTTTTTTTTTTTTTTTTTTACGGATGGTGTCAATAAAACATACATATCATGAATCGGGTTGCTTAGAAGCAGGAAATGAGTGGAACTGACTTTTCGTACCCAACGCAGAATAAATTGGTGAGGCAGTTAATGTTGACAAGTTAAGTATTACGTTAAACATTTCTGTCTTCCCCTGTCTGCAGCCCATCGTCCACGGCACGTCTGGATTAATATTTCTTTGAGTCTTGTATGGATTAAAGAAAAAAAGAAACGGATGCAGAGAAATGATCACGGGAATTTTCTCCCTCTACTCTGATTTAAAGAAACAAGCAAATCAGGGAGACAGAGATGAAAATATTAAACAAATTAGTCTATTTATGATGAGATTGTAGCTAATGTGTTACATTGGTGTGCCACAAACTCACAGAAAGACAGAAAAGTTGTCTGCCAGGCTTGTTTTTTGAGTGCTTGTGGGGGACAACAGTCTCCAGCTGTGGGAAGTTTGTGACTTTAATTCACAGTTTTAAGAATATCACGCATGTGGCTGCACATTTAAACTACAAAAAAAATTGTTCTTGCTAAGAAATAAACATTTAAACGTCCAACATAGATCTGAGTTCTTCTAACAAAATGATAAAACTGACAAAACCCTATTGCTGCTTTAACAGATCGGGAGGTGGGGGGTTTCTTCATTCAGTTATGAAACTTCCTCTGTGTTTGTCACACCTTATTCACCCCCGATTTGGATCAATGTTACAACATCAGGTTATGGCGGCCAAGTACAAGCTTTGATTCCTGCCTGCATTAGCTTTTCATCTTATGCGGCAGAATTTCTTCATCACTTTGGCAGTCGCAGTCATTGAGATACATTCACTACTCTTAACTTATTGTTGAAGATGCATTTAACTTGATCTGTCATACACTTTATACAACTTGTTGCAAAGACTGGCTTGTTTGATTTCATGAGTCATAGTAGTTGTTTATTGATTGAGGAATGTGGGATTGTATCAGTTATTTATGGGTAATAGGGAGTGATGACAAAGAATGGGCAGTAAAGTCTATTTAAATGCTTTTTTTTTTGGCACTCAGAGGTTTTCCAACAGAATTAAAGCTTGACTAAATGTCTAGTTGAAGTGGATGGAGTAATGTGAGGTCTCCAACCTGTGCTGCTTTTTGTTTGCTTCTGTGAACATTAAAAGTGCTCGTTAGCTTCACAGTGCCCCTATAAAATGCTCCAGTCTTCCATATAACATTCCTGGTTTTCAACGAACTATTACCTTTGAGATTTACCACCTGGTTGCCATCTTGGGAACACGTGGCTCCATGAGGATTTGTGGGAACTGTGGGTGATGCATGTCTTTGTGCCTGTACACACATTTTATACCACTGCCAGTATACCGTTTATATCTGAATACTACTGTGGCTTAGCTTTGAGAGAAAAGTTATCAGAGACTCCTTTCTCTGAAATGGCACCACGTCCAGAAAATAAACTTGCACTGGTTTCGCTGTGGGGAACCTAAGCCTGATGAAAATGATTGTGCAGATGATTGACATGTGTCAGAACACTGAGGAAGAGTGCTGTATCCAGATGTTAGGAGTACAAGCATCCATGCCTCCTTGCCTCATGAAACCATCTGTCATGCCTCTCAGCCGCTTCAGCCTGGGTACTTTCTTCCATAACAACACAGCCAGGCATAAACATGCTGAAAATGGCGGCAGCGTTTGCAAGTGTGCACAAAACATTCAAACGTTGCCCTACACATGCTTACAAGTCTATAGTCTGGCGTTCTATAAATAACAGCACTTTTGTTTCTAATGTGAATAAGTGATAAGAGCCTTTGGTGCTCGTGTGAATCTGTGTCAGCCGTGTCTGTCCCTAGTTGTTCAGTTTAAGGCTCTGAGAACGACTGCTTGTGTCAGTGTGAATGATTTCTCTCTCTGCCTCTGTCTTTCTGTCTCTGTGAATGAGACCAGTAGCATCACCGTGCCAGCAAATGGGGGTTGGGGTTAGGGAATGTAAGAGGAGAGAAGGGGAGATGGTTGAGGCCTGCATTTTTTTTTTATATTGCTGTGCTCCTGCTCCTTCCTCTTGCATGCCTCTCTTTCTCTCAGTCCATTTCTCCTCCATTTCTTCTGGTTCCCACATCGTATGTGCTGTGCAAAAATGAAAGTAGAAGAAGCTTTCTTGCTTGTCAGCGTCAATGCATTTTCTCTCAGTCGATGTCTGCTTAAAGCTGGGACCAGATCACAGTCATGTGTGCATGCATGTGTTGTTCAGATGTACAGCCTCTATACGGTTTGTGAACAGTTTGTGTTGTGCATCTACTGTGATATTTTTCCTTCCCATCATCCTTTGCTACGGGAAGATGAGAGAGTTTTTGAGCGCAAGGGTTGCCTTGGTAACAATTGCTTCCATCTGTGTATGTTATATGGATATTTGGCAGAGTGTAGACAAAGATGGAAGAGTCTGTGGTCTTAATGCTTCAGCTCCTTAATCGTTGCATTATTTATTTAATAGTCAGCAGAAAGAGCGGAGGGTTACTGGGTTACAATTTGCTCCAAGAAGAGATTAGAGGAGTCCAGTTTCTGCTCAGTGAATGGGTTTCATGGGAACAACACATATACAACAAAATGTGCACTAGTAGTACTTGCCCCCAGTTGGAAAAAAGGAGCGGTGACATAACTAGTCATTGATTAAAACCCTTCTGCATTTGCACTTATTTGTGTGACTCAATGACATTTGTAAAGCTAAGCCAAAGGCAAGAAATTACTAAATTTTTATTTATTCATATTTTTTCTTACCAAAAAATCAGATCAGTTAGATTTCTGTTTGAAATAGTGATTTATCAGATGATAAGAAGTAGGACCTCATTGTTAAACTGTGTTGGAAAGAACAGCATTTTGATATTCTTTTTATTTCTACAATATCGCGACAGTTGTGCAAAAACAGTGTTAATGGAAAATTGAAGAATTGAGCTGTTTGGAGAGTCGCAGCTACTACAGAATGACTGGGGTGATGGGTGCAAATGTAAATAAGAGAAATATATATATCTATATATTCCTTTTCA